>NC_073255.2:177671363-177974393 GCF_029289425.2 Pan paniscus
TTTTCCTATGCCTTTCTGCTATGAATACCAAAACAGTTGATCTTCTTATCTCTTGGCAAACATTCTGCACTGGGATCTTGAGGATTCTTTCACTGGTTTACTACCTTTAATGTAGTTAACATTTTAACCTTGAAACATGGAATCACTCCCAAGATGCTCTACCTTGTCTTATCTTACTGGATCCTATTTAGTCACACCATATGACACCACATGTTCTCTCCACAGGGCAATTTTGTTTTTCCTCTATGGTACCTTTATTTATTTTTCCAGTTAGCCATGTAAGCTTTCCCAGGCTTGGCCTTTAATTTGTCGTATATAACTTTTTTAAGGCTTCTAAAAATGTGTTTTCAAGAATCTCTAGTTAATTAATATTATTCAAACATTTAGTAAATGTGAGGCACTGCTGTAGTGCCAGACACATAAAACTCTACCCCATCCCTAAATCATCTACATTGTAACATAGAGCTACTTATTTAAAATATTCTAAGCCCACACTTTCTGTTCCTTTTTCTAAAGATGAATAACCATACACAATAGATCATTCTGGCTTTCTGCCTTCTGATAAACTGTTTGAATGGTGAATATATCCTTGAATGATGATTGTTATATCCTGATTTATCCACAGACCTCTCTGCTCACTAACTGAAACTAACCCCAGTATGTATGTGCTGTGTATATAAAATAAAAAGAATTACCATTTTATGGATTGTCTCTGTTCTGGTCACTTATGAATCAGGTCACATACATTAGTTCATTAAATCATTACACCACAGTAAGATAATATGTATTCCATGTTACAGATAAATAATGGTAAGGTTTAGCAGGTTAAGTAATCTTCCCAGCTTCATACCAAGAGGAATTTGAATCCAGATCTATTTCCTACAGTAATAAGAAATAAGATGGTATTTCCAACAAAGGTTTCAACCAAATCACAAATCAAAGAAAGAACGGCCATCTACAGTAGACTTTGATAACAAAATTTGGTGCTTGCTTCAGCAGCACATATACTAAAATTGGAATAATACAGAGAAGATAGGCATGGCCCTTGCCTAAGAATGGCATGCAAATTCATGAAGCACTCCATATTTTTAAAAATTAAAAAATTTTTAAATTAAAAAAAAGTTTTTTTAGATTAGATTCAACCAACACACTCGTTATATAAAAAGACTTGCAGTTTTTGGAAGTACGGAGAAAACCACACTCCTAATTTCTAGAAGAACATAAGTGTTTAACAGAGACATAAGATATCTTTTACTTCTCCAGAAGCCCCCAATTTAAATCAGCTCCCCATTACAGGGATTCTGATTCTGGTTTCAGGATCTCTTATATATATATAAGATATATGTGTGTGTGTGTGTGTGTGTGTGTGTGTGTGTATAAAAATATAATTTTTTTTTTTGAGATAGGGTCTCACTCTGTAGCCCAGGCAGGAATGTAGTGCATGACCACAGCTCCCCAAAATCTCAAACTCTGGGCTCAAGTGATCCTCTCACCTCAGCCTCCCAAGTAACTAGGACTACAGGCACACACCATCACGCCTGGCTAATTTTTAAATTTTTTTGTAGGGATAGGGTCTTGCTATGTTGGATCTTCCTGCATTGGCCTCCCAAAGTGTTGGGATTACAGGTGTTAGCCACCACACTTGGCCCCTTTATACTCTTAAAAATTATGGAGGACCCTAGAAAGCTTTTATCTATGTAGTTTATTGCTATCAGTATTTACCACATTAAAAATTATAACCAAGAAATGTTTAAAATTCATTTTAAAATGACAAACTAATTAACAAAAGTGATCTATTTTTTAATGAAAAAAATAACCACATTTTCCCAAACAACAAAAAACAATGAGAGGGCAAAGTGTCTTATTCATTTTTATTTATTTATTTGTTTGTTTATTTATTCATTTATTTTGAGACACAGCCTTGCTCTTGTCGCCCAGGCTGGAGTGCAATGGCACGATCTCAGCTCACTTCAACCTTGGCCTCCCAGGTTCAAGCGATTCTCCCGCCTCTCAGCCTTCCGATTACAGGGACGGATTACAGGCATGTGCTACCACACCCAGCTACCATATTTTTGGTAAAGACGAGGTTTCATCATGTTGGCCAGGCTGGTCTTGAACTCCTGACCTCAAGTGATCTGCCCACCTCAGACTCCCAGAGTGCTGGGATTACAGGTGTGAGCTACCGCACCTGGCCCCAAAGTGGCTTTAAAAAAAAATTTTTTTTTTTGCCAATTTCTTTAATGTCTGCCTTAACAAAAGATATCTGGATTGTCCCACCTTCTGTATTCAATTTGTTGGAATATCATACATCCTATTACTACTACATATTCACAAGAACGAGAATGAAAAAGCAAATAGTATCTTAGTAGGATTATGAAAATAATTTTGACCTCAAGGGCCTTATTAGGGTTTCAGAAACCTGCAGGTATTCCTTCATACCTCTTATTAACATTTAGTTACATATTTGTGCCCAGATTTTGTTCAAGGTCTGTGTTACAATGTAGTTTCCACAAATGCGGCAACTGTGTCTATTTTTGTATGTGCATATATCCATAATGTCTACACATAGTACCTGGCACATAATCAATTACATAGACATCTGTTGAATAATATACTATAATGTGATAGTAATATGAACTACTATGGTTAAAAGAAGATAAATGGGCAATATCAATCTGGAGGCAAATTTGGAAGGCTTCATTCATATTTGATCTGGATCCTAAACAATGAGTAGGGTTTTGTTAAGTGTATGTGGGAGTAAGAGTATTCCAGCCATAGTAAACAATCATCAGTGGCATCAAGGTACAGGAAATGTTCATGATACTCACTGCAATAGTTTGGTATGATTATAGCATAGGTGAGTAAGAGTTTAGGAGAAGACATAAGATAATAAGAGTAGGCTGAAAAATCTTCAACAGAGTTTGGATTTTATTTTAGAGACAAGGACCGAATGTCCTGAAACACCCATTGTTTCAGTTCCTCACACCACCCTTTATTAGATGGGCTTGCAATAAGTTTATTCTAAATCTTATTCTGCTCATACTTCCTTCACAGGGTAATGGTAATAGTTTATGACATAATCACTTCATGTGTTACCTTGTTTACTGTCATGACTCTAGTCAAAATTATCAACCTTTCTCTCTGACCTACTACTTACAAAGGCATTCTAACTGGTTTCCTCATTTCTTTTGCTCTAACTCCCATTCTGCTCTCATCCATTCTGTAGTCAGAGTAGAATCTGCAAAACACATAACTGATTCACAACACTCCCCTTCCTTAAACCCTTTAATGGCTCCCCAGTAACTCAGAATACAACCTAAACTTTCTAGTATAGAGTGCAAGATCTGAAAAGATCTCATCCCAGCCTACCTCCTGCCTCATCAGGCACTATTCATTCTATGCCATACTCAATAAACTGAACCACAATTTCAGCAGCAGAGCAGAGCCTTCACACATGCTATTCCTTCTTCCTGGAACACTCTTTGCCTAGCACTTTTCTAAACTAAGCACAGCTTCTTCAGATAGTTTAAACCTCACTTTCTCAAAGAAGTCTTTCCTCATCACCCTTCTTCCCAATCTATATTTGATCCTCACTGAGCTCTCACATCACCCCCCATTTTTTCTTTTGGCACATATCACAATTCAGAATTCGCGTGTGTGTGTATGTATGTATTTTTTAAATAATTTGTTTAATGAACATCTGATTGCAGAGACCACATCTAAGCCCAGGACATAAGTAATTTTTTAATGTAGTTTTTATTGTTATAAATGGCTTTTGATCTGATTACACATTATACTTTAGGATGTTTAATCTGGCAATAATGTTTATGTTAACCAACAAGCCAGAGAGGTACTGGAGGCAGGGAATCCCATTAAAAGCATGCTACAATTATAGACAAGAAGTAATGAGAGTCTGAACTACTGTTGAGGAATACTCTCACAACTACCCTGTAAGGTAGCAAGGAGGAAGCCACAGTTTTGAGTAATCGACCATTCCAAAACAGAAAGTTTGAAAACTTTGTATAATAATTCAGCTACAAGTTTAAACAACCAGATAAGTAGGCTGCTGAGAGAAACTGTAGTTCCAACTCCACAAGTAAATCAACACAATTCCAACACTGGTGTGGCACAATGTAATTATGTCTAGTGGCTAGTTAACTGAAAAGGTCAGTTAAATCAGGGAATCATGAGCAATGGTAAACACTGTCCTTAAACATTTTAACTTAAAACTGTAAAATGAACATTCATTCTCTAATCTTTGATATAGGACCAACAATCTTCTTTTAAATATGATTCACACCTAATCTGACCGCAAATATTTTTTGAAATGGAGAACATCAGTTAACCTGATGAGTTGGTTAGGTGGAGGTCAGTTCAGAGAGCTAAAATTACTTTTCCCTTTTGGGTAATATGGCTGCAGTGACACAAATTGAACAATAAGTTACAATGTGATGGTCAAACGAGTGGTTTACAAAATAGGTATGCACATACACCTGAGGGCCCATAGGAAGACTCTTTTTTGGGGATATAGGTAGGCTACATTATTTAGTTAATGTGTTCATCTAGAAACTTAGAAAAAGTCAGCATTTAATATTTATTTTTTGAGATGTAGGGTTTCACTCTGTGCCCAGGCTGGAGTGTAGTAGTGTGATCACAGCTCACTGCAGGCTCAAACTTTTGGGTTCAAGCAATCC
The DNA here is from genome assembly GCF_029289425.2 of Pan paniscus. NCBI lineage: Eukaryota > Metazoa > Chordata > Mammalia > Primates > Hominidae > Pan > Pan paniscus. The sequence goes on from NC_073255.2 coordinate 177,676,058, forward strand.
TCCCACCTTGGCCACCCAAGTAGCTCGGACTACAGATGCATGCCACCATGCTCGTTTAATTTTTTTTTTTTTTTTTTTTTTTTGAGACAGAGTCTCGCTTTGTCATCCAGGCTAGAGTGCAGTGGCATGATTTCAGCTCACTGCAACCTCCTGGGTTCAAGTGATTCTCCTGCCTCAGCCTCCCAAGTAGCTGGGACTACAGGCACATGCCACCATGCCTGGCTAATTTTTTGTGTTTTTAATAGAGACGGGGTTTCACTGTGTTTAGTCAGGATGGTCTTGATCTCCTGACCTTGTGATCCGTCTACCTCGGCCTTCCAAAGTGCTGGGATCACAGGCGTAAGCCACTGTGCCTGGCCTCAGCATTTAATATTTACACAGGCACCCTAACTTAGGGTTAGTATCAGAGATGTGACACACATAGTCAAGAGGTCTGCTGAAGGCTGGGCATTCCATACTGCAGAACACTTGACAGTGGCTCTCCTCTTGCATTTATCTCATTGTGACATACTATGACTCACATATATTGATTTAAGTAAACGTATGGATTATGTTACCAAGTTTTAACTAAACCTTATAGAATGGACAAGTGACTTAAAAGAATTCCTACAAACAGATCTCAAACTTCATACTGAAGAAAACATTATTGCTGCTAGAGGGGAAAAAATCAAAGTTAACACTTTCCCTACTCTACTACAAGCTGCTTGTCATCCATAATACAGGATAAAAACAATGATCTAGCGTGGGTGCAGTGGCTCACACCTGTAATCCCAGCACTCTGGAAGCTGAGGCGGGCAGATCACCTGAGGTTGGGAGTTCGAGACCAGCCTGACCAACGTGGAGAAACCCTGTCTCTACTAAAAGTACAAAATTAGCAGGGTGCGGTGGCGGGCACCTGTAATCCTAGCTACTCAGGAGGCTGTGGCAAGAGAATCGCTTGAATCCGGGAAGTGGAGGTTGCAGTGGGCCAAGATTGCCCCATTGCACTATAGCCTGGGCAACAAAAGCAAAACTCCGTCTTAAAAAAAAAAAAAAAAAATTCTAATCTAGTGGTCCTTAACCAGAAGCAATTTTGCCCCTCAAGACATTTGGAAATGTCTCCCAGCATTTTTGATGTTTCTACTTGGGGGTACTACTGGCATCTTGTGAGCAGAGGCCACGGAAGCTGCTAAACGTCCTACAATACATAGTATTATTGCCCCACCCAAAATGCCACTTTTACAGTGGCCCTCCATATCTGCAAGTTCTACATCGTAGGATTCACTCAACTGCAGATCATAACCCTACAAGCAAGAATTACATCCATTTCAAAACATCAACAGCGTCAATGTTGAGAAACCCTAATCTAATAATCTCTGACAAGAAACTGGCTTTTAAAAAATTATCCAGGTTACTTAATTTCTGACAAGAAACTGGCTATTTTAAAAAAATTATCCAGGCTACTTAAAATATGAATTTGTATACACTATTATAATAACGAACCTTGGCCTAATGGTATGTCGTAACTTGAAATATTAGCTAAACTTGAAACATCAGCAAAAACCCTTCATAATTTTAAACTCACTTCATTTTTAGCTTAGCTTTAAAAAAATTCATGTTAACAAGTTCATATTTTTAAAAATATTACCATTTTCTTCAGTAGTACACATATAGCATAAATAAAACAGATATCTACTAGGGGTAATGTGCTCAAATCTTTTTTATGATAGAGAACAAAATTTTTAAGTCTGGAGACTACCGACTTAAAATAACAGAAGCTAACAGATATCAGTGTATTAATGCAAGCAAGTTTATTAAAATTCTAATTTAAAATCCTAACTAAAAGGAAAAAGAAATGAAGAAAAAGAACCTAGTAAAGAAATGGTTTATTTTCTAGGACTACCACAGGCCAGGGTACTAAGGAGATTCAAGACAATAATCCAAATTCAACCCATCAGTCAAAAGTCAGTGAGGATGCCAAAAGGTATAAGGAAAGCAACACAAGCTGTCCACTGTGGTTAATAATCTCATGAAAACAGATGGTTGTACATTATACAATAGGAAGCGAGGGGGTTCCAATAGCATGGCAGTTAACAGCATGGACTCTAGTGTCACAATGTCTGGGTCCAAGTCCCAAATCTTCCACTCAAGCAATGTGCCCTTAGGCAAGCTGCATAACCTTTCTAAACCATATCTAACTCTTAGGGTTGTGGTGAAGACTTATGGTAAGGCATAGTGGTTAAGAGTACAGACTTTAAGAATTCCAGCTCTTGTCACTTAGCTTTGTAACCTTAGGCAAATTACTTAACCCCCAAGTGTCAGTTTCTTGACAGAGCCCTATTATTTGAATGATACAAACTTCATAGATTTGACCAGAGAATCAAATGGAATCCTCAGTGACTGGCACAAAGTAAATAACAAACTGAAATGATAAATGAATTAAATATCCAGTTCATTATTTTTAATCATAAAATTAAGTGGCACATTATTACTATAAAACTTTTTTGGGGATAATCTCTGTGGTTCTACAATGACTATCTTTTAAACACCTAATGATACATATTCTTCTGTCAGCCAATAAATATCTACCAAATCCCTGTATGTGCTCAGGCTCATGCTAGGAGTTGAGGATACAGTGGTGAGCAAGACGGACAAATTCCTATAGCCCTCAGAGAACTCACATACTCCATCTAGATTTTTTTTTCTAAGCTAAAACTCCCTACTCCTTTCACTGTTCTTCAATGATTTAGTAACTTCTCACTCTTAAGTTTACTGACTTCCCAAAATGCTACATATCAGTGTCTCACTAAATGACTTTTCAATCTTAACTTCAGATTAAAAATCACCTTGGAAGCTTTTAAAAATCCAGATACCAAGGCCTCACCCTCAAAAACCAGAACCTCTGGTGCAGGGCCCCAGGCATCTGTACCTTCTGAAGTTCTCCAGGTGCTTCTGATGTACAGGCAAGGTCAAAACCCAAATAAAACACTACTCTAACAGCTGTCACCCATATCTGAGCAAAAGGAAGCATATTTTAATTTTCTATTATGAGAGTAAAATGAGATTATTTTCCACAATTGCACAAGATTATTAATGCAGTCTAAGCAACAGTTTAAGAGTCATACCACAATTCTGATTTAAAGTAAAAGTACAACTTATTTATTAATGTATTCATGTAACATGCACTTTTTAAAAGACTAATTATATATCATATACCAAGGATACAAAATGTCTTTGCCCTCAAAGATTTGAACTCACAGTACAGTAGAGGTATACAGTTATAGGCTCCTATACTACAAAGTGGTTACTTCAAATAATCAAGATGTGCCTAAAATACTCTGAGAGTACCACGCAGAGAAAATGAGAGGGTGTGGGGTAGAGGGGAAAACAAAAGTACTTAGAGAAAGCTTCTGGAAAAGATAACCAGAACTAAATTCTAAAGGATGAGTAAAAGTTGCTGAGTTCAGTGTTCTCCAAAGGAGTATACAGTCATTCCTCCATATCCACAAGGGATTGGTTCCAGGACTCTCCCCTACAACACCATGATCCTTGGATGCGGAAGTCTCTTATATAAAAAGGGAGGGTATTTGCATATAACTTACTTTCCATATACTTTAAATCATCTTTAGATTACTTATAATGACTAATATAATGTAAATGTTATATAAATAGTTGTTATACTGTATTATCTTGTATTTGTATTATTGTATTACTTTTTACTGTTTTCCTAATACTTTTGATCTGCAGTTGGGTAAATCCTAGGATGCAGAACTTGCAGATATGGAGGGCCACCGTAGAAGTGGCATTTTGGGTGGGGCAGTTCTTTGCTGTGTAGGACTTTTAGTGCATTGTGTTCCTCGATTTGAGGTCATTAAATCCCAAATAGCATCCTCTAGCCGTGACAATCAAAATATTTCCAAATGCCTCCCAGCAGGGTAAGTATCACCTCAGAAACCATTGAAAAAAAAAAAATTGGGTGGTACGGAGAAAATGAAGGAAGAGAGCATTCTAGGACAAAGGGCCAGAAACAACAGGAAACAACCCTGAAAAAATGCAAGGATTTGATTGGTATTAAACAGCATTTCCCTAAAATGTTTCAAAGAATATTAGCATATACTACACACAAGCAATGTTCCATAGTCAAGGAAGTTTATACAATTCTAATTTAGACAAAGGTAAGGCCAGGTGCAGTGGCTAATGCTGTAATCCCAGCACTTTCGGAGCCGAGGCAGGTGGATCATTTGAGGTCAGGAGTTCAAGACCAGCCTGGCCAACATGGTGAAACCCCATCTTTACTAAAAATATTTAAAAACAATTAGCCAGGTGTGGTGGCACACACCTGTAGTCCCAACTACTTGGAAGGGTAACAGAATTGCTTGAGCCCAGGAAGTGGAGGTTGCAGTGAGCCGAGATTGTGCCACTGCACTCCAGCCTGGGTGACAGAGTGAGAATCTGTGTCAAAAAAAAAAATAAATCAACAAAGGTAAGCTTCTTTACTACAGTTCTTCTCAACCATTACTATGCTAATATCCAATTATGAAATCCCAAAAGGGGAGCTATATAATATAGTACAGGGTATCACCTGCTTGCCAAATCAATTCAGATACTTTTTAGATGAATCCCTTAATATGTAAAATACAGAAATCAAATAAGATTTAGATAACACAGTATCCCCCCTCATTTGAGCTTAGAAACTCAACAGGTTAGACAAGGAGGAACATTTAAAGTTTCCCAAAATTGTAAACTATGGAACCTATCTTTGGGAGAACACTTTGAATATTCAGTATCCACAATATAAACTTTAGGAAATACTGTGCTAGAGCATTTAGTACACAGCAAGGATGGCTGATAGACGTGGGCAGGGGTAGAGAGGTAGGAAAGGGCAAGATCACAGAGGACCTGAAATATGACATTTTACGAGTTTTTATCTGGTTTAGATTTTGTTTTTAAAGTGAAACACAGACCTCCCTGTCTTTACTTCCCCACCCCTAAATGATCCAGGGAACAAAACAATACATCAGATCAAGTCACATAAAATAAAAGCAGTTACAGTTTGCTAGAGGAGAGAACTGATCACTTTTAATTTTAAATTTATGTTGGGAACCAGTTCCTTTGTGAGAATAACTATTGAACATAAGATATAAAAGGTTAAAAGCTAAAGGCAGCTGAGCAGAACAAATTAAAAATCAAATCATCGAACAGGAATCTATTTGATGTCCAACTTCACTATCAGCCTCACCTATCTCCTGCCTGGATGGAGTCTTCATCCTGACTGAATGATTGGCTTGGCCCAAAATGGCAGGAAGGGGAAAAAAGACATTAAAAATGGAGGAGTGATGTATTCCCAGGGTAGAGAACACAACAGATTTGGTGAACGAGCTTTCTGAGACAAGATGTCTGAGAAAAAAGTTATGCCTGCTTAGGCTTATTCTCCCTGCTGTTCCCCATAACATTCTTTTTTTTTTTTTTTTTGAGACAGAGTCTTGCTCTGTCACCCAGGCTGGAATGCAGTGGCACGATCTCAGCCCACTGCAAGCTCTGCCCCCAGGGTTCACGCCATTCTCCTGCCTCAGCCTCCTGAGTAGCTAGGGCTACAGGCGCCCGCCACCACGCCTGGCTAATTTTTTGTATTTTCAGTGGAGACGGGGTTTCACCATGTTAGCCAGGATGGTCTCGATCTCTTGACCTCATGATCTGCCCACCTCGGCCTCCCAAAGTGCTGTGATTACAGGTGTGAGCCACTGTGCCCGGCCCCCCATAACATTCTTAAGCAAAGAGCAGGCTCAAATAGAAGTACTCTACTCAAAGACAACAAGGATGAGTAATAAAAAGAAACAATCCAGCAAAGGGTCTATGAGGAGAAATGTTAACAACCCCACCCGCCACACCACCAATAAAACAGGGAGCGGGGGATGAGAGAAGAAACATAATAGGCAAAGACAGATAAACACCAGAAGTTAGTCAAGGAAACAAAAGAAGTCTCTGATATATCCCCATCTATCACTATCAAATGCATTTTAGGGGAAAAAAATGACTGAAAAAACAAAATTGAAGAACAGATGAAATGGGAGATGAGGCAGGAGGCAGTGGCTCAATCCTGTAATCCCAGCACTTTGGGAGGCCAAGGCGAATTTGAGACCAGCCTGGTCAACATGATGAAACCCTGCCTCTACAAAAAAATGCAAAAAATTAGCCAGGTGTGGTAGCACATGTCTGTAGTCCCAGCTAATTGAGAGGCCGAGATGGGAGGATGGCTTGAGCCCAGGAGGCAGAGGTTGCAGTGAGCCAAGATCACAACACTGCACTCCAGCCTGAGTGAGAGACCCAGACCCTGTCTCAAAAAAAAGAAATAGGAAATGAAAAGTGAGTTAGCAGGGTTCAAGAAAGAAATGGAAGGTAATAAAAAGACCACTTCAGAAATGAAGGCCACGGTGGAAACAGAAAGAAATGGCTGAAGAAGAAAAAAGGAAGCCATTCTTGGCAGAAAAAACAGAACTACTTGATAGGAAAATCAAGCTGATGAAAAGATAAATAAAACAGAATTAGAAATCAAGAAGTCATGGATTTAAAGAATTAAAGGTGAATATTAATCCCATTCAAACATGTAACTCTGAGACTTAAGGATAAAGTAAAAAATAAATGCATTTTTTTCAATGACAAGGTTTATATCTCATATGAAGAGATGGAAAAAAATTTTTTTAATGGTAGCTGGGGAAAGGGAGGTATAAGTGCACTGATTTTCTTACCTTTATTAGCAAGGAGTTAAAATAGTCCTGATTATTTTCACAAATCAAGAAATGGAGGCTTACAGATATTAAATCTATGAAGGTAGTAAGAGAATAAGATTTATAAAAAATCATCAAAAACTATTAGATGGGAAACACACACATATCCATAAGAGACAAAGCCCCCAAAGAAAAATATAATTAATAATGTGGAAGAACTGCCTTATCAACAAAATATAAATGAGATAAGCTCATCTATTAAAAAAATAAAAAAAGAAACTCAGCTCACAAACCAAAGCCCTGAACAAATGCTGTATATAACATCCACATCTAAAACTCACTCAGAAAAGTTGAAAGTAAAAGAATGGGCCCAGTGGTTACTTAAAGCCTAATGAACTTACTTTCGAGAAACATTTTCTTTGGTCTGATATAAAAACTGGCCAAAATCACAGAAAACTCTAGAAAACGAATCAGCTCTTGATACCAAAACCATGGAACAGCTCAGAGAGGTATAGACTGAGCTCACTTGTAAACACAGTAGTAAAATCCCTAAATAAAAACCTGAATTAGGCAAACCTAATTCAACAATCAATTAAAAGAATATACAATAAAATGTATCCAGTGACACAAGAGTTGCTTACTCAAAACTAGGAAGTCTACCAATACAATTACTTACCTAAGTAGATCAATGTAGGGAAAAAACATGATCACCTCAATAAATGTAGGAAAAAAATCTAACAAAATTCAACAACCATTTAGGATTTTAAAAAATGCCCAACTGTCAGCAAACTAGAAATGGAAGAAACATTCTTAAACTTCATATAGGGTATCTATAAAAAGTCTGTAAGTCACCAAGCATAAGAGAAGCATTCTCACTAAAGACAGGAGAAACATTTGTCATTTCTTTGTGTTGGGAATATTCAATATCCTCCTCCTAGCTATATGAAACTATATATTATTAACTATAGTCACCCTATACTACTACAGAACACTAGAACTTATTCCTCCTATCTAGCTGTAATTTTATATCCATTAATAAATCTCCCCAGAGCTTCCACTCTACCCCTACTATTCCCAGCCCGAGTATCCTCTGTTATACTTTTTACTTCTATGAAATCAACTCTTTTTAGCTTCCACATAAGAGTGAGAACATGCAGGGTTTAACTTTCTTTTGCTGGCTTATTTCACTTAACGTGATGTCCTCCAGTTCCAATCATGTTGCTGCAAATGACAGGATTTTTCCTTTTTACGGCTGAATAGCATTCCATCGGATGCTATACAACCACATTGTCTTTACCCAATCTTCTGTTGTTGAACTGATTCCATATCTTGGCTACTGTGAATAGTGTGCTGCAGTAAACATGGGGATGCAGATGTCTCTTCGACGTACTGACTTCCCTTCCTTTGGGTAAACGGCCAGTAGTGGGATTGCTAGATCACAGGAACCTCCATACTGATACAGTGGCTGTACTAGTTTACATTCCCACCAAGAGCGTCCAAGAGTTCTCTTTCCTCTGTATCTTCACCAGCATTTTTAATTTTTTGTCTTTTTTATAACAGCCACCCTAACTGGGATGAGACAATACCTCACTGTGGTTTTGATTTGCATTTCCCAAGTCTTCTTCTAACAGTTTTATAGCAGCCATCCTACCTGGGGCCAGATGATACCACACTGTGGTTTCACCTTGTAGTTTTGGGTCTTACAGGTAGGTCTTTGATCCATTTTGAGTTGATTTTTGTATAGGGTGAGAGGTGGGGGTCTAGTTTCATTCTTCTGTATATGAATATCCAGTAAAAAAATATATTTTTTTCTAAACATCTCATTCACAATAGCACAAAAAGATTCTCGCAAATAATACCAACCCTCCACATCCAAAAGGATGAAAACATTATGTAGAAAACTATAAACCTTTTAAGGAAAAAAAAACAGAGCTGGGAGTAGTGGCTCACACCTGTAATCCCAACACGTTGGGAGGCTGAGGCAGGTGGATCACCTGAGGTCAAGAGTTTGAGACCAGCCTGGCCAACATGGTGAAATCCTGTCTCTACTAAAAATACAAACACGTGGCCCAGGCGCGGTGGCTCACATCTGTAATCCCAGCACTTTGGGAGGCCGAGGCAGGTGGATCACCTGAGGTCAGGAGTTCGAGACCAGCCTGACCAATATGGTGAAACTCCGTCTCTACTGAAAATACAAAAATAAGCCGGGCATGGTGGTGTGCACCTATAGTCCCAGCTACTCAGGAGGCTGAGAGGAGAACTGCTTGAACATGGGAGGCAGAGACTGCAATAAGCCAAGATTGTGCCACTGTGCTCCAGCCTGGGTGACAGAACGAGACTCCATCTCAAAAAAAAAAAAAAAAAAAAAAGGGGGTGGGGGGGAAGAGACCTAAACAAATGAAGATAAAAACCATGTTCATGAATTGGAAAACTCAATATCATAATAAATCTCTAATATATATGTCCCTACATTAACATATAAACTTAATGCAATCACAATGAAAATCCCAATAGTACTTTTTACAGAATTTGACAACCTAATTCTTTTTTTTTTTTTTAACCAAATACCTACCTAGACTTAGAGGACATTGACAATCTAATTCTTCTAATGGTCACGTGGAAGAGTGAATGAGCATATGTTTGCCGCAAATAAACAAAGAGAAGAGACTGGCATTACCAAAACCAAAGATATAAAGTAGTAATGTGGACAAACAGGTTATAGACAAACAGGTTAAGAAGTAGCCCAGAAATTGGTCCATGGGAATCTGGTAGAAATGAGAGGCTGCTTTACAAATAAGTGAGAAAAAGACTGTGCACATATGTACAAATGGTGTTGGGAAAATAACATCCCCCAAGACATCTTCATATAACAAATACTAGACTGCTTAAATACCTAAACAAAATTTTTTAAATTTTAAATTTATCAGAAGACAATATAGAGAATATGCTTTTAACTCTGGATAGGAAAGATTTCTTTTTTCTTTTCTTTTTTTTTGAGACAGTCTCGCTCTGTCGCCAGGCTGGAGTGCAGTGGCACAATCTCAGCTCATGCAACCTCTGCCTCCCGGGTTCAAGCAATTCTCCTGCCTCAGGCTATCGAGTATCTGGGACTACAGGCACACACCACCACGTCCAGCTAATTTTTGTATTTTTAGTAGAGATGGGGTTTCACCATGTTTCATCCATGCCAGGATGGTCTCAATCTCTTGACCTCATGATCTGCTCACCTTGGCCTCCCAAAGTGCTGGGATGACAGGTGTGAGCCACTGTGCCCAGCCAGGAAAGATTTCTTAAAAAAATCAAAATCAAAATCAAAATCAAAATAAATAAATAAATGAAAAGACTGCTAAATCTGACCACATAAACAGTAACAACAACATATGTCTTTATAAGGAAAGGCTAGGGCAGGAACAGTGTCTCACGTCTGTAATCCCAGCACTCTGGGAGGCCAAGGTGGGAGAATCACTTGAAGCCAGGAGTTCGAGACCAGCCTGGGCAACACAGCAAGACTCCATCTCTACAAATTTTTTCTTTTTCAAATTAGTCGGGCACAGTGGTGTGCATCTGTCACAGTTACTTAGGCTGAGGCTAGAAGACTGCTTGAGCCCAGGAGGCTGCAGTGAGCTATGATCACACTACTGCACTCCAGCCTGGGTCTCAAAAGAGTGGGAGGCTTGCCTCTTAAAAAAATAAATAAATAAAAACACAAATAAAAAAGGACTAGAAGGAAATATTTGACATATGATGGATAAAGAAGACTATCCATAACAGAATACCTAAAAATAAGTTTTAAAAACAAATAGCATAATCTACAAATGGCATGTCTACAAACAATTTAAGAAAAAACCCAAAGGCTAACATATGAAAACATACTCAACCTCACTAGTAATCAGAGATGAAAATTAAAACGAGATAAATTTTCCCTTTATTATAAAGCTATGTAGAGAAGTTTGCAAAACATCGTTCCATTAAAGCATAACTGTAAAGCAAACCCCACAACCCAAGGTAAGAAATAGCATTGCCAATTATCTTAAAAGTCTCCCATTTGTCCTTCTTCAATCACATCCACTTTCTCTCCTCCCTGAGGTAGTCACTATCACTCACTTTTATCATTATTCCCTTGATTTTTCTTATAATTCTAGTATCTCTACTTATAATTCTAGTACCTATATTTATATTCCTAAACAATACAGTTAACTGCATTTGTTTTTAAACTGTTTACGAATAGAATCATGTTGCACTTAATCTTTTGTGACTTGGTTCTAAGGTATGACTAATGTATTTGTGAGATTCATACATATTGATGCAGGCAGGAGCTGTTTGTAGTGTGGTTTTTTTCCTTAGCTATTTGAACTAGTTTTTTGTTCCATAAGTAAACACACAATGATATCTACTGCACTACTGAGGATACTTGAACTTTTTTTCTATCTTGGGGTTAATATGAATAATACTGTTATGAGCAATCTTATATATATGCTTCCTACTTCACATATTCACACATTTCTCTATGTCTAAAGCAATGGCTGACTCTCAAAGTATGATTCCTGGACAAGCAGCACCAACATCCCACCCCCCAACCCCTCAGCCCACTCCCGGCAGGAACTTGTTAAAAATGCAAAGCAAACTATCAGGCTCCACCCAATTCCTACTTAATCAGAAACTCTAAGGGTAGCCCCAACAGCTGGGTTTAACAAGCCCTCCAGATGACTTTGATGCATACTCAAGAACCATTAGTCTAGGGCAAACGCCTAAGAGTGAGTGGTATTGCTGGTTATAGGATATCCTATTATTTTCCAAAGGATTTTCCCCCCAATTTACATTCCCATCCATCAGTGGAAGACAGTTCAGACTGCTTCATAGCCTCACCAACATTTAATATTGTCAGATTTTTTCATTTCTGCCAATCTATATGAAATGGTCTCTCATTGTAGTTTTAATTTCTATTCACCTAATTGTTAACAAGATTAAGGGTCATTTCATACGTTTATTAATCATTTAAATTTTTTTTTAATTCAAATGCCTGCTCAGGATTTTTTGCCCTTTTTCCAATTTGGTGTTCTGTCTTTGTCTTAGTAATCCATAGGAATTCTTTATGTATATTTTTCATACCAGTTCATTCTTTACATGTTGTAGTAGGTAGCCTCTAAACTGGCTCCCAATGATCCTCACCCTCCTGGTGGTGCCTTGTACAAACTCCCCTTGAATGTAAGCTGGAGTTATTGCCTTGCTTCTAACAAAAAGAATATGGCAGAAGTGATGGGGTGCCACTTCCAAGACTAAAATACTGTGGTTTCCATCTTGGGTGTTTTCTCTTACTCCCTTCTAGAAAGCCAGCTCTGAGGCCTGCTACATCCACATGAGGGAGCACAAAGCAGTCAAGCCTTCAAATGACTGCAGCCATTGACTGATTACAGCCTCAAGGCCCTAAGCCAGAAACATCCAATTAAGCCACTCTCAGATTCCTGACCCACAGAACTGTGAGAGAAATGTTATTTCAAACTGCTAAGTCTTCGGTAATTACACAACAATAGATAACTAATAGTGTGTGTTATAAATATCTTCTATTCCTTGCCTTGCCTTTTCAGTGTCTTAATGGGGCTTAATGAAAAAAGTTTCTATTTTCAATGTAGTCAAATTTGTCCTTTTTTTATGGCTAGTTTTTTGAGTCTTAAGAAATTCTTCTCTGCCTTAAATAATGCCCCTTTATTTTTCTAAAAGCTTTCAGGGTTTCCCCTTTTGTATTGAATCTTTAACCTACAAGAAATTGATTTTTATGCATAACAGATGGGGAAGTCTAGCTTCATTTATTTAATATGGTAGGCATTGTTCCAGCAAGTGTATCCTTTCCCAACTAATCTGCCACAAGAGCAGGTGTCCCTCCACCTACCTGTATGTAAGAATATAAAATTCATCCATATTATTTAGTATTACCTGCCATTTTGTTATTCATCTCCTCTTTCTGTTGTTTTTTGTTTGCTTGTTTGTTTGTTTTTAAGACTGAGTCTTGCTCTGTTGCCCAGGCTAGAATGCAATGGCACAATCTCAGCTCACCGCAACCTTCACCTCCCGGATTCAAGTGATTCTTGGGCCTCAACCTCCCGAGTACCTGGGATTACAGGCGTGCACCATCACAGCCAGCTCATTTTGGTATTTTTAGTAGAGACGGGGTTTCACCATGTTGGCCAGGCTGGTCTCGAACTCCTGGCCTCAAGTGATCCAACCGCCTTGGCCTCCCAAAGTGCTGAGATTACAGCCATGAGCCACTGCACCCGGGTCCCTTTTTCTTTTATAAGTCCCTCAGACGCTCCACAGGCTGGGCCTAAAAACCCATGCCTGTGAGACCCTCAAGGTCATCCTCCCTCTCTCCTCAGTCGGGTAACTGCTCTTTGGACAGCACTCAGCAGTAGATTCTCCTCTCCTTTTCTAACAAAGCCATAGTCCAACTGACATAATATTAAAGATCTATTATAAGCAAAGCATGTCTATTTCTAATCTTCCTATGTTAAAAGAAATTAATAGAAACTAATTAAAGTTTGTATGAAAAAATATGATCAAGAAAAATTGTAAATACAAATATGAGATAATAAAATTAGTGTTGTAAGTTTGTTTGTTGGTAGTCCCAGTACTTAACCTGTATTTCAGGAAGTGTTCTATTCAAAACCCTAGATACCACTACAAGTGGATCTGAATGTGAGCTTTGGGTGGGAGCCAGATCTCACATTCACAAAGGTAATAACCATGATGAGCAGTGCCTACCATAGAGCATTAAAAATTTGCCAAGTGGAAAAAGGAATTAAAGAAGTCTTCCTACCTTATTGTTTTTAAAGTATATTTTGGCTATTCTTGTCTCTTTAAAGCTTCCACAGAAATTGTTGAATCAGGTTGTTAGGTTCCATAGAAAAACCTACAGGAATTTGCATTTGGATTTCAATAAATCCACTATCAATTTGAGAAATACTAACATTTTTAACATACTCAGTCTTCCAATCCACACTCAGTACATGGTATGTACCATTTATTTAGGTGGTCTGTCTCTAAATAAGTTTTAATTACTCTTCTTTATAAAGATTTTGTATATCTGAAGTATTTAAAATTCAGTTTAAGTATCTCCTTTCCTAGGAAATCTGTCTTCCATCCCCTAAAAGCATATTGAATTGTGCTCCTTTTCTGTGATTCTTCTGCATCTGGGGCACACTTTCATCACAGTACACTGTCCTTAATTCTTTATTTATTTATCTACTTCTACCACTTAACTGTAAGCTCCTTGAAGACGAACTATCATTCATTTCTATATCCCAGTGCCTAGCATACAACTCAGCACAAAGGTGCTAAATATTTATTTTTTATGCTTAAAGGCATGAGTAAATTTAACCAATGGCTGTGAAGTATAAACTGTACAGGCATGCTTCATTATATTGTGCTTTGCTTTACTGCTCTTAACGGATAATGGTTTTTGTTTGTTTGTTTTTTACAAACTGAAGGTTGGTGGCAACCCAGCATCGAGCAAATCTGTTGGCACCATTTTTCCAACAGCATATGCTCACTTCATGTCTCTGTCACATTTCAGTAATTCTCATAGTATTTCAAACTTCTGCATTATTATGCTGTCTATTTTAGTGTTCTATGATCTTCGATGTTACTATTGTAATTGTTTTGGGGTGCCACGAACCACACCCATATAAGGCAGTGAACTTCTTCAGTAAATGTTGTGTGTGTTCTCACTGCTCCACTGACCAGCTACTGCCCTAACCCCTTCTTGGGCCTCCTATTCCCTGAGATTTCAATATTGAAATTAGGCCAATTAAAAACCCTACAATGACTTCTAAGTGTTCAAGTGAAACCAAGAGTCACATGTCTCTCTCTTGAAATCAAAAGCTAGAAATGATTAAGCTTAGTGAAGAAGGCATGTTGAAAGGCAGGCCTCTTGTACCAAACAGCCAGATTGTAAATGCAAAGGCAGAGTTTTTGAAGGAAACTACAAGCACTACTCCACTGAATACATGAATGATAAGAAAGCAAAACAGGCCGGGCACTACGGCTCATGCCTATAATCCCAGCATTTTCAGAGGCCAAGGTGGGAGGATTGCTTGAGGCCAGGAGTTTGAGACCAGCCTAGCCAACACAGTGAGACCCTCTAAGAATTAAAAGAAAAATAGTTTAAGAAAAGCAAGCAAGCAAAACAACCTAATTGCTGATATAAAGAAAGTTTTAGTGATCTGGATAGAAGATCAAACCAGCCACAACATTTCCCTAAGTCAATGGTTGGCTTCAAAGCTTCAAAGGACAGGATGACTGTTTTTTTTTTTGTTTTTGTTTTTGTTTTTGTTTTTTTTGAGATGGAGTTTTGCTCTTTTTGCCCAGGCTGGAGTACAATGGCATGATCTCGGCTCACCGCAACCTCTGCCTCCCGGGTTCAAGCGATTCTCCTGCCTCAGCCTCCTGAGTACCTGGGATTACAGGCATGTGCCACCATGCCTGGCTAATTTTGTATTTTTTTAGTAGAGACAGGGTTTCTCCATGTTGGCCAGGCTGGTCTTGAACTTCCGGCCTCAGGTGATCCGCCCACCTCGGCCTCCCAAAGTGCTGGGATTACAGGCATGAGCCACCACGCCTGGCCTAGGACAGGATGACTCTTATTAGAGGCTAATGCAGCTGGTGACTTTAAGTTGAAGCCAATGCTCATTCATCATTCCAAAAATCCTAGGGCCTTTGGAATTCTGCAAAATTTACTGTCTGTGCTCTGTAAATGGAACAATGAAGCCTGGATGACAGCATATTCTTTTACAACATAGTTTGCTGAATATTTTAAGCCCACTGTTGAGACCCACTGCTCAGAAAAAAATATTCCTTCTAACACATTACTACTCATTGACAATGTGCCTGGTCACCCAAGAGCTCTGATGGAGAGCTACAAGAAGATTAATGTTTTCTCACCTGCTAACACATAAATCTTGCAACCCATGGATCAAGAAGTAATTGTGACTTTCAACACTCCTTATTTAAGAAGTACCTTTCATCAGGCTATAGCCGCCATAGATATCGTTATTACTCTGATGGATCTGGGCAACATTAATTGAAAGCCTTCTGCAAAGAATTCACCTTTCTCGATGCCATAAAGAACATTTGTAATTCATGGGAGGAGGTAAAACTGGCAACATTAACAGGAGTTTGGAAGAAGTTGATTCTAACCCTCATGGATGACTTTGAGTTCAAAACTTCAATGGAGGAAGGAACTGTAGGTGTGGTAGAAGCAGCAGAAGAACTACATTTAGGAGTGGAACCTAAAGATGTGACTGAATTGCTACAATATCATGATGAAATTTGAACAAATGGGAAGTTACTTCTTATGGATGAGTAAAAAAAGTGGTTTCTTGACATGAACTCTACTCTTGCTGAAGATGCTGTGAGCAAACACTGTTAAAATGACAGCAAAGGATTTAGAATATTACATAGAATTAGTTGATGAAGCACTGGCAGATCTGAGAGGACTGACTCTAACTTTAAAAGCAGTTCTACTGTGGTTCAAATGCTACCAGAAAGCATCGCCTGGTACAGAGAAATCTTTTGTGAAAAGAAGTCAACTGATGCCGCAAACCTCACTGTTGTCTTAAGAAACTGGCATAGCCATCCTATCCTTGAGTAACCACCAGGGATGAGCCAGCAGCCATCAACATCGAGGCAAGACCATCCACAGCAAAACAATTATGACTCATTGAAAGATCAAATGATTGTGAATTTCCCAGTAGATCTAGAAGTTTAATGAAACTCCAGCTCAGTTATTTTTTTTTTTTCAATCAAGAATCTTTCATAGGTGGTAGGTATTTCTTTTTTGGGGGAGGCAGGGAGGGGTGTCAAGAAACTTCGTATCTAAAGACATAACATTTGATTCTCTCACTTTCAATGGTCTAAGATATATCAAGTTGTGGAATTTGATCAATCAAAAATTGTTAATCATCTAGTTCAAGGTATTTTCTAACTTCCATTGTGATTTCTTCTTTGATGCATGGATTATTATTTTTTTTAGAGGGAGTCTCGCTCTCTCAGACTGGAGTGCAATGGCACGATCTCGGCTCACTGCAACCTCTGCCTCCTGAGTTCAAGCAATTCTTCTGTCTCAGCCTCCCAAGTAGCTGGGACTACAGGCATGCACCACCACGCCCAGCTAATTTTTATATTTTTAGTAGAGACGGGGTTTCACCATGTTGGCCAGGCTGGTCTCGAACTCCAGCCCTCGTGATCCGCCTGCCTTGGCCTCCCAAAGTGCTGGGATTACAGGTGTGAGCCACTGCGCCTGACCAGATTATTTCCAAGTATTAATAGTTGCTCAATTTCTAACACATGAAGCTTTAAAAATTACCCTATTGATAGAGATCTTTAATGAAAATGCCATCATGGACAGAAAAAAATGCTTTTTTGGTTTCAATCCTTTGAAATTTGTTGAAACTTGTTTTACAACATATTACTCAGTCAATTTCCCCCCCAAAATCCTACATGCTTGAAAAGAATGTGTAGCCTGCCACTGTTGGGTAGAATGGGTTCTATACACCCACTGGGTTAAACTTGTTCATTGTGTTATACAAATATTTTATATCCTAACTAACCTGTCTGCTTCTTATACCAGTTAAAGAGCTGTTTAAAATACCCCATTAAGACTGAGAAATTTGTCTATTTCTTGTAGTTTTGTTTAACTTTTGCTATAAATATTCTAAAGCTATATTTCAGGTTATACTATATTACTAAGGCTATTAAATCTTCACAGTGAATTGGTCATTTTATCATTTGAGGTGACTCTTCTGCCAATAATGCTTTCTGCCTTACTGTCCACCTTTGATATTAACTGTACCATACTGTCTGCTAGAATATGCATGGTATGTCTTATTGTGATGATTACTTTTGATCTTCTTTATTCTTAGGTTTCAGATATGTTTCTTATAAACCCCATATAACTGATTTTTTTTGGAAATTCAGTGTAACAATCTTTGGCTTTTAACTGAATAATTTAATCCATTTTGTATTTAATGTAGCTGGTGATATGTTTAGATTTAAATCTACCCATCTTTGTGCTACTTGTCCTACTGGTTCTTTCTTTTCTTCACTTCTTCAGGATTAATTTTTATTAATCATTTGTTATCTTCTGTTGGTTTAGAAGTTAAAAGTCTGGTTTCTACATTTTTAGAAGATAACTTAGAAATTAAAACATATAATTTATCAAGGTCAAGTCAATTAATACTTTCTACCTTTCTCTCTGACAATACAAAGGTCTTAGAACCCGGCCTTCACCTGTCATATATTTTTTTTGAGACAGGGTCTCAGTCTGTCGCCCAGGCTGGTGTGCAGTGGCACGACCAAGGATCACTGCAGCCTCAACCTCCTGGGCTCAAGCGATCCTCTCCTGGGCTCAAGCGATCCTCTCACCTCAGCCACCTGAGTAGCTGGGGCTATGGGCATGCACCACCACACCCAGCTAATTTTTATATTATTTGTAGAGACGGGATTTCACTATGTTGCCCAGGCTGGTCTCAAATTCCTGGGCTCAAGCAATCTGCCCGCCTCAGCCTCTCAAAGTACCATGCCCAGCTTCTTGTCACATATTTTAATTAAGGTCTTACTAGTACTTTATACAGTCAATGTTTCTTTTAATACATCCACATATTTGCCACTCTCTTTGCTCTTCATTCCATTTTGCACCTCAGACTTTTATCTAGAATCTTTCTGCCTTAAGTATTAATGTATACTTCATAATTTCCTTTAGAAAGAGCTGATGGAGTTTGTTCAACTAAGTATTTTACCCTCATTCTAGAGGGATAATTTTTTGCTAATTACAGAATTCTAGATTGGCAGTTATTTTGAGAATATATGTAATTTTCTATTGAAAAGTCAACCATCAGTCCATAGTTGCTTCTTTGAAAAACATCTTTTTTTCTCTCTGGCTACTTTCAAGACTTTTCTCCTTGTATCTGGGTTTATGCAGTTTTCCTATGATTTGTCTGGGTGTAGATTTCTATTTATATTGCTAGAAATTCATTAACCTTCTTAAATCAATCAACTGGTTTCTCATTGGATCTGTAAAATTTTCAGCCAGAAATATCTTTTGAAATATTACTTCTGTACCATTCTTTCTCCTCTCTTTCCAGAGCTCTGATTAAAGAAATTAGATCTTATTCTGTCTTCCATGTCTCTTTACCTCTCTTCAATATTTTCTTTTTTATTCTGTGCTACACTCTAAACAGTTTCTTCTGCCTTGTCTACAGGCAATGAACTCTTTCTTCAGCTAGGCATAATCTCTTAGGTATATTTGGTAAAGTGTTCACTTCTGGAATTTCTATTTGGTTTTTTGCAAATCTATTAAGTTGGGTTTTTTCCCCCCCTTTTCTTTTTTGAGACAGAGTCTTGCACTGCCACCCAGGCTGGAGTGCAGTGGTGTGATCTCAGCTCACTGCAAGCTCCACCTCCCAGTTTCACGCCATTCTCCTGCCTCAGCCTCCCGAATAGCTGGGACTACAGATGCCTGCCACCATGCCCAGCTAATTTTTTGTACTTTTAGTAGAGGTGGGGTTTCACTGTGTTAGCCAGGATGGTCTCAATCTCCTGACCTCGTGATCCGTCCGCCTCAGCCTCCCAAAGTGCTGGGATTACAGGCGTAAGCCACCGTGCCCAGCCATTTTTTTTCCTTTATTTGAGACAGTTTCTCATTCTGTTGCCTAGGCTGGAGTGCAGTGTGGCACAATCATACATCACTGCAGCCTCAAACTCCTGGGCTCAAGCGGGTCCCAAATTCCTGGCCTCAAGTGACCCTCCCACCTCAGTCTCCCAAAGTATTGGGATTACAGGCATGAACCAAAGTAACTTTTTTTTTTTTTTTTTTTTTTTTTTTTTGAGACAGAGTTTCACTCTTGTAGGCCAGGCTGGAGTGCAGTGGTGCCATCTCGGCTCACTACAATCTCCACCTCCCAGGTTCAAGTGATTCTCCCACCTCAGCCTCCTGAGCAGCTGGGATTACAGGTGCACCTCACCACACGTGGCTCATCTTTGTATTTTTAGTAGAGACAAAGTTTCACCATGTTGGCCAGGCTGGTCTTGAACTCCTGACCTCAGGTGATCCGCCTGCCTTGGCCTCCCAAAGTGCTGGGATTACAGGCGTGAGCCACCGTGCCTGGCCCTAAGTCACTTTATAAGAGTCTTTTGTTCTTCAAGTTTGTCTCCAATTCTTTAAATTTAACAGTGATTGTTTTAAATCCATCTGATATTTGCAACATTTGAAGATTTTATAGATCTATTTCTGCTCTCTTCTTATTCACAGTGCCAACTGGATGCATGCTTGGTTATTATTTTTCCTCTGTAAAAACGTAATTTTAGGTATATATACATAAAGAAACCCACACAAATTTTAATTACATTGCTGAAAGAATTCTACATATATATTACATATTATATATCTCTCAGGTAATTTTGCTTGCTAATTTTTTTATTTTTACTATGTTTGATTACTTGTGACAATGTACTGTTCATTGTCCTTGAAAAATTACTGGAAGCAATTCCCTAGAATGAAAGGCCTTTCTCCACAAGTGATTTGCCTTTCCATCTGCCAGGCCATGGAAGTAATACTAGTCTGAAACCAGTAACCATGATAAATGGCTGGAGGGTCATTTATCATGGAGGGTCCCTGGACCACCCAGACAGAGCAAACCCTCAAGGCAAATCATTGGGAAGGCTAAAACTGTGGTCACAACTTGAAAGGTTTATTTTTCTTAATTTCCTTTTCCTCCTCCTGCTCCATTCAACCTTCCCTACAATCACATGGATATGGGAGTGTGTAGACAGTTTAGTTGTTTCACCCTTAACCTAACGATAGAGTCATTGGGGTCCCATCTAAAACTGAGGTTATTCTTTTTGACTGTCACTTTAGATGAACTCTAGGACTTGATTTCTGTCCTCTTCACCCCAATGGTCCACCAAAACCAAAGCCCAACTTGTACAGATTGGCAACTGCCTTTAGGGCAAAAGCTACTTCATCCACTTATTTATTTGGATTCTTGTTTATTCCTAGAATTTGGCCTGGCAGCTCCCCACTATCTTTTCAGCTCTGCAATTGCTCTACGTTTTCTTTCTTTTTTTTTTTTAATACTGTTTCCAAGAATTTTAGTTGTTTTCATCTGAATAACCCAGTCTTCCAATACTGAAAACAGAAATCAATTTCTCCTTTTTACAACAACTATTTTGTACATTCTCTATACTACCCTTAAATGTAATTCAGAGGCTGGGCACAGTGGTTCATGCCTGTAATCCCAGCACTTTGGGAGGCCAAGGCGGGCAGATCACCTGAGGTCGGGAGTTCAAGACAAGCCTGACCAACATGGAAAACCCCCGTCTCTAATAAAAATACAAAATTAGCCGGGCATGGTGGCACATGCCTGTAATCCCAGCTACTTGGGAGGCTGAGGCAGGAGAATCGCTTGAACCCGGGAGGCGAAGGTTTTGGTGAGCACGCCATTGTACTCCACCCTGGGCAATAAGAGCAAAACTCCGTCACAAAAATAAAAATAAAAAATAAATGTAATTCAGAGATAATCTACCTTAGTGCAATTTTATAATATTTAGGCAATTACTATAATAAATAACACATTGATGGTACTTTGTACATACATACAACAAGCACTGTGACTGTGGCAGTTACAACTGCAGACTGAAGAGTATTTGCGTCACCAATATAGCACAAGTGACACTGCCATCAATTACGTGATTTTCTAAAGGGGTGGAGTACTCCTGATAAAGTTCTGAACAAAAACTTTAACATTCCTCCAATATTGTGGTAACTGAATTCCTGAAAATCTTAGTGTATATTAAAGGTGCCTCAGTTACAGTGAGCCTAGATGGTGCCACTGCATTCCAGCCTGGGCAACAAGAGCGAAACTCCGTCTCAAAACAACAACAACAACAACAACAACAACAAAGTGCCTCATACACAAAATGGAGTTACTGTCTATGCTCAGATCGTTATGATCACTTTTTTTTTTTTAACCTACATCATCAAAGTCCAGCAAGTCATTCTAGGTCATGTGGTGATTTGGAACAATTCTTAAATGTGCAAACTGTCCTGAACATTGTGGGATGGCTGACTTCCCTGATCCTTTCTCATTAAATGCTAATAGTGTCCTCTTCCTCCATCTTTGTAACAACCAAAATACCTCCAAGTATTTCATCTCATTGCATGCAATATAAAGTGCACTTTTTGTCAGCCTATCACTTTTTCCTACAATCCAGTCCCATCTAATTTTGTCAAATTTTATTTCATACAATTTGCTCAACTATAATCAGCTCATTGTTTCTTAACCAAAACTAACATATGTATTTCCAACTCCAATTCTTTGCAAATTCTATTCCCACTGCCTATTACATCCTTTTGTCTTCCTTCTACCTACCTAAATTAAACCTTAACTTCCATCAAGACCTCACTAGCCCATAACAACCTCCCAGGTCTTCTTGATCTGTTATCCACTTTGGTGGTTAATCACGTGCTGCCATATGCATGCTTTGTCTCTTCAATTAACAGTGTTTTTGTTTAGAAGACTTTTTTCCCCTCCAAATGAAATCCCAAGCACAATTCCAATATATTAATTTATGAAGTAGAACTGCTTTGGCTGAAACAGAAATTGCCCACCTACCCCCACAAACCAGAGGCTGGCCACTTGAGTTTCTTCCTTATCATCCCCAGTTCTCAGACCAGTCCTTGAGGTAATCTTGTAACACCCAATTTTTTCAGTCCTAAAAGGGAAAAAATACACTTTTTTTTTTGAGAGGGTGACTCCTGCTCTGTCACCCAGGCAGGAGTGCAGTGGTGTGATCATAGCTCACTGCAGCCGTGAACTGGGTTCAAGCAATCCTCCCGCCCTCAGCCTCCCAAGTAGCTGGGACTACATGTGGATGCCACCACACTCAGCTAATTTTTTGTAGAGACAGGGGCTCGCTATGTTGCCCAGGCTGATCTCAAAGTCCTGGCTTCAAGCAGTCGTCCCGCCTCAGCCTCCCATATTGCTGGGATTACAGATGCCAGCCACCACATCCAACCAAAACGCTAACTTCGCAGGACTGAAGAACTCAGTGCTGTGTAAATCAACATAATCTTGAAAACAAACTGAAAAGCCATGGTTAAAGACAGAAATCTAGAGAACAAAACTGCCATATTCTAGGTGAGTTATAACTATGCAGACTAAGAGTACCGAAAAAGAATTCAGTCATTTAAGTATTAGATAGTATTATTGTTAAGCAACGAGAGAATAAGTATGAATCCCACACACTCTTGACTTTGAAGGGGTCTAGAACTGCACTGATTAAAGCAGCCACTAGCCATCAGGCTAGTTACTTTTAAATTAATTAAAATGAAATAAAATTTAGTTCCTCAGTCCTGCTATGCAAATTTTAAGTGCACAGTAGCCACATAGATATGGCTACTGTCTACCATATTAAGACGACACTGAACATTTCCATCATCACAGAAAGTATGACTGAACAGTGCAGGTCTAGAGGAAAAAGAAATACCTATTAACAAAAAAAAAAACCACAATATGATATAGTGAGTAAAACAAGGTAAACTCTGGGATTCTACAAAAGCACAAAGCAGAGGCATCAAACTAGGACTTGGAAAGAGGTTAAGAAAAGCTTCCTACAATAAACGGTAGGTGAGGTAAGTCTGGAAGGTTTGGAGGGTGGGATGGGGGAGGAAATCTGTATTTCAGGTGGTAGGAAAAACATGAGCAAAGACAAGTCAAATTTGGAGAGTGTTTGAAAGAAAGTAATGATGAGATTATGTTATTCTACATAGAAAAACCAGTAAGTATTCGATACAGAAAAGATGAAGAAAATTTTTTTAAAAGAAAAGCAGTTACCAGACCACTCCAAATTTAGCCTACATTCATGGCAGGATAGTAGCAGGTACTTCATTAAGGAGTAATAAATTCATGTTCTATTTCCCAATGATTCCATGTTTGAGTCCAAATGAAAATGACTCATATTGAGTGTTTAAATTGCCTGGGCAAGTTACATTTAACTCTGATCTGAAGATCAGTACCAAAAAGTTAGGAGACTCATAATGCTGTCTAGACAACTCATAAAATAACTTAATATTGCCATTAGCCTGTAGTCCTGGCTACTCGGGAAGCTGAGGTGAGAAAACCACTTGAGCCCAGGAGTTGGAGGCTGCAGTGAGCTATGACTGTGCCACTGCACCCCAGCCTGGGTAGCAGAGTGAGACCCCCATCTCTTAAAGGAAAAAAAATTGCCCATTAATTTTACTATTTGTCTCCAGTTCATTTATGCTCCCATACTGCTGCGGAGCTACTTTCACATATCCCCAATCCTCATTCTCGGCTGATAACCTCAAGTCTTACTTCACTGAAAAAAACCAAAGCAACGGCAACAGAACGTGTACAGACTCCACCAATCACATCGACCTTCCTAGCAGCATTTCTATCCACATACTCTGCTTAATGGCCTATTATCATAAAGTATAGATGCTCCTATAGAAAGCCAATCCTTCCTATTTATACACTAAATCCCTTTCCCTCTTACCTCTTCTAAGACAGTGCTTCAGCAATTCTTATCTCTCCCTCCTGAAACGTTTTACTCTCTAATGGCTCATTCCTATCATCATACGCTCTTCTTTTTCTTATCATTAAAAATTTATTGACCCCACTTTCCTCACTAGCTCTGGCCCCATTTCTCTGTTCCCCTTTACAGGATAATTCCTCACCATCTTTACTTCCCCTCCTCTTCTCTCTTAAAATCACTTCAATCAAAACATCTCCTTCAATATTTCACCTAATTTTTGTATTTTTAGTAGAGACAGGGTTTCACCATGTTGGTCAGGCTGGTCCCGAACTCCTCACCTCGGGTGATCTGCCCGCCTGGGCCTCCCAAAGTGCTGGGACTACAGGCGTGAGCCACCACGCCCCGATGAATCTACTTTCAAAACATCCAAAATCTGACTACTTCTCAGTATTTCTGCTATCACCAATATGGCCTAGATAACTGAAAGAGATCCTTCCCTAATCCCCTAGTCTCTACCTTGCCCCAGCAACTTTGGCCTCCTGCTGTTTCTTAAATAGGCAAGGCACATTCCTGACACAGAATCTTTGAACTAATTGGTTTATCTGAAATGCCTCCTCCTCCTTTCTCAAATTTTTGTTCAAATGCCCCCTTCTCAAGTGAGGCCTACCCTGACCTCCCTATTTAAATTGCTACCTACCCCCATCCCAGCCCTAAACTGTTTAACTTTCATTGCTCCACAGTACTTATTACCTTTGAACATACTATATAATTTCCTTTCTGTATGTCTAAGGTTTCTCAGCCCCATCCCCCAATACACACACACCCCTCCACTGGACAGCAGCTACATAAGGGTAGAGACCTTTGTTTTGTTTTCAAGTGTACTACTAAGCACCTAGATCACTACCTGGCATATAGTAGGCACTCAAATATTTACTGAATACATGAATACCTGTTGCCCTAAGAAATGACTCAATACAAAAGTCACCAATGTAGTTTTGGATGAATGACAAAGCAAATGTTAATCACAGCTTTTTTTTTTTTTTTTTTTTTT
The DNA here is from genome assembly GCF_029289425.2 of Pan paniscus. NCBI lineage: Eukaryota > Metazoa > Chordata > Mammalia > Primates > Hominidae > Pan > Pan paniscus. The sequence goes on from NC_073255.2 coordinate 177,701,357, forward strand.
TTTTGTGAGACAGAGTCTCGCTCTGTAGCCAGGCTGGAGTGCAGTGGCGCAATCTTGGCTCACTGCAACCTCCGACTCCCTGATTGAAGCGATTCTCTTGCCTCAGCCTCCAGAGTAGCTGGGATTACAGGCACATGCCACCAGGCCCAGCTAATTTTTGGTATATTTAGTAGAGACGCGGTTTCATCCTGTTGGCCAGGATGGTCTCAATCTCCTGACCTCATGATCCACCCGCCAGGGCCTTTCAAAGTGCTGGGATTACAGGCGTGAGCCACTGCACCCGGCCAACCACAGCTTTTAAATACCAAAACACAAGTCATAATTACCAGTTTTCCTATAAATGGAACAGTCTTTCTACTGTTATTAAGAAAGCTTACCTCTTTCCCATGAATTGCTTACTGAACACATGAATCAATATGTTGCCACTTCATGTTTCTTTAATTAAATAATGTTTTAAAGTAACATTAATAGAATGCAGTTAACACTGAAAGAGTTCTAGGACAATCATCAGTCAGTCCCACATTAAGAACTGCCAAAAGTGTTAACTAGAGCCCTGTGCTAAGCATATTGAACATTCAAAACAAAAAAAAGAACAAAGATTTCTGAAAGGAAATTTTTACATATATAGTATTTATCTTTTGTCTTAAAAATCAACAGAAAACACTACTATAATTTTGTGAAGGCTTTTACATATTCATCATTTCACTTTATTTTCATAGCACTCCTATGATCTACTTAACACATATGGCCTACTAGAAGTTCAGTGCATACCATAAGGAGGGGGAGGAGGATCAAGAGATGCCAGTGAAAGGCAAGCATTCAACTGAGTTCTCATGTATAATGAAACTTATTTGAGATTGTGTGACTTACTGTTAGTATGAGAAGGCATGTGCAGGAAGAATATGAGTGGAATATCATCAGTGTTAGAGGCAATCCTGTAAAAACTAAAGGGAGATGAACATTTTCTGTGGCTCTAGAATAGGAATATAAAGACCACTCTGAATCATAATCTCTTCCCTATTTGATGTTCTCTGACACTATTCCCATGGAAGCATATATTAATGTGTGTAAAACAAAAAAGTTCTGAGTTATTTAGGAGTAATTATCAATAGTACTTTATCTTTTTATGGTAAAAAAAAAAAGTTATAAAGGCAATAACTGCTTGCTAGTCACAGAAAAGATGGGATATTTTTATGATGGGAATTAAGTCACCTCCATAAAACATTACCAGAAATTACGCTAACAAGAGCTCTATAAAAATAATCAGCCAGGCACGGTGGCTCACGCCTGTAATCCCAGCACTTTGGGAGGCTGAGGCGGACGGATCATGAGGTCAGGAGATCGAGACCATCCTAGCTAACACGGTGAAATCCCATCTCTACCAAAAATACAAAAAAATTAGCCGGGCATGGTGGCATGCGCCTGTAGTGCCAGCTACTCTGGAGGCTGAGGCAGGAGAATCACTTGAACCCGGGGAGGGGGGGCGGAGGTTGCAATGAACCGAGATCACACCACTGCACTCCAGCGTGGATGACAGAGCGAGACTCCGTCTCCAAAAAAAAAAAAAACCATACCTACTTAAGACTTAATTACAATTTTATTGCTGACACCAATAATCCCCTTTAATATTAAAAATACATCTATAAGCCAAAATAGAAATTTATTTTGCAAAATAAATGGTACAAGGTAAAAAATACAGTTTAAAAATATCAAGTCAATTGAGAAACAACCCCAAGCAGTACATTAAACTGTTTAAAATATGCCAAAATAAGTGACTAATTCAAAGTATCCTAACATTTTATTTCAATTAAACAGTTCTAAAACTATAAAGTAAAAATTTTCTGGTGTTATTAACTTAAAGGTTACATATTTAGTGCAAGAAAAAATATAAAACAAAAGTATTCCCCAACTTAAATATAATTAAAGTATCTTTTTTTTTTTTTTTTGACACGGAGTTTCCCTCACTCTTGTTGCCCAGGCTGGAGTGCAATGGCGCAATATCGGCTCACTGCAACCTCCGCCTCCCAGGTTCAAGCAATTCTCCTGCCTCAGCCTCCCAAGTAGCTGGGATTACAGACATGCGCCACCATGCCCGGCTAATTTTTTGCATTTTTAGTAGAGACGGAGTGTCTCCATGTTGGTCAGGTTGGTCTCGAACTCCTGACCTCAGGTGATCCACCCATCCTGGCCTCCCAAAGTGCTGGGATTACAGGCATGAGCCACCGTGACCAGCCTAATTAAAGTATCTTTTAAAGATATCCACACTTCTTTACTTTTTAAAAACAGATTAATTTTGGAACAATAGTTAAAAATAGTCTGCCAAGATATTGTATTACTCTCTCCCTGGAAGTGCAGTTTCAAAATCGGCAAGGTGATGCTGGGTGCGGTGGCTCATGCCTGTAATCCCAGCACTCTGGGAAGGACTGCTTGAGCCCAGAATTTCGAGACTAGCCTGAGCAACACAGCATCTCTACCAAAACAAACAAACATACAAACAAAAAAAACCCAAGGTTTTTTAAAAAAACTCTGCAAGGTGACCCAACAAAACTGGAACGATACTCCTTGCAACATAAAGCTTAGTCAGTTTCTACCTTCGCAATTGTCACCTGACCCTCTACTAGTCAGGTATTCCACACTTCCTCTCTAGAAACATGTGTTTCCTGGTATTTTGTTTTTAAATTATTAAATGAAAATCATGATGAGAAACATCATTTTACACTGTAGGGATAATTCCCTGGGCTAACCAGTAAAAAGCTATCAGTGCAGTTTAAAACAAAGTAAAGGGGCCCTATAGGCCCCACTGAAAAAGGTAGAAATATGACCAACTACTACCATATGCCTTTCCTTAGAAGAAACATAATGATTTAATGATGCCTCTAAGATTAATAAAGATACTAACTCTGAAATATCACAGAACATGACATAGGTTTCAAATGGAAGAACTCTTCTAATGAAGATGGAGAATAACACATTGTAAACTAGTATCTTTCACAACCTAATTGACACTTTCGGTGACTTTTTTTGGTGAATAAACATCTTAACATATTCATTTTCCCCTATACACATTATGATTACACCTCATAATGCAACACGGTAAAAAGGACGTGATTGACTTTTCTGTGCAACCTACTAGAATATCTCCTTTATTTCTTATAAGGAAATTAATTTTGGTTGCAACTTTTACCTGTCACTTTTCATGAACCTCACCACCACGTAATTCAAGACAGAGATATATTAACTATATACTGAAGTCTTAAGTATTTGGGGGTAGAAGACACCTTTGAAAACCTGAATAAAATTATGAGTCTTCTCCTTCCAAAAGTATGGTAACAAGAAATTAAAAAGTCAAAGTTCTAAAAATCTTCTCAACTGGACCTACCTGATTTTAAATTTAACTATAAAGCTATCATAACTAAGGTAGTGGGGTATTAGCCTAAGAAAACACACACAGATCAATAAAACAGTAGAATCCAAAACTCACAAACATAAGCAATTTCAATAAAAGTGCCAAGGTGATTCAAAAGAAATTTGATAAATGTGAAACAACTGGACATCCATATGTAAAATAATGAATGAACCTTAACCACTGCTTCACAATTGCTGGAGTGCAATGACGCGATCTCGGCTCACTACAACCTCCCTCTCCCGGGTTCAAGTGTTTCTCCTGCCTCAGCCTCCCAGGTAGCTGGGATTGCAGGTGCCCACCACCATGCTCGGCTAATTTTTGTATTTTTAGTAGAGAGGGGGTTTCACCATGTTGGCCAGGCCAGTCTCAAACTCCTGACCTCAGGTGATCTGCCCTCCTCAGCCTCCCAAAGTGCTGAAATTACAGGTGTGAGCCACCATGCCTGGCCCCACTGATATGACTTTTATATGACTCCATTTATATGACTTTCTGGAAAGGGCACAACTAGAGATCAGACCAGTGTTTGCCAGGGGCTGAGGGTAGAAGATGAAACTGAGTGCAAAGAGGAACTAGGAGCTGGGCTTGGTGCATGCCTGTAGTCCTAGCTACTTGGGAGGCTGAGGCTGGAAGATTGCTTGAGCCCAGAGTTCAAGTCCAGCCTGGGCAATACAGTGAAACTCCACCTCTCTCTCCCTCTCAAATAAATCAATCCAGTTTTTACAAAAGCAATTATGAACTTTCTATAGACCTCTAACCTACATCTTACTTTGAGAACCTCAGATATAACATATATAGTCTCCCTTAGACCAGGAGTCAGAACAGTTCAGCCCATGAACTGGCCCACTATCTGCTTTTGTATAGCTCACAAACTAAGAATACTTTTTACATGTTTAAGTGGTAGAAAAAAAATCAAAAGAAGATTTTCATGACACATGAAAATTATATGAAATTCAAATTTCAGTGTCCTGAAAATGACTACTGGAACAGAGTCAAACTCATTTGTTTAAATATTGTCTATTAGCTACTTCTGAGCTACTACAGTATTGTTGAGGAATTGTGAGAGGAACTGTATGTCCCACAATGCCTAAAATATTTGCCATCTGACCCTTAAGATTGCTGACCTCTGCCTTAAGACACAAGTTGTTGAAATTTTCTACACAGATGATACCTGAGAAGATTTATGCCAGCGCAAACCTCTCTTCCATACATAGTAGCTCTAAAATTTTTATAGCCATAAAACCCTTTTTTCAAGGAAACTAACATATAAAGCAGATAAATGAAGAACTTCAATAGTTATGGTATAGAGCAGCACTTCCCAACCTTTTTGGGACCAGTGACCAATTTCATGGAAGACAATTTTTCCATGGACAGGGGTAGAGGGGGTTTCAGGATGAAATTGTTCCACCTCAGATCATCAGGCATTAGATTCTCACAAGAAGCACACAACCTAGATCCCTCACATGCACAGTTTCTGATAGGGTTCACGCTCCTGCCGCTGATCTGACAGGAGGTGGAGCTTTGGCGGTAATGCTCACTTGCCTGCCACTCACCTCCTGCTGTGTAGTCAGGTTCCTAACAGGTCACAGACTGGTAGGTACGAGGCTGTGGCCCAGGGGTTGGGGGCCCTGGTATAGAGGCACTAAACAGAGCCCTGGGGTAACCTCTGAAGAAGGTCCTTGAAACCCCAAAACAGTGTTTTTCAAACTGCCTGTTGCAGCCAATTTGGCTGTCAATTTAATAAGGCGATTTTGTGACCGGCAGAAAAAAAGAATAGAATGTTATAGAAAATCAGATCACCTCATATCCAGTAAGGTTTTATTCACTAATTCTTTCACCAAATATTTTAGTACCTATGTGCCAGGTACTATTATAGATGAAGATTTTAAAACTACAAAACAGACAAAAACAGTTTCACATATGCATTAGTGCAATTTGGAATTTTTATTCTGGCCAGGTGTGGTGGCTCACGCCTGTAATCCCAGCACTTTGGGAGGCTGAGGCAGGCAGATCACGAGGTCAGGAGATCGAGACCATCCTGGCCAACACGGTGAAACCCCGTCTCTACTAAAAATACAAAAAATTAGCTGGGCGTGGTGGCGGGCACCTGTAGTCCCAGCTACTGGGGAGCCTGAGGCAGGAGAAAGGCAGAAAGGCGTGAACCCGGGAGGCAGAGCTTGCAGTGAGCTGAGATCGCGCCACTGCACTCCAGCCTGCGAGACAGAGTGAGACTCCGTCTCAAAAAAAAAAAAAAAAATTATTATTTACAGTGATAGAATGTTTTTGAAAAATTCTCCTAGAGCTCTGGCGTACTTTGAAAACCACCGTCCCACAGTACATTTGTCCCAAACGTGCTGTCAGGAACTGCAGCTACATTACAAGAATGAAAACGACGCTTTATCTGATGTTACAGAGCTTCCAGAAGATATAAAGTTAATTGAGTTCAAAGCAATTTTTATATTCTACATCACCAGGGCCCAGAAAAAGAAGTTACTGGGCATCGAGTTCCCTCTATATGCATAGTCTTGATACAGGAAGGAATTAGAATAATAGTTTGTTTTTTTTTTTAAGCCCAAGAGAAAACATGGACACAAAAATAATCTCAGAGGGTAGGGGGGGAAAATAATTGCTTAATGTTAGGGTGGAGACTGTATTAAAGAGTTTCTTCTGATTACCATGCTAATTAAGTATGTTAGTGATTTAGGTTGGAAAAATTGAAATCGAAAAATAAAAACATGGCAATGAAAACAAAAAATTTAAGAAAGAAATGGAACAAATGAGGCTATATTTTTCTTCTTACACTAACATGAAGCTATCCATAACCTTATGATTTTAAAAAGCAGTACTTGACACCTTAAAAACAGAAAAGCTCCCAAATAGGCCCATCTATTTTGAATTCAGAAGTTCTACAAGCAAGTTTTTTTGTTTTTTTTGTTTGTTTGTTTGTTTGTTTTTTGAGGCAGGGTCTCACTCTGTTGCCAGGCTAGAGTGCAGTGGTGCGATCATGGCCCACTGCAGCCTCGAACTTCAGGGCTCAAGTGATGCTCCCATCTCAGCTCCCCAAGCAGCTGGGACTACAGGTGTGAGCCACCACGACCAGCCCTACTGCCACATCTGACTTTACAGAATAACCAATGTAAGTTAAAATAGACAAACAGAATGAGTAAAGGACTTAAAACACTTTAACTTCTGATGAAGACAAAATCTAGTAAGAGCTACTGACAAAAAAAGGCTTAAGGACAATATGAGGCAGAAATGTAAGGTGACTAGACCATACTGGATTTCATAAAACAAGGGGATTATGACACAAAATGTTCACTAGGTATTCAGCTAAATTAACAACATCAAAGTGTCAAAGAAACAAAATGCACTTCCGCAGTTCTGAAAGAGAAAACAATTTTATAATTGGGAGAAAAAGGGAAAAGGAAGAACACAAAAGTAGTCATCGCATTCTCTGACAAGGTGGGCATCAGGTCTTAGAAAATGCCGAAAATCAAAGGAACCTATTCCCTCCCTCTCTTCCCCATCACTCATGGAACACAGGTTTCCAGCTGCTATATCCAGACCCACCTCCTATTCATCCTAATCAAGAAAGCAAGGGATAGAAAAACAAGAAAAGTCAGACTGTTCTAGCCTGTTACCCTAATGTAATTTTTCTGGCCTATTATCCAAATACATGTACAATTAAATCAAGTTTGCACTCACATTTACTACATTCAAGGATTCAAGCACCCAGTCCAACATTCCTTTCTTAGCTGTTTACTGACAGTTTATTCCTTTAATGGCCAACATATAAAATGACTGACAGATAATATTCTAAACAGAAAAAGGAGTGAGTGGATGCCTAAAGAAGGGAATTCAGTAAATAAGGAGAGAGAAAAGAATATAGAAAGTGAACACTAGAAATACCAAAGACAAACAACTATTTTATGATTTTTGCCACAAGGGCACCTGTGAATATATCTGTATAAGTATTAACAGCAATAGCCAAAACTGCACAAGCACCTACATTAGTGAGAATACCACTTTTCAGGGTTATGATGCAATCCAACCTGGTGTGGCTCGCAAAGATGTATTTTAATACAGTGGACCTCATTATAAAGGAGTTTATATCCCAGAATATTCCCTAGTCAATACATTATCATAATTAAACAGTTTAAGACTGACAATCAGAGATCTTGAAAACAGAACATAATAAAATTGTAATTGTAATGCAATTGTGAGAAGCTCCCTTCTACAGAAACAGCACAGGAAGAACAGTTAATAAATATCACTCTGGTATCACACTTAAAAAAATGTATTTATTATACCATATGGTTAATTTATACCATACACTATTTCATACCATATGGCCATAGAAAAAAAATCAGGTAAATATAAATGGTCAGATGTTAATGTTTAATGCCAGAAGTACAAGTACATTCATTTGATAAATATTTAATAAGCACCAATCATTTACCAGAATATTCTATTTTGAGCACCTACAAAGTATTAATACTACAAATACAGGATGTGAAATTTGTTCATTCCCCAACATATTTTAAAGACTAAAATCTACATCCTATGTTCAAGATGTTTGATGGCAGTAAAAAATTAAAAACAACCTAACACCCCAAAAAAATTAGTTAAATAAATCACAGTATGTCTAATAATACGTAGAAATTTTTGCTTTAAGTTTTTTAAAAATACAAAACTACATAGTGTTATAAAAGCATTAAAAAAGAACAGATGGAATACACCAAAATGTCTATAGTAATAATAACTTAGTGGCAAAATTACTGATGATTTTTTACTTTTTGTACTTATAGTTTTCTAATTTTTGATAATGACTTGCTTTCCCTTTGAAATCAGACTTTTTTTTTTAGATGAAATTTCCCTCTGGGAAACTTTTATTTAAAAAAAAAAAACCTACATTTTACTGTTAGGTAAAATAAATCTTCAGAATAAAATGTGTCATTACACACAAGCAAACCTTTTCGTTCTTTCCATGTAATTTGCAGTAAAAGACCCCTTTAAGTGAATGTAAGGAAGACTTCAAATAAAAGACCACAGCACATTTCAGTTTCCACTGAATATCAACTTCAAATTTAAAAGTATTTCTTGGAGGAATTTATTTTATCATCTGTAATACTGATATTTACATTCAAGAGATACATTTTTTAATCAATGTCACCCTCCCAGCCAAATACATTTATTATCAGTTCAGAAAAAAATGTAGAGGGAAAACTACTGTTCACCACTAATCATTAAAACCTGGGTAAAGAGGACAGTAGGAAACACTTGTTTTTTAACCAAGTAAAATGAGAGTATCCTTATAGTTTCAGAAGATATGAATATGCTTTCCAATTACTGGCAATTTATACTTAAATTCAGCTAGCCTAGAGGTTCTCAAGGATTGGTACATGGGAACTGCTCAAGACATGTGCCAAATACAGAAATCCATGGCCCTTGCTCTCACTTACTAAATCAGACTCTTCAGGGGGTACAGTTCCAAACAATCTGGCCCTTTCAAATAAAATAGAAGGGTAGAGATTTTACTTCACAAAAGGCTTCTTTACAGAATTGCAAACGGTTCTAATAACTCTGCAACAAAGTTCCCAATATAAACAATTTTATAATCAGAGAATTACAATTTCATAACCCCTACCCATTACTTCACTCATTGTTCCACTCTGTAGTAGTCTTCAAACAAGATACAATTCAACAAAACTACACATCTATTACAGAGTAAAATAAAATCCAGAGGCACCTGTGCCTGGTTAAGACAAAGGCATATCCGATTCCTGGAGAAAACAGACAGCAGATGTGACCCCTAGTATTTATCCATTAAAAACAATGTATCCTAAAAATAAATTTCCATGTCAACGGAAACAAAGATGTTTATAAATAAGAAGGAACGTGGAGGTGTGGAGAAGAAAAGAGGAAGCTTCAGAAAGTTAAGTACCAAAAGCCAGGAAACAAGGCAAAATGAATGGTAACTGGAAACAAGGGAAACAGAATAAACTAGGAAATTGAAGTACAGAAGAGCTTTCTCCTTAGAAATCAAGAAGCTGGGGGAAAGGAACAGATATGAGAGGAAACTGATCTAAGCAAAAATGCATACTGAAAAGTGGAATGATTTTAAGAAACTTAAAAATGAGAAATTTTAGAACAGATCAAATGATGGTACAGAACACATTTTGGGCATGTAACAAAGATGATATAAAGAGTAGAAAACAAACATTATCATAAACAAGCTGATGCTGAATAAAGCAAGCATATTGGATGAATTTCCAAAGATGATGATGCAAAAAAAAAATTGCAGAGAGAATGAGATGTTATGAGAATTGAGAAATTAGATGTTAATAGTAAGTAGCAAAGAGAACTTCGAGCAAAGTCAACAGAGTAAGTCACATTACCTAATCAATAACTGTAAACCACAATTATTATACCATATCTTATTTGTAAAGCATAATAAAGTATTATTTTCTGTAATAAAATACCAAATATTTGTAATAAATTTTATGTAATAAAAAACAAAACGTAAATAATTTGACACAGTGCTAAGAGGCTGACTAACGCAAAAACAGGCTGAGAGAAGCAAGGACTGGAGAGGAAAAAGGAAAAGGAAAAAAATAGGACAAAAAGGAGGACAACACTAAGAAATCAATCAGACCTATAAAAATGGGTAGGAATAAAGAGGTGTGAATGCACAATGGACGACTAGCCAAAAAGTGCCAGTAGTGCAAGCGCGAAAGAGCCAAGTGAAACCTGATGGAATCTTGACAGCTTCTGGGCTCAGAAAATAAGTAGCTCCAAAGTGTCCAGGAGGATTTGTGAAGATAACAACAGACAACAATGTCAGGGAGTGGTGAGATGAAGTACAGAGCCTCAAGAGGACCAGGGTAAGAGAAGTGCAAAAATGCTCTTAAGTGGGAGCTGGGGTTAGAAGGCAGGCAGGTCCGACAACTGGAAAATGAGCGGGCGGTAGATGGGAATAGAATGGGGGTTACCAATCAGCGACAGAGCGCTGACAAACATTAGGAACAGAGGACCAGAGACCAGAAAAGGCATCGGAAACTGCGATTTAGGATTGAAAAAGTAAAGACTAAATCAAAATAATTTGCTGGGTAAAACAGGTGAAGAGAAATCCCCAAATAGAAAAGTGAAAAAGGTCAGCGGACTGAGAAGGGGGGCAGTCCGGGAGAGGAGAGAGGAAATGATGAGCCCCATCATCCCCACGACCATGTAACAATTACACGCGACAGTAACTCGGGCTGTGGTCTCAGCCCCAGCAACTAACCTATATCCTCCACCTCGAGGCCGCCGCCGCCCCCACCCCACAGAGATGCAGAGCTGGATACTTCAGCCAGTCGTGACCTTCTCGGACCAACCCTGAGTTTCGCCCCCTATTGATAGCCTCCCGCTCAACCACCGCTGCCCCAATCCCCACATCTGGGGTGGGGGCCAGGGAAACCCTCCGGGCCATTGTGTGTGTTTACGTAGGAAGGCGCTGCATGACGGAGAGGGACGCGGGGGCGATGCCCACCTCCCAGCCCGCGGAGCTGGCCCGAGAAGGTGGCTGAGGGCATCAAGCCCCCACCGCCGCCTCTTTCCAAAATAAACACCAGCCAGCCGCCGAGCCCGGAGTCGGGAGGGCGGCAGGGTGGCGCCAGCACTCACCTCCTCCGGAATGGCAGGGTCCGCAGCCGAAGAGGCCGCGGCGCCGGCGCCGGCGCCGGCCTCGGGCTCCATGTCCCCGTTGAACAGAGCCTGGCCCGGCTCCGCGCCGCCACCACCGCCACCGCTCAGCGCCGCCATCTTATAACCGAGAGCCGGGGCCCGAGCGGCCGCTGTCGGGCGGGGAGGGGGAAGGGAGGCGGAGAGCTGGGGGAGGCGGAGGCGGAGGCGGAGGAGCGGGGGGCGCGGGGGGCGCGGGGAGGAGCGGCCCGGGCGGCGCCGCGGGCGGAGGGCGCCTGGGCCACCTCAGGTACCGGCCCGCGGCCCCGGGCGCAGCCGAGCCTGAGGGGATTGGGGGAAGGACGCTAGGCGGGGGTGCGGGGGGGAGCGGGGGAAGGGGGCGGAGACGACGAGAAGTCGCCGCGGCAACGGCGTCACCCGCGTGTCACGGTCGTGACGTCACCCCGGTGCGTGACGTAATCTGAGGCGCGCCTTCGCGCCGTCGTCCGGGGAGGGTTTTTTCCCTTCTAACCACCCGCGCTCTCACACTTTGCCTCCGCTCCGCCGTTTCCATGGCTCCGGTTTCCTACTTTCCTCTTGTCTCCTCCGTCCTCAGCCTGTTCTGTAATGTGGGATTTACTAGAAGAGCAGGGCTGGTGTTCGAGGAGGAGAAGTTGAAATCCTAGAGGGAGGAAGGCGGGGAAGCCAATACTACTTGCTATTTCCACTGCAATGAACGTTTCTGTGTCATCAAAATAAGAACTTCAACCCCAAGGTTGAAACAGCCAAGCAGAATTTGATGGAAATATATTTAGGAACAGCTAAATTAGCAGTGCGACGCGTGTTTTCTTTTCATTGAAGAATTCAGCCAGTTAAAACGAGTCTAAATGGAAGTCTGAAAGCTTTTTCTTCATTGTTGAGGAATAAAATATTTCGTGTATTTTTCGTTTTCCAGATTCATTCATTTAACAAATATCAATTGAGCACTTTCCATGCCATAGGGCCTGTACAAGGCGCATAGCATTCTAGACATCTGAAGCATCAAAACTAATCATTTTTATTTTGAAGAAAATCACTCAAAATATTTTATGTATTTTGTGCCTTTCATGAACAGAATATTCCAAGCATTCTCTGCAAAATACGCATGAAAACAATTGGGAGAGAAGAGGTCAATTATCTTTGAGAAGCCCAATTACAGAATGAAATTCAATTCATTATTAAAAATACATGGATCTAATAAAGAATAAATAATTGGAAAAGAAAAGTTTAAGGAAGAGAGAAACGGGAATGAGAAACAATTACTGTGGGCTCCCAATGGCCTGGAGTGAATCACCAAAGTAACCTAAACATGAAGTCATGAAAAACTAAGTGGATTCTGCCTTTTAGTACTTCCCATCATGGGGGAAGTCACCAGCGACCTCCTTACTGTATTTTGGATGATTCAAGAAATAGAAAGGTGTCCTACTGACTTCTGAAACAGGGTGTCTTCATATTGATTAGGGTCACCGTAAGCCTGGGAGCTGATGCTTACTCTCAGGTAAAGGATGCTGTGTGAGGCTGCTTGATGAATGAGAATACTAACATTCTTCTGCATTGAAAAAATATAACCTATAAGATGAACATTGTAGGCCGGGCGCAGTGGCTCACGCCTGTAATCCCAACACTTTGGGAGTCTGAGGCGGGTGGATCACCTGAGGCCAGGAGTTTGAGACCAGCCTGGCCAACATAGTGAAACCTCATCTCTATTAAAAGTACAAAAAATTAGCCTGGTGTGGTGGTGCACACTTGTAATCCCAGCTACTCAGGAGCCTGAGGCAGGAGAATCATTTGAACCTGGGAGGCAGAGGTTGCAGTGAGCCGAGATTGCACCACTGAACTCCAGCCTGGGCAACAGAGCCAGACTCTGTCTCCAAAAAAAAAAAAAAAACATGAACATGGTATGCTTTGTTAACTTCATTGTACATTCTCCTCCAAGTAGGAAAGTTTCTATGAGGAAATAAATTTAAATCAAAAAGTGGCTTGGCAAATGTAGAGTAAATGATCACAAGGGATGATGTCATCAAGCTAAACTAATCTGAAGCACCCTTTACTATAAGGACATACTTAGAAGCAGACTGAAATAGCACCATTAGCCAGTCATGGCACTTTTTCCCCTTTCATCACCCTTTCATCAGAAACACAACTGGCAAGATTTTTGTTAATTCTCTAACTGTCCTATTTCATTTTTAAAAAATTAGCTGCTAAAAATGTTATATCATTATAACACTTCCTTATAACATTAAAAGTTTTAAAGGCTTTTTTCCTCGCATTGGTTCCATTTTGAATTCTAGCCTTATTTGTCAGTATCAATCTGTAGTTCAGATCTTCCATGATTATTTCTCCACAGGATGACTGGTCTCATCCATTTAATATTGATTCTTCTTAGCGTTCTACTCATTTGACATTTTCTGACCTTGCCTTAAAATTCTGGATATATCCTGTTTTACTTCCTTAGGCCATTCTAAAGTCCTACAGTATCCAGATGAGAAACAAGAGAAAGCATAAGCTTTGGAGTCCAAAGATCAGGATTTTATCGTCAGCACTCCACACCTTAGCTATATAATCTCAAAGCAGGTAAGCTTAAATCCCTGTTTGTTGTCTTGTTTTTTAATCTATAAAATGAAGGTTATAATAATGCTAGTCCAACCTGCCAAACTATCATTGTGAGGATCAAACATTATACTTTCACCCTTTGAAAAATATAAAATTACCCTCTCAGTCAGAATTCAGACAAGGCATAGCAAAGATGGCTTATCTCTGCTCCATGATGTCTGGGGCTTCAGCTGGGAAGACTCAATGCCTGGGGGTGTCTCAATGGTTGAAGACTGAAATCCTTTGGAGGCATATTTTCTGACATGGCTGGTGGTTGAAGCTGGGACCTCAGATAGGGCAGTCAGCCAGAATACCTAAACCTACTCTTCATGTGGCCTGAGCTTCCTCCTAGCATGGCTGCCTCAGAGTAGTCAGACTTCTTACGAAGCAGCTCAGGGCTTCAAATGCTAGTGTTTCAGTAAACAAGGTTAAAGCTGAATTGCATTTTATGATCTAGCCTCCAAAGCCACACAGCATGACTTCTGCTGCATCATTTTATATTATGAGCAAGTCAGTAAGTCAGGCTCAAATTCAAGGAGAGGGGATATAGAGCCCACTTCTCAATGAAGTGTCAAAGAATTTACAGCCATGTTTTAAAACCACCACAGGTCATGTTTAAAATAATAAACTGGCTATCTGCAGCCGCACACAAACCTTCTTCCAAAGCGTTCTACACCAGTCAACTTTCTCTCCTCTTTATTGCTAGTAATCACCAAGACACATCTCAGTATTTGGCTGTGTCCCCACTCAAATCTCATCTTGAATTCCCATGTGTTGTGGGAGGGACCCCATGGGAGCTGATTGAATTATGGGAGTAGGTCTTCCCTGCGCTGTTCTCATGATACTGAATGAGTCTCACAAGATCTGATGGTTTTAAAAACGGGAGTTTCCCTGTACAAACTCTCCCTTTGCCTGCTACCATCCGTGTAATAACGTTGACTTGCTCCTCCTTGCCTTCTGCCATGATTGTGAGGCTTCCCCAGCCACAGCCATGTGGAACTGTAAGTCTAATTAAACCTCTTTTATAAATTGCCCAGTCTCGGGTATGTCTTTATCAGCAGTGTGAAAATGGACTAATACAGTATGCTAATGAACAAGCCCTTACCTTGTTTTTTCAGCTTCTGAGGCCTCCACTGCATGCATAAATAGATACAAGTCCTTTGCCATTGGACACAGCCTGTCTTCTGAGCACCTCCCCCAAACCCCCAGTGCTGCCATAGGCAGTGTTGATGTGCTGAAACCCTCTACACAAAACAGTGTCCCTGCAGCCCATAGCCCATAATGAGCTAAGCTGGTGTGTATTCTGAGCCAAAACTGAACACCTCCCTTTTGTGTTGTAATGTGCCATATGGGCATCAAAGCAGCATTATCTTGCATTCTAAAGTCTTAGAGACATTTTAATCAACACAGCTCTTTTAGGTTTTCTTCAAAATCCCCTTTCGCCCTAAGGCATTCATGTATTCACAGGAAGTTGGAAAACAAATCTAGGTGAGAGGTACTGCTCAAGCATTGCTTCAGTTGATGACTGAGACACTATTCAGAGCTTTACTGCCAGGTCTGACCCTTTCTTCCCCGGACACAAGTTTATTTCCTACCAGCATTTCTATCTCGAATCCTGCATTCTATTATAATGGATGCTGGAGAGTCCCACCAGCCAGCCAGGCCTGCCCAGCCAGGTCTGATCCCACACTGATATGATCAACTACTGGAAAACAAGCAAGCAGCCTTTAGGAAGCTTCTGCAGTGCCAACCAGATTCAATGATGTATAACTGATCATAGTTCAATATTTTCTATATGAATCAAGGTCATTATTATGAATAACAACACCTCCTGTATTGTTTAATGGAGGGCTGCTTCCAGAAGCTATTTGGGTGTGAACAGAAAATAGAATTGTAGAGCTGATTCAGCACAACTCTCCCACTGAGAAATGCTCAGAAACCCCTTTGTGGAATTCCAGACTCTGTCTAAATACTTCAATGATGGGGACCTTACTAATATAGTACATCCAACTCTAACAGTTTCTGAAGTTGAATTGAAATCCTCCTCTTTATGACATCTATATTCTGGTCTGAGTTTTGCCTTCTAGAGGAACACAGGATAAGCCTATTTCTTATTCTGTGTAACTGCTTTTAAGTGTTTGAAGGAAACTGTTTGCTTTAGCATTTTCTCTCCCAAGCATTTTCTCTTCTTGCTGTATACTCTTTTCAATGTTCCTCTTAAAACATAGACCTATAAATTGAATACCGTTCCAAATTTGGTCCTTGCAAATTTGGTTTCTTGCAACCAAATTTGGACAAAACAAACTACAAGTAAATCTTTAACTTTATTTAGAAGGTTTGTTATTGATAGCAATATTTGTTTTGTAATTCTGAAACAATTTTGTGTTTATTGTGGAATAGAACCGAATGAGTACATATGTTAAAGTTGGGAATCAGGGTTTTTACTGTGGAAAAAGTGAGAAACAAATATAGAACAAGGGAAATTGAAGAAGAATGCTTTGGTGTTGTATTTGAATTTGAGGTAGCAATATGAACTTAGGAGTGTGTGTGTGTGTGTGTGTGTGTGTGTGTGTGTGTGTATTCATGTATTCTTAGCTCTGCCCACTGAAAGGGGTGCTTAGGAGTAACAATAAGTATACCTGGTACCTGCATCTTGATTTTGAAATGCCATTCTCCACTAAAAGTAACCAGGGCTCCTTTGAGAAATGGCTGATGCCAGATCTGGGGCAGGAAATTTATAAATTGAGCTTGCATATGATGAGCCTTGGTATACTTGAGAGCAAGGACTTTATTAAAGACTACTAGGTCATGTCAAAAGGAGTCAACTACAAGACCCCCATTGGTCCAAAATGGGACAATAGAAAGACAAGAAATAATAATGACAGGAATGGGTTGCAATATATTTAATTATTTTAAATCCATAAGTCCATAGTAATGAGAGAGAGAAAGAGATCGTGTGAAAGAAAAGTGTTGAAAGGTAAGAAGTGAAGTTTCTTTTAAGGATGAATTCTAGTTACTATAGAAAAAATGAATGACGGATTTAGAAAAATGACTATTTTGCGACCGCCAATATAAAAACTACTCCAGATCAGAACCATCAAGAGTTGCTAAAAGTATTATTGGGTGAAAGATTTTTGAGGTATAGGACAGTCCCATGGCTTCATAGTATCATCACACAGACCTTATCAATTACAAAGGGAGATGCTACCTTTAAAATGGAGAGATGTGGCAGTCACCTCAAGCTAACAAATTTAGCATCACAAACAGGGATACAGTTCAACATTACGTAAGTGCTTGTGCGAAGCATCACCTATGTAGTGCAGGTATTTGGGCCAAAAAGATGCTTAACCTGAATATAATAAGGAAATAGTCAAATCCAGAATGTGGGACAAGACAAATCACTCTAACTCTTTAAAAATTCAGTATTATGAGGAACAAAAAAGTCAAGCAGAGGGGATTATTCTAGATTAAAAGAGATTAAGGAGATGTAAGAACCAGATACAATGCATGAAACAACTGAATCCTGAATAAGAAAATAAACTACAAGGATATTTTTGGGACAATTGGGGAAATTTAAATATGGGCTGTATACCAAGTTATAATTTTGAGTTAATGGTAATTAATTTAATTAATGTTCTTTATTTTATGAGGAAGTAGTGTTTAGGGATGAAATATCATGTCTTCAATTTTTAAGTAGTTCAGAAAAAGAGACAGAGAAATAAAGAAAATGTGATAAATATTAACAACTGGGGAAGAAAAACGACTGGAGAATCTAGATGAAGGATATAGTAATTGTTTGTAATGCTATTCTTTTTTAAATTTTGTAAAATGTTTTGTAGAGACAGGCTTTCACTGTGTTGCCCTAGCTTGTCTTAAACTCCTGGCCTCAAGCAATCCCCCTGCCTCAGCCTCCTAATGTGCTAGGATTATAGGCACGAGCCACTACATCTGGCCCTGTAATACTATGTTTTAAGTTTTCTGTATATTTGAAATTTTCTCAAAAAAATCTGAAAGAAATTTTTCTTTTGTAATATAAAAATAATATACATTTATGGTAATAAAATGTTGTATTGAGTTTCTAAAGGAATGTTTCTTGCAGACAATTAACAACGTGTTAGGTATCTATTACTGTTACTATTGTATTGTTACCTTTTTCTTGCATTATCTGCCTAAACTCTATTCCTGATAAATCTACTTTGTAAATGCTTTTTGTTTTCTGATACTTTGGAATTAAACCGTGTTGCATCATGATTCATAGACAATAAGAGTCTGCAAGACAATATTTTTTTTTTTTTTTTTTTGAGACGGAGTTTCACTCTTGTTGCCCAGGCTGGAGTGCAATGGTGCTATCTCAGCTAACTGCAACCTCTGCCTCCCGGGTTCAAGCGATTCTCCTGCCTCAGCCTCCCAAGTAGCTGGGATTACAGGCATGCACCACCACGCCAGGCTAATTTTGTATTTTTAGTAGTGATGGGGTTTCTCCGTGTTGGTCAGGCTGGTCTTGAACTCCCGACCTCAGGTGATCCGCCTGCCTCAGCCTCCCAAAGTGCTGGGATTACAGGTGTGAGCCACCATGCCCAGCCAAGACAACATTTTTTATGGGTTTTAATCAAGTTTTAATAAGACCTTGTAATGTATCTCTACCTATCAAGTAGGAATTTTCCCATATATTAAATATAGGTATATTATTCTAAGTGTTTATATGGAATACACTTTTTTTATTATAAACATTTACAGCAAAACCTTTCCTGGTTTCTTCTTAAAATATTTTTATGGTGTCCCCTAGTTCCATTTTTTTATTTCCTCAATTATTCAACAAATATTTATTGCATAGCTACTGTGTGCCGTGTGCCAGCTACTGTGTGCCGTGTGCCAGCTACTGTGCTAGGCTGTTTATATAATCTGAACAATGACAGTCTTAGATTTTTTTTGTTTAACATTTATCATTACTGTAGGAGAGCTTTAAATACAGTACACTGTTAAAGAGTACATATCTAATAGTACCCCCACTTTTACAGATACCAGAACTTCTCTTTCTGTGTGTGTTTTTTGTTTTTGTTTTTGTTTTGAGACGGAGTCTCCCTCTGTCGCCAAGGCTGGAGTGCAGTGGCACGATCTCAGCTTACTGCAACCTCTGCCTCCCGGGTTCAAGCAATTCTCCTGCCTCAGCCTCCTGAGTAGCTGGGATTACAGGCGCACGCCACCATGCCTGGCTGATTTTCGTGTTTTGAGTAGAGATGGGGTTTCACCATGTTGATCAGGCTGGTCTCGAACTCCTGACCGTGTGATCAGCCTGCTTCAGCCTCCCAAAATGCTGGGATTACAGGTGTGAGCCACTGTGCCTGGCCTGTTTTTGTGTGTTTAATATCTCTGATGCCGATTTTCAAATCTGTGCTTTGCTCTTGTGTTTGATCCTTAGGTATAGATATATTTTTATGAGATCTTGCTTCCCACTTCACAGAGAAAATATAGGCTGTAAGATATGAACTCTGTAGCTTCAAATTACAACTATAAACTTCTATGCATTTTTGTTCATTCTTACCTCCTTTCCTGCCTCACAATATGAAGTGTTGCTCCTCTTTTTGCATTTGATACTTTTGGCTGTTTCCTTTTTCTTGAAAATATCTGTTGCTTTAGATGTCATGATGCTACATACTCCTGCTTCTTTTCTTGAAGGCCAGTTCTTTCTCGGTTTCCTTAATGGGGTCAGTTTTGACCATCTGCAGTTTAACTGTTGGTATAACACGGGGCTCCATTCTTTGCCTATTTCTTTTCTTACAGAACTTGTCTCAGTCAGTTCAGGCTGCTATGGCAAAGTACTACAGGCTGGGTGGCTTTAAAACAACAGAAATGATCTCTCAGAGTTCTTGAGGCTAAAGTCTGAGATCCTGGTGCCTGCATAGCCAGGTTCTGGTGAGGGCCCTCTTCTGTGTTACACTCTGCTGTCTTCTCGTTGTGTTCTCATGTGGCAGAAAGAGGACATGAGAGCTCTCTGGGGCCCCTTTTTATAAGGTCACTAATCCCATTCATGAGGGCTTCATCCTCATGACCCTCCCAAAGCCCTTACCTCCTGATATTGGAGGTTATGACGTTAACGTATGAACTTGTTGGGGGGGAACACAAACATCTGGTCTGTTGCAGAACTCCTTCTACCCTCTTACCCATTCCATTGGTTTTATTTACAATAATGTTTTCCCTGGCCTCAACCTGTTGTATCCAACTACTTACTAGATGTCTGCACCTGAATATATCACAAACACTGCCAAACTGGCAAGTCCCAAGCTGAGCTCTACAATTCCCACTTTCTGCTTCATCAGCTATTCAACCTGTAATTTTTAAAAATCTCAGTTAGCTACCACCTTTTAACTTTATTATTTAAAGACAAATACTAATTCTATCCTTTATTCTCTGTTGCAGATATAACATAAATCTCTTTCATTGAATCCCTGTAATCATTTTCAGTAATTGAGTTCAGCTACTTCAGAAGTTTTTCAACAGCACTTTGGTAAATGTATATGTCTTCACTTTCACATCTTTCCACATTAGGTGTCCTCTACTGAAGGAAAATATGAATATTTCCCGTTTAAAACTCTTTTATTTATTACTTTGATACTTCTCTGGCCATCTCAGTTGCTCCTGGGTTTGAAGTTCTGGTTTCAGCATCTGCCTTAATCATTTCCTTATGCTTTTAATAGCTCATTATTAGATAATATAGGCCAAATATTAATTTAACATTTTATAGCTATATCTGATTTAGATTGCTAGTATATATGTCAATCACAGTTTATATATTTTATACATTAAAGTAACCTAATGGCTTGGGAGGCAAATATTCTAATTATTCAGAGATGCATATTATATATATGTATCTCTCTTACATTATTCAGAATTAGTGTGGTTTTGTAGATGGCACTTTTCATATAAGAATTTCTCTTCATAAATATAGGCTGGGTGTGGTGGCTCAAGTCTGTAATCCCAGCACTTTGGGAGGCCGAGATGGGAGGATCAGTGTAGGTTAAGAGTTTGAGACCATCCTGGCCAACATGGTGAAACCCCATCTCTACTAAAAATACAAAAAATTAGCTGGGTGTGGTTGGCGCCTGTAGTCCCAGCTACTCGGGAGACTGAGGCAGGAGAATGGCTTGAACCTGGGAGGCAGAGTTTGCAGTGAGCTGAGATCAGGCCACTGCACTGTAGCCTGGGCGACAGAGCAAGACTCTATCTCAAAAAAAAAAAAAAGAATTTCTCTTCATGAATATAAACATATCATGCCTGATTTTGTACAGGACAATCATTCACTCTCTAGGAAAAGTTATTAGTGACTAAAATAATAGAAGAAGTTGGAGGTTAGGAAATTCAGAAGCCAGGAGGAGCCCTGTTACTTTAAGGAGAAGATTGACTATTTTATCGTTTTACATTTCATGTTATATAATACATTTTGGACATAAGTGCAGTGGATTGTTTTGGATGAGACCAGGTCCAAAGATTTTTGAAATGTTGAAGAGAAGATGTGGCTAAAACTGCCTTTAAAATTTATAAGCAGGAGACTTCTCAGTGGGAGCAGAGCTGTGGTGGCAGCAGCCAGCCAGGCGAGACTCAACCTGAACCTGAATTTTACTGCTGCTGGCTTATAGGATATTGAGAAATTCAGGCAGCAGCTTCATGCTATTAAAAGTTTTTGAGTATATAGATCAAGGTTGAAACTCCCAACCCTATACTGAAGAGTACTTAGAGAAGTCTCTAGCTAAAAATAAACAAGTTAAAGGCAAAATGGACACAATAAAGAAATTTAAAAGCCTTATGCTTCAAGAATGGACATGGCTAAGAATTGAGCCACCAAGGTGGGAATCATCCATCTTCTTAACTAGCTGATTTTTACCAAGCCTGAAGGTACCCATTTATTGCCCTTGCTGAACCGACATGCCCGTTACAAAGTATTTGTGAACACTGAATATTAAAGTTTTCTTGCTAATGTGGAACTGGAACAATTACTTCAAAACCATTATAATTTTCCTCAAGGCATATGTCCTTGTAATTTGACCTTGCTGGGTGCTGGAAACTTCAAGTTATGGGAGATGTGAAACCAGTTTTGTTTTCTCTGTCCCTGAAAGTTTATATTATTGTCATGTTTTCAGGTACAGGCAACTTCACATCTTTGGGTGTGATTTATTTAATTACTCTCCATGGGAAAACCGGTCCTAGGAAAATCATTTTGGAAATATGAACTATGCTTGGTAAACTAAAGAGTTTTAAAAATTAAAAGTTACAACTCTTTATTTTGAGAATGGGTCTAGATATAAGCAAACACTGAACCCTGTTTTTCCTCAAAAAATAAAGTCATTGTGGCTGGGTGCTGTGGTGTGTGCCTGCAGTCCCGGCTACTCAGGAGGCTGACACAGGAGAATCACTTGAGCCCAGGAGTTTGAGACCAGCCTCAGCAATATAGCAAGATCATCCCTGATTGTATGAAAAAATTTAAAAATTAGCTAGGCTTGGTGGCACGTGCCTATAGTCCCAGCTACTCAGGAGGCTGAGGCAGGAGGATCGCTTGAGCCAAGGAGTTTAAGGCTGCAGTGAGCTGTGATGGCACCACGGCACTCTAGCCTGGATGACAGACCTCATCTCAAAAAAATAAAAATAGGCCAGGCACGGTGGCTGACGCTTGTAATCCCAGCACTTTGAGGGGCCAAAGCGGGTGGATCACGAGGTCAGGAGTTTAAGACCAGCCTGACCAATATGGTGAAACCCTGTGTCTACTAACAATTCAAAAATTAGCCGGGTGTGGTGGTGCGCACCTGTAGTCTCAGCTACTCGGGAGGCTGAGGCAGGAGAATCACTTGAACCCGGGAGGCGGAGGTTGCAGTGAAGCAAGATCGCACCGCTGCACTCCAGCCTGGGTGACAGAGCAAGACTCCATCTCAAAAATAAAATAAAATAAAATAAAAATAAAATTTAAAAAATAAAGTCATAATCAAAATAACCACATAAATGAAGTGTTCTGACTTAGATGCATGCTACTTTGTCTTTTTGGGTGGAGGTTGGAGAAGGCATGTGGGGATGTTTGTGTGCTAGGTGTTGTGACAGAATATATGAAAACAGTTGCTTACTTCTATGGCTAAGGCAGACTCTCTGGTTGGTAGGGAGCTAGTGCTGAGAGAAGCTTGCCAGAGATGAAAAATGAATGGAGAGGAGAAGTCAACAGGGCAGTCTGCGAGAGACCTCATGAGGTTTGGGCTTGAGCACCTGGGAAGCAAAGTGTCATGAATGGAGGGAGCAGGCCTTTCTCCCCATATCCACACAGGACCCAGCCCTGTTCTGGCAATGTGCAAACAAATGGCTCTGCAAGTATCAGGGGGCTACAACCTTGGCCTGATGGTGGGGAGCCCACAAAGGGTGCTGTCAGCATTAGTGTCAGTGATCCTCCCTCAAGCAGTGTCAAGGGCAGTGGGCAATAGCCAGGGCCAACCAAAGTAGAAGAGAAAGAACATGGTGGTCCTGAGTGGGAAATGGCGTGAGAACAGCTGAATGGTGCAGGGCCCATGTTATACCATTGCATCCACATTTTACTCCCTGTGACTCTCAGCTGGGCCCTGGGAGTGATATTCACCCAGAATACCATGTCGGTCATGCATTCCGGAATTGGGCAATGTGTCTGCCTGGTCTTGGGAAGCATGCCTTTTGGAGACTCCCAGAAATAATTACAGGCTGCTTTTCATGGGCCACTGAGGTTCAAGCTATCAAACTTGTAGGGACCAAGCCATTATGATTTTGAGTTTCGAGTTAATACATCCTCATTTTATTCATATGGTCTGATAACATCTGGGGGTCCTCGTTACTTAGCTTTTACCACTCTTATCAGAGATTGTTGGGTTGTCTTATAGTAGGAGCCAGTGGGAGTATAAGCAGTGTTCCAAATTCAAGTGCATTTGGAGGACTGATGAGACAGGCCTGGCAGCATGCATTTGCATGGGGGTCTGGGATGGCTTGTAGGTGGGTCAAAGACTATGAACCTGTGTTAAATTGAGTGATTTTCAGAATAGCGTAATATCCATCATTCAGATTGTTCTCCATTCCTACTTATACCTGGGTTTTGAGGTAAATCTGCAAAAAGGTCATATTTAATTTAAATCTGTTCAGGGCAGAGCTTATGGCAAGCTCTAGTGGGAGAATCAGTGTAGACCGCTCTGGAGAGAAGACATGCCATCTGAAGAAGATAATTATAGAAAAATTTTCTGGCACATTACTGGGAGAAAATTTGACCATAGGGAACCAGGGGGTGATGGGTCCAGAAATGCCCATTAGGCATTTTGCCAGACTTGCCAAGTCATAAAGACAGGTGGGCCCAGGAGCAGTCCATCAAAAAATTGAAATGGTACATTTGGGGTCAAATGTGAGCAGAGCAGAAGGCACAAGTAAGCTTCAGGGAAAGGTAGCCTAGACTGATGTCCCCTGCCACAGATGCACAGGTACCCCTACCCTAACTCACACTTATGACTGTGTTGTGGGGAGAGTTCCCATACAGCCAGCTAAAGGAAGATGTATTAGTCCGTTTTCATGCTGCTGGTGAAGACATCCCCGAGACTGGGTAATTTATAGATAAAAAGAGGTCTGATGGACTCACAGCTCCACATGGCTGGGGAGACCTCACATCATGGCAGAAGGCAAAAGGCACATCTTACATGGGGCAGACAAGAGAGAAGGAGAGCCCAGTGAAAGGGGAAACCCCTTATAAAACCATCAGATCTCGTGAGACTTATTCACTACCATGAGAACAGTATGGGGGAAACCAACTCCATGATTCAATGATCTCCCACTGCATCCCTCCCACAACTTGTGGGAATTGTGGGAGCTATAGTTGAAGATGAGATTTAGGTGGGGACACAGCCAAACAATGTAAGAGGGAAAAGCCCAAACCTTGTTTACAGATGTGTCTGTTGAGTTACATGGGTGCAAACTGAATATGTATGTGGCTGCATTATATTCACCTTTAGAGATGCCCTTAAACAATACTGGGCAGGGAAACTCTTCCCAATTGGCAAGCTGTGAGTGGTACTTTGTGTGGAAGGAAGAGTTGCCCAAGATAAGAATATATGCAGATTCCACGGCAGTGGCCGGTGATCAGGGGCCTAGAAGTCAAAGACTGACAGATTGGAGGCAAATAAAGTCTAGGGAAGAAGTGTGTGAATAGACACTTGAGAGTTAGCAAAAAATATGCAGGTCCTATGTCAAAATGTTAACATCAGGCCGGGCGTGGTAGCTCATGCCTGTAATCCCAGCACTTTGGGAGGCCAAGGTGGGCAGATCACTTGAGGTCAGAAGTTGGAGACCAGCCTGGCCAACATGGGGAAACCCCATCTCTACTAAAAATACAAAAATTAGCCGAGCATGGTGGTACACACCTGTAGTCCCAGCTACTCGGTAGTCTGAGGCAGGAGAATTGCTTGAACCCAGGAGGTGGAGGTTGCAGTGAGCCGAGATTGCGCCACTGCACTCCAGCCTGGGCAACAGAGTGAGACTCCATCTCAAAAAAATAAACAGTTATCCACCAGAGAGCATCCAACATGGATAAGGCATGTGATGGTTAATTTTGTGTATCAACTTGACTGGGCCACGGGGTGCTCAGAAATTTAGTCAAACATTATTCTGGGTGTGTCTGTGAGGGTGTTTCTGGGCAAGATTATCATTTCAATTGGTAGACTCAGTAAAGCAGATTGCCCGCATAATGTGGGTATGTCTTGTCCAATCAGTCGAAGGCTTGAATAGAACAAAAAAGTTGAGTCTCCTACAAGTAAGGGGGAGTTTCCTCCTGCCTGACTACTTGGAGCTGGGGCATCAGTTTTGTCCTGCCTCTGCACTTGAAGTGAAACATTGGTTTTCCTGGTCTTTAGCCTGCTAGGCTTTGAACTATACCTACACTATTGGCTCTCCTGGTTCTCAGGCTTTCAGACTTGGACTGGAAAAACACCATTGGCTCTCTTGGGTCTCCACCTTGCCAACTGCAGATCTTGGGACTTGTCAGCCTCTATAATTGCATTTGTTTCCCTCTACCTCTAGGTAGGTAGGTAGATAGCTAGCTAGATAGATCAATCTTATAGAGATATATGTACATAGGCCCTGAAGGTACAATTAAGTTATTTAAGAAGTGGCCCAAATGCCCATGGTCCCCACTATTTCTAATTACCTTCTCTCTTACAGCCTGCACCTGTGGCCTCATGGCGCATTCTCTACAATCAGTTGACAGAGGAAGAGAAGACTCAGGCCTCGTTTACAGATGATTTTGCATTCTATGCAGGTACGACTCAAAAGTGTACTTCTGCCACATTACAGTCCCTTTCTGAGACATCCCTGAAATACTGTAGGAAGGGAAATCTTCCCAGGTGGCAGAACTTTGAGCAGTGCACTTGGTTGTTCACTTTGCTTGTAAGGAGAGATGGCCAGATGTGCAATTATGTATCAATTCTTGAGCTGTGGCCAGTGATTTGGCTGGGTGGTCAGGGACTTGGAAAGAACATGATTTAAAAATTGGTGACAAGGAAATTTGGGGAAGAG
Source organism: Pan paniscus (assembly GCF_029289425.2). Lineage (NCBI taxonomy): Eukaryota > Metazoa > Chordata > Mammalia > Primates > Hominidae > Pan > Pan paniscus. The sequence continues at coordinate 177,727,599 of NC_073255.2, forward strand.
ATATGTGGGTGGACATCCCTGAGCAAAAAACTTCTGAAGTTATTTGTGTCCCATGTGAATGCTCACCAAACCAAAAGGTGATGTCAGCAGAGGAGGATTTTAATAATCAAGTGGATAGAATAACCCATGTGTGGATACCAGCGGTATTAGTCCATTCTCACACTACTGTGAAGAAATATGCAAGACTAGGTAATTTATAAAGAAAAGAGGTTTAATTGACTCACAGTTCCACATGGCTGGGGAGGCCTCAGGAGACTTGCAGTCGTGGCAGAAGGCACCTCTTCACAGGGCAGCAGGAGAATGAGGGCTAAGCAAAGGGGGAAGCCCTTTATAAAACCATCGGATCTCGTGAGAACTCACTCAATATCACGAGAACAGCATGGAGGAAACAGTCCCCATGTTTCAATTACCTTCTACTGGGTCCCTCCCATGCCATGTGGGGATTATGGGGATTATAGTTCAAAATGAGATTTGGGTGGGGATACAGCCAAACCATATCACCAGTGAAACTCTTTCCCCAACAACCCCATTATTGTCCAATGGGCTCATAAACAAACTGGCCATGGTGACAGGGAGGAGGTTGTGCATGGGCTCAGCAACATGGACTTCCATTTACCAAGGCCAACCTGGCTGTAGCCACTGCCGAGTGTCCATTCTGCCAGCAGCAGAGACCAACACTGAACACGCCATATATGGTCCTATTCACTGGGGTAATCAGCCAGCTACCTGATAGCAGGTTACCATTGGACATATGGAAGAGGCAGCATTTGGTTCTTACAGGAACAGACATTTATTCTAGATATAGATTTGCCCTCCCTGAATGCAGTGCTTCTGCCAACACTACCATCTGTGAATTTATAGAATGCCCATCCACCATCATGGTATTCCATACAGCATTGCTTTTGATCAAGGAAATAACGTTTCAGAAAAACAGAGGTAAAGAAATGGGCCCATGTTCATGGAATTCACCATGTTCCCCACCACCCTGAAACAGCTGGCTTGACTGCATGGTGGAGTGGCCTTTTGAAGACACAGTTACAGCTCCAGTTAGGTGGCAGAGCTGAAGCAAGGTTCTCCAGGAAGTTTTATATGCTCTGAATCAGCATCCAATACGTGGTACCGTTTCTACCTTAGCCAGGACTCACGGATCTAGGAAGTAGTGGGTGGAAATGGGAGTGGCACCACTCACTGTTATCTCTAATAATCCACTAGCAAAATTTTGCTACCTCTTCCCATGACCTTATGCTCTGCTTGCCTAGAGGTTTTAGTTCCACAGGGAGAAATGTTTCCATCAGGAGACACACCAGTGATTCCATTGCACTGGAATTTAAGACTGTGGCCCAGACATTCTGGGCTCCTCATGCCTCTGAACCAACAGACTAAGAAGGGAGTATCTCTGTTGACTGGAATAATTAATTCTGATTGCCAAGGGGGAAATTGGACTACTACTCCACACTGGGCATAAGGGAGAGTATATCAGAAATACAAGCAATCTTATTATTATCATGCCCTGTGACTAAGGTCAATGAAAACTACAACAACGCAATCCAGACAGGATTAATAGCCCAGACCCTTCCGGAATGAAGGTTTGGGTCACCCCACTGGTAATGAACCCCCAGCCAGCCAAGGTGCCTGCTGAAGGCAAAACGAAAACAAAAGGGGTCATGGAAGGAGGTGATTATCAATACCAACTATGATCATGTGACCAGTTACAAAAATGAGAACTGTAATTGTCATACATTTATCTCCTTTATTTTGTTATAAATATGTATGTATGATAAGTAACTTTGTTTCTTCCCTCTTTTATTCCTTTATCATGTAACATAAGATGTATTGGCTTTATATCATAGTATTTAAGTATTGTTAATTTTACATCATAGTATTTAAGTTGTGGGATACCAAGGACAAGAGTAAATGTCACTCAAGGATTTTACCTCCTCTGCTGGGGAAGGGATTAATGTGTTTCCAGTTGTATGCAGGGTAGTTGTGTCATGTTAGGTGGAATTATGACATTGGTTCTGTCTTTATTTGGAGATTAAATATGATTTAAGGAGATGTGTATATTTGCCAGCCTGACAAGGGGTGGACTTGTGATGGTTAATTTTAATGTGTCAACCTGACTGGTCTACAGGGTTCGTAGATATTTGGCTAAACAATATTCTGAGGTTATGCATGGGCCCAGTGACCTGACCTCCCACTTACCAAGTCTGTTCTAACTGCTGCTGTCACTGAATGTCTAACCTGCCAGCTAGGAAGACCAATGTTGAGCCCCTGATAGGGCACCATTTACTGAGGAGACTCATTGGCAACTTGATGGCAAGTTGATCACATTGGACATCTTGCTTTTCTCACTCAATAATACCAAAAATATCTTATAACTCTTAAAGTCAACTTGCAGAACTCTATTTTATTTATTTATCAATTTCTACTATGAACAAAGCCAAAGAGAACATCCTTCTATGTGTGATCTTCTCCGTGCTTTTACTCCTAAGGGATATAAAGCAGGTTTGTCATTGCTTGGGAAAAGATACAAGTAAATGTAATTTGAATATATATTGCCAGATTGTTTTACAAAAAGGCTAAAATATTTCTTGTTTCCACCAACAATGTATGAGAATCTCCTTCTCGCCATAGTCTTGCAATAATAGGCGTTATCACTCTTTAAAATTTTTGACATATATATATATATATTTATTTTTTTATTATTATTTTTTTTGAGATGGAGTCTCGCTCTTATTGCCCAGGCTGGAGTGCAATGGCACAATCTTGGCTCACCACAACCTTTGCCTCCCAGGTTCTAACGATTCTCCTGCCGCAGCCTCCTGAGTAGCTGGGATTACAGGCATGTGGCACCACACCCAGCTAATTTTGTATTTTTAGTAGAGATGGGGTTTCTCCATGTTGGTCAGGCTGGTCTCGAACTCCCGACCTCAGGTGATCCACCCACCTTGGCCTCCCAAAGTTCTGGGATTACAGGTGTAAGCCACCACTCCTGACCCATTTACTGTATTTTCAAATGTTTATTAGCCATTAGATTTTCTCTTCTGTGAATTGTCTGTTCATATATTTCAAGACTTTCTTACTAGTCTTTTATTCTCTTTTGCATCAGTTTGTAAAAACTCCTTGTACAGTATCATTATGGAATAGTTACCTCTCCTATGTATTATAAATATTTTCTCTGCATTTATTATCTATTGATTTTGATTACTGTATCTCTTCCACATTTATTCATATAAAAGTTTTAAAGTTTTGGCCCTGCGTGGTGACTCACGCCTGTAATCCCAGCACTTTGGGAGGCCGAGGCAGGTGGATCACCTGAGGTCAGAAGTTCAAGACCAGCCTGGTCAACATGGTGAAACCCCATCTCTACTAAAAATACAAAAATTAGTCGGGCATGGTAGCAGGTGCCTGTAATGCCAGCTACTTGGGAGGCTGAGGCAGGAGAATTGCTTGAACCCAGGAGGCGGTGGTTGCAGTGAGCTGAGATCATGCCATTGCACTCCAGCCTGGGCAACAAGAGACAAACTTAATCTCAAAAAAAAAAAGTTTTAAACTTTTATAGTCTAATACGTTTATTTTTTTCTTTTGTCATGTCTGGGTTTGTGTCTCTCCTACCTAAGTATATATTTTCCTAGATTTTTCCCTCTCAAAGATTTTGTTTGTTTGATTGATTTTTAATTTTTTATCCATCTGTAATTTATTTCTGTGTCTGGCATAAGCTAGATATCTGAGTTTTTTGTTTTTTTGTTTGTTTTGTTTTGTTTTGCTTGAGACGGCATTTCGCTCTGTCACCCAGGCTGGAGTGCAGTGGCGCGATCTCGGCTCACTGCAAGCTCCGCCTCCCAGGTTCACACCATTCTCCTGCCTCAGCCTCCCGAGCAGCTGGGACTACAGGCGCCCGCCACCATGCCCAGCTAATTTTTTGTATTTTTAGTAGAGACAGGGTTTCACCGTGTTAGCCAGGATGGTCTCGATCTCCTGACCTCATGATCCGCCCACCTTGGCCTCCCAAAGTGCTGGGATTACAGGCGTGAGCCACCGCGCCTGGCCCAGTTTATTTTCTTTTAGATAGTTGTGCCAGCACCATTTATTAAATAATTCATCTTTTCACAAGGATTTGCACTACCACCTTTATCACATATTACTTTTTGTATATATACTGAGTTCTCTTTCTAGGTCCTTATTCCATTCCATCAAGATGTTTGTCTAATCTTCTACAGTTCTTTAATGATTTGGTAACAGTGATTTTTCAGTTTGTTCTACTATCTGCCAAATCTCCCCTCACTTTTTTTTTCTTTTTTTTTTTGAGATGGAGTCTCACTCTGTTGCCCAGGCTGGAGTGCAGTGGCGCAATCTCGGCTCACTGCAAGCTCTGCCTCCTGGGTTCACGCCATTCTCCTGCCTCAGCCTGCCGAGTAGCTGGGACTACAGCCACCCGCCACCACGCCCGGCTAACTTTTTGTATTTTTAGTAGAGATGGGGTTTCACTGTGTTAGCCAGGATGGTCTCGACTCCTGACCTTGTGATCCGCCCACCTCGGCCTCCCAAAATGCTGGGATTATAGGCGTGAGCCACTGCGCCCAGCCTCCCCTCACTTTTTTTCTTGCTATTCTCAGTCATTTATTTGTCCATGTAACTCTTTCTTGCTTTTTTTTTTTTTTTTTTTTTGGAGATAGAGTCTCGCTCTGTCACCCAGGCTGGAGTGCAGTGGAGTGATCTCAGCTCACTGCAACCTCCACCTCCCAGGTTCAAGTGACTCTCCTGCCTCAGCCTCCTGAGTAGCTGGGATTACGGGTGTCTGCCACCACACTCAGCTAATTTTTTGGTATTTTTAGTAGAGACGGGTTTTCACCATGTTGGCCAGGCTGCTTTTGAATCCTGATCTCAAGTGATCCACCCATCTCCGCCTCCCAAAGTGCTAGGATTACAGGCATGAGCCACTGTGCCTGGCCTGTCCATGTAACTCTTAAAGATATTTAATCCAGATCACCCACTGCCTATTCGAGTACTAATTGCAATGTAACTAAATTTACACATCATTTTGGGAAAATTGTCTTACCTAGTTTTTACAAATAGATGTTATTGTGTATATTTCAGGTTTAAACATGATGTTATGGGTACAAATAGACAGTAAAATGGTTACCAAAGTGAAGCAGATTAACATCTATAATGTCACACAGTTTCTTTTTTGGTGACAAGAGCAGCTAAAGTCTACTCTGTTGTTTTCAACAAACATCCCTAATGCAATTTTATTAACTTTATTTGTTATTTGTTTTTGTGTTTTTGAGATGATGTCTTACTCTGTCACCCAGGCTGTTGTGCAGTGGCACAATCTCGGCTCACTGTAACCTCAGCCTCCCAGGTTCAAGCAATTCTCCTACCTCAGCCTCCTGAGTAATTGGGATTACAGGTGCCTGCCACCACACCCGGCTAATTTTTTTTTTTTTTGTATTTTTAGTAGAGATGGGATTTTACCATGTTGGCCAGGCTGGTCTTGAACTCCTGACCTCAAATGATCCACCCACCTCGGCCTCCCAACGTGCTGGGACTACAGGCATGAGCCACCGCGCCTGACCAATTTTATTAACTTGAGTCTTCATCTACATTAAATCTTTAAACTTGTTCATCCTGCATATCCACCGCTTTGTATCTTCTGATCTACATCTCCTCAGTTCCTCTCCCACGTTTTAATAGTAGTCTTCTCATCCAAGCATATGAATGCTTTCTCTTTCTTTCTTTCTTTCTTTCTTTGATACAGAGTCTTGCTCTGTTGCCCAGGCTGGAGTGAAGTGGTGCGATCTCGGCTCGCGCCACTTATATTTATACCATTTTTCCTCTCACTGAAGGTACTACACTGTTCAAGACAGTGTTAAGTAATAACACTGCTGATATAGCATGGTGTTGTAGTTATTAAAATCAACTAGTTATTCATTTTAATAAAACAATTTTTGGTATTTTGTTATTTAGGACATTTCCTGTTGGGTTTTGGTAAATAGTCTATTATGTTAATAATTTTCTTCTATAGCTAATTTGTGTAGAATTTTTTTGTTAGGAATGGCTATTGAATTATATCAGTTATATTTTCATGATCATACATATCATGTATCTTGACGTGATCATATAGTTTTCCTCTTAAATCTGTTGATATATTGGATTATATTGACAGGTTTTCTGTTAGTCAACCACCTTTAAAAAATCTTGATTACATTTCTGAATTCAGTGTAATTGTGTGGAATCGTGCATATATATTCATAAACTTAGAAATGTGCATCTATACACATAAATGTGACTGAGCTACAGTTTCCTGTTTTGTTTGGCTTTGTTTTGTTTGCATTGTCTTTATTGGGTTTAGATTTACAGTTTGCTGACTTCTTAAAATAAATTGATGGGCTTTTTATCTTTTTTTGAATAGCCTGGAATAGTATAAATCACATTGAGATTTTATGCTGTTTAAAGAATAGATAAAACTCAGCTGGGAACCCATCTGTCTCTGGTGATTTTTGCAATGTTAGAGTTTAACACTTTTTCAATTTCATCAACGGTTATTGTTCTATTTATGTTTAGTCTCTTTCTTGGGTGAGTTTTGTTTATATAGGAAATCATCTCTTTATCCTCCTGTTTTCAAATTTATTGACACCAAAGTATATGTGTATATGTGGTATCTCTTATAATTCTTTTAATCACTTTATCTCTGGTATGTCTTCTTTCTCATTCTTAGTCTTATATATGTTTATTCTCTTTATTTCTCCTTAGTTAGACCGGTAAGAGTTTAAAAATATGATTTGTATTTTCAAAGAACATGTGTTTTATGTTATTAAGAGTGGACAATTGAAGCTACAAGGCATCATATATGTCTGAATTGTCTCTGATGATGGAGGACATCATAAGAAATATCAAAGACACTTCTGTAAAAAGCCACAGAATATGCAAAGAAAGCAATTATATGCCAGACAGAAAATAATGGGGTGAAAGACAAGAAATAAATATAAATTATGTTTAATTCAGTCTTCATTGTCAACTAGGAACTCAAAATAAGAACTTTCAAATAAATGCCATGACTTTAGCAAATGGATGTGTTCACATAAGCATAGGTGATGCACCAAAAGCACACTACTTTGGGGAAAAAATGGAGTCAAACCTATACTGAGAAAGAAAATGTTTCCTCAGTTATCAAGCTATCTTGTCTAAGAGTATTGTGTGGAACAGTGTTCAGTTCTTATTTTGTAGTCAAAGGATGTTCTAAAATTAATCTTTATCATCAGCAGATAAGTAGATTGTATTTATTAATACCTTTGTTCTAAACTAAATAATAAAACCATAAAGTTTCTGATAAGTTTGAAAACATTGTTGACCAGAAAGGAGCAAGAATATGGAGAAAATGGAAACCAGGAGTAATTCACACATATTCACACATAGGCAATGCTCAGGGTGTGTGTGTGTGTGCGTGCGTAGCCTCTCTCTCTCTGTGTGTTTCTATGTAGTCTCTTTGTTAATTTAAAAGTATTAAAAAGTATTATGTATGATCATTTATAAAATAATCATGTCTGATATACTGAAATTTAAGTATCATTACAATAATTCCATTTCATTAACTTTTTTTTTGCTTGTTTTTTTGAGATGGAGTCTCCCTCTGTTGCCTAGGCTGGAGTGCAGTGGTGCAATCTCAGCTCACTGCAACCTCCGCCTCCCGGGTTTAAGTGATTCTTATGCCTCAGCCTCCCGAGTAGCTGGGATTACAGCACACCACCATGCCTGGCTAATTTTTGTATTTTTAGTAGAGACGGGGTTTCACCATGTTGGCCAGGCTAGTCTCAAACTCCTGACTTAAGGTAATCCACCTGACTCAGCCTCCCAAAGTGCTGGGATTACAGGAGTGAGCCACCATGCGCAGCCTCATTAACTGTTTATAGTTTTATTAGAAACAACACTACAAGCTGCTATAATTTAAGAAATCTGGCATTCTTCATTGTTGCAGCCTTACAAAAGAGAGGTAAAATCTCAAGAAAAAAATCACATATACATACATTAAAAACAAAGCTGTTTTTAAAAATACAGAAACCACAAATTTTATCAAGAGTAACTACAATAAAAGAACCCCACATTAATTAAATACACCATTTAACATACTGCTATCATTACCATCAATTTCTGCTGATTCTGATCTTTCATTTTTTACATTTAACAATAATAGTTATCACTTATTAGGAAGTTACTATATGCCAGGCAGTAAAATACATCAAACTCATTTAATCTTCTGAATGACACTGTAAACAAGTATTATTACATATCTTGCCCAAAATTTATTTATATTATTGATCAGAATACCTACACATCTGGGCATGGTGTCTCACGCCTGTAATCCCAGCAGTTTGCAAAGCCAAGATGGGAGAATGCCTCGAGCCCAGGAGTTCAAGACCAGCCTAGGTAACAAAGCGAGACCTCCCCTCTACTACGAATAATAATAATAATAATAATAATAATAATAATAATAAATCAGCTGAGGGTGGTGATGTGCACCAGTCCCAGCTACTCAGGAGATTGAGGTTGCAGTGAGCTATGATCACACCACTGCACCCTAACCTGGGGAACACAGCAGCAAAAACCTGTCTCAATAATAATAATAATAATAATAATAATAATAATAATACCTATAGTGTTTCTCAAGTATGAGTTTCAGTGAATTAGTGGTTCTAGCTTAGTGTCCATTCACATTCCAAATATATAATTTGGCTGGACACGATGGCACATGTAATCCCAGCACTTTGGGAGGCAAAAGCAGGCGGATCACTTGAGCTCAGGAGTTCAAGACCAGCCTGGGAAACATGGTGAAACCCCATCTCTACAAAAATACAAAAAATTAGCCGGGCATGGTGGCATGCTTCTGTAGTCCCAGCTGCATGGGAGGCTCAGGTGGGAGGATTACCTGAGCCAGGGAAGTCAAGGCTGCAGTGAGCCTAGATTGTGCCACTGCACTCCAGCCTGCGTGACAGAGTGAGACCCTGTCTCAAAAAACAAAACAAGGCCAGGCGTGGTGGCTCATGCCTATAATCCCAGCACTTCGGGAGGCTGAGGTGGTTGGATCACTTGAGGTCAGGAGTTCAAAACCAGCCTGGCCAACATCGTGAAACCCTGACTCTACTAAAAATACAAAAATTAGCCAGGTGTGGTGGCGCATACCTGTAGTCCCAGCTACTTGGGAGGCTGAGGCAGGAGAATGGCTTGAACCCTGGAGGCGGAGGTTGTAGTGAGCCATTGCACTGCAGCCTGGGCAACAGAGCAAGACTCTGTCTCAAAAAAAACCCCATAAAGAAACAAAAAATGTAATATAATTTGTTCCTGAAGACTAGCTTGATTATACAATGCAGCAGCAGGCTTTTCTAGTAACCCTAATGCAGAATTGAGAAAAGTACATAATCCTTTCTACATATATCCACATACCCATACCACCCCCTCTACCTTCAACACATCTTCCTTCCCCCTCAGTCCCTTCCTCTCACCTCCTCCCCCACCTCCTCTTCTCCTATCATTCTCACAATTTGTTATCACATCCTTGAAGTCACCTTTTATTTATCTTCTCAGTGTGAGAGTCACATATGATGTTTATCAACATACAAGACCCATCTGCACACATGCAACTTAATTTCCCTGTGTTGACTGCTCTTGTAGAATTCAGGGTCCAGGCCTGTCCTCTACATGAATTCCCAGCTTGCCCAACCCCCTAAACTGGTTCCTCTCCTCTAGTTTTACACATTCAGGCAAGTGGAGTGAAGCAACTGAGCAGTCACCCACCCAGGTATTCAAGCCATAAACTTAAAAATCACTCTTGAGTCCTCTTTTTCGCTCTCCACAGCACCGCCATCCATTACGTCTACCTCCAAATCTTTTTTCTTTTTTTTTTTTTTTTGATACAATCTCACTCTGTTGCCCAGGCTGGAGTGCAGTGGCGCAATCTCTTGGCTCACTGCAACCTCCGCCTCCTGGGTTCAAGAGATTTTCATGCCTCAGCCTCCTGAGTAGTTGGGATTACAGGCATGCGCCACCACACCCAGGTAATTTTTGTATTTTTAGTAGAGATGGGGTTTCACCATTTTGGCCAGGCTGGTCTGGAACACCTGACCTCAAGCAATCCCCCTACCTTGGTCTCCCAAAGTGCTGGGATTACAGGCATGAGCCACCACCACGCCTGGCCCCTCCAAATCTTTACCCCTAAAACATATCCTGAATCTTTCTACTTCTCCCCCCTGTCACTACTGCCACATTGTCTAAAGGATCATCATCTCTTACCTAGATACTATGATAACATCCTAATGGTCTCCTTGCTTTCACCTTTGTCACTTTATGCTCCAGAATTCACCTGGCAGCCAGATGGTTTTCTAAAAATATCAATCCTTTTATCTTACTTTCCTGCTCAAAATTATCCAATGGACTGGGTGTGGTGGCTCACACCTGTAATCCCAGCACTTTGTGGGAGGCTGAGACAGGAGGATCACTTGAGGCCAGGAGTTTGAGACCAGCCTGAGCAACAGAACAAGACTCCATCTCTACAAAAAAAATAAATAAATAATGTTTTTAAAAAAACAACAACAAAAACCCTATCCAATAGCTTCCTAATGCGTTTAGAATAAAACCCATATTGCATACCCTGGACTAAAAGACCCTATATGAACCAGACCTCCTTTTCTTGTCGGTCTCATCTTCCATCCCAATCCCTGGTGTATTTTCTTCACAGTTTGTTTTTCTTCCGTCTTACTTTTTTTTTTTTTTTTTGACAGAGTCTTGCTCTGTCACCCAGGCTGGAGTGCAGTGGCATGATCTTGGCCCACTGCAACCTCTGCCTCCCGGGTTCAAGCAATTCTCCTGCCTCAGCCTCCTAAGTAGCTGGGATTACAGGCACGCACCACCATGCCCCGCTAATTTTTGTATTCTTAGTAGAGACGGGGTTTTACCATGTTGGCCAGCATGGTCTCAAACTCTTGACCTCGTGATCCACCTGCCTCGGCTTCCCAAAGTGCTGGGATTACAGGTGTGAGCCACCGCGCCTGGCCCCCGTATTACTTTCTTGCTTATGCTAATAGGTGTGTGAGCTTTACGATTTGTGTACCATCTAATGAAGATGACCTGTATATATTTATTACAGAGGGGCAAAACAGAAGTTCTTCTTTGGACACTTGACTTATTAAAAGCCTAGGGAAAACCCATGCATCTCTGATCAATTAACTTTGGACAAAGGTGTCAAGATTATTCAATAGGAAAATAATAGTATTTTCAACAAATGGTCCTAGGACAACTGTATATTCATATGCAAAAGAATGAATTTGGACCCCCTACTTCACACCATATTCAAAAGTAACTCAAAATGTATCAAAGATCTAAAGATAAATGCTGAAACTACAAATCTCTTAGAGGGAAACAAAGGTGTAAATCTTTATGACCTTAGATTAGGCAATGGTTTCTTAAATATGACACCAAAAATACAAGCAACCAAAGAAAAAATGGGTAATCGGGGCCAGGTATGGTGGCTCATATCTGTAATCTCAATGACTCAGGAGGCTGAGACAGGAGCATCACTTGAGGCCAGCAGTTCAAGACCAACCTAGGCAACATAGCAAGATCTCATCACTACAAAAAATATGTATTTTTAAAATAGCTAGGCATGGTGGCACACACCTTTGGTCCTAGCTACTCTGGAGGCTGTGTCAGGAGGATGACATGAGCCCAGGAATTCAAGGTTACAGTTATGTTCACACCGCTGCTGTACTCTAGCCTGGGTGATAGAGTGAGACTCTGTCTCAAAAAGAAAAAAAAAAAAAGAAAACCCAAACAACACAATCTTAAAATAAGCAAAGGATTTGAACAGATATTTCTCTAGAGAAGATAAACAAATGCAATGAACATGTGAAAAGATGCTCAACATCACAAGCCATTGGAAAAATGCAAGTTAAAACAGCAATGACATACGAACTCATACCAACTAGGATGACTACAGTTAAAACAAAAATAAAATCCAGAAAATAACAAGCTTTGGCAAGGATGTGAAGAAAATGGGGCCCTCATACCTTGCTGGTGGTGATGTAAAATGGTACAGCCACTGTGGAAAACAATTTGGCCATTCCTAAAAAAACAAAGTGTAAAGTTTGCATGTGACCCAGCAATTCCAAGCCTAAGTATATACCCAAGAGAACTGAAAATATGTGCTCACACAAAAACCTGTACATGAATGTTCATAGCGGTATTATTCATAAGAGCAAAAAAGAAAAACCAACCCGAGTGTCCATCAGCTGATGAATGTCATACATCCATATAATGGAATATTATTCAGTCATAAAAGGGAAGGAAGTGCTGACACATACTATAACATGCATGAACCTAGAAAAAATTATGCTAAATGAAAGAAGTCAGACACAAAAGTCTACATATTTTATGATTCCATTTGTATACAATGTGCAGAATTGGCAAATACATAGAGACAAAGTAGATTAGTGGTTGCCAGAGGTTGAGGGGAAGAGGGAATAGAAAATGATCGCTAATGAGGACAGGGTATCTTTTAGGGGTGATGAAAATGTTCTGGAGTTAGATAGTGGTGATGGTTGCTTAACTTTGGGAATATGCTAAAAACCATTCAATTGTATACTTTGAAATGGGTTAAAATGATAAATGTTATGTAAGTTTTATCTTAAAAATTCAAAATAAAAAAATGCCTAGGGAAAATGTCAAGAATTTGGTATGTATACAAGTCAGCAGCCCAGGGAAGAGGCCACAATAGAGATAGAGATTTAGGGGAGATTGAAATATTGATGGTATATAAAATGCTGAGTCTGCCCTGTATTTGTGGATAATATGATTGAATGTGAAGAAAATTCTATGGCCTCCATAAAACAACTGCTAGAACAAGTAAGTGAATTTAGCAAGGTCCCTGGATATAATAAGGTCATATAAAAATCAGTTGTATATTTATATACTGCATCAAACAATTGGAAAGTAAAATTTTTAAAAGCACTCCATTTATAATAATATTGGAAAGCATATAACATACTTAGAAATGAATTAAGCAAAATATATGTAAAATCTCTACATTGAAAATTACAAAACATTGCTGAGATAAATTAAAGAAAACCTAAATGAAGAAATAATACCATATTTGTGGTTTGGCTGAGTCAATATTGTTAAGATGTCAGTTTTCCTCCAAATACATCTACAGATTTAATGCAATCTCAATCATATCCCACTAGGCTTTTTTTTCTTTGATTAAAAGGCTCATTCTGAAATTTGTGTGGAAGCATAAAAGGGCCTAGAATATCCAAAGGAATTTTGTAAAAGAAAAACAAAGTTGGAGGACTAACATTACTTGACTTCAATATTTACTATAAGTTTAAAGTAAGGCAATATGGTACTGCTATAAGGATCAACAAAAAGGTGAATAGAACTGAGGAGAAATCTGAGAAACAGAATCACACATATCATTTGATTTTCAACAAAGACACCAAAGCAATACAATGAAGAAAGGAAAATCTTGCAACAAATATGGGCTGGGTGAGGTGGCTCATATCTGTAATCTCAACACTTTGGGAGGCTGAGGTAGGAGGATCGTTTTAGCCCGGGAATTTGAAACCAGCCTGGACAACACAAGACCCTGTCTTTATAAAAAATAAAAAATCAGGCCAGGCGTGATGGCTCATGCCTGGTAATCCCAGCACTTTGGGAGGCCGAGGTGGGAAGATCATCTGAGGTCAGGAGTTCAAGACCAGCCTGACCAACATGGAGAAACCCCGTCTCTACTAAAAATACAAAATTAGCCAGACGTGGTGGCGCATGCCTGTAATCCCAGCTACTCGAGAGGCTGAGGCAGGAGAATCGCTTGAACCCTGGAGGCGGAGGTTGCAGTGAGCTGAGATCACACCATTGCACTCCAGCCTGGGCAACAAAAGCAAAACTCCATCTCAAAAAATAAATAAATGAATAAATAAAATGAATAAATAAATAAATAATCAATAAAATGCTAGAACGACTGAATATCACTATGGAAAAAAATGAACCTTAAGACCTATCTCACACTATACACAAAAATTAATTCTAAACTGATTAAAGACCTCAATATAAAGGTGAAAACTACAAAGCATATAAAAGAAAATATAGGAGAATATCTTCATGACTTGTAGGCAAGGTTTGCAGAACACAGAACTATCTTGCCATAAAAGAATAGATTGGTGAATTAGACTTAATAAATGTTTAAAACTTCTCATCAAAAGAATCCTTTAAGAAAATAAATAAGCAGGTCATAGACTGGAAGAATATAGTCATAGGGCTGGGCGCAGTGGCTCACGCCTGTAATCCCAGCACTTTGGGAGGCCAAGGCAGGCGTATTACTTGAGACCAGGAGTTCAAGACCAGCCTAGCCAACATAGCGAAACTCCATCTCTGCTAAAAATGCAAAAAATTAGCTGGGCATGGTGGTGCTTGCCTGTAATCCCAGCTACTCAGGAGGCTGAGGCAGGAGACTTGCTTGAACCCAGGAAGTGGAGGTTGCAGTGAGCAGAGATTGTACCACTGCACTCCAGCCTGAGCAACAGTGAGACCCTGTCTCGAAAACAAAAAATAATATGTGTGTGTGTGTGTGTGGAGAGAGAGAGAGAGTTATAAAATCATTTTCTAACATAGGACTGGTACCCAGGAAATAAAGAGCTTCTACAACTTGATGATAGAAAGACAAATGATTCAATTTTTTAAACAGGCAAAGAATTTGAACAGAGAATTTACAAGAAAGTTAATAAGTACACAAAAATCTTCATCATCACTAGTCATGAAGAAAATGTAATATAAAGTCACAATGAAATACTACTATACTTCCACCAAAATAGCTAATTTTGAAAAGAACAGCACCACCAAATGTTGGCAAGGATGTGAACAACCGTAACTTGAATTCTCATATATTGTTGGTTGACGTGTAAAATGAAATAATGCTTATGGAAAAGGGTCTGACAGCTTCTTATAAAGTCTTGGATCTGGATGAAACTAGTAAGAGAGAGACTAAAGATGGTTAAGAAAAGGGAGTCAAGTTCTAAGGACTAAAACATGCTAACATTTAGAAGTCACAGAAACAAAGAGTATTCATAAAAAGCACTGAGAAACAGGAAAGAATAAATCAGTAGAAAACTAAATGAGTGTAATGTCAGGGGTGCCAAGACAAGAAAGCATAGTGAAACTTCCATCCTTGACAATGTTTTTTTGTTTTTTGCTTTAATATCCATTTTGTTTGCTATGACACTTAGGTTACTTCCGGTTAATATTTGGCTAGAATATTTATTTTCTGTCATTTTATCTTCATCTGTTTTGTATCAGGCATGCCTCATTTTATTGCACTTCTTTTTAGCGTGCTCCACAGATAGCGCTGTTTTCACATCGAAGGTTTGTGGCAAGTCTGCATCAGGCAACTCTGTTGGCGCCGTTTTCCAATAGCGTGTTCTCACTTTGTGTCTCCGTGTCACATTTTGTCAATTCTCACACTATTTCAAACGTTTATGTTATTATTATGTATGTTATGGTGATCTGTGATCAGTGATCTTTGACATCATTATTATAATTGTTTTGGAATGCCATGAACTGCGCCCATATAAGATGATGAACTTAATTGATAAATGTGTGTGTTCTGACTGCTCCACCAGCTGGCTTTTCCTCCATCTCTCTCCTTCTTCTTGGGCTTTCCTATTCCCTGAGACATAAACATTTTGAAATTAGGCCAATTAATAATCCAACCATAAAATAACCCTACAATGGCCTCTTAGTGTTCAAGTAAAAGGAAGAGTCATGCATATGTCACTTTAAATCAAGAGCTAGAAATGATTAAGCTTAGTGAGGAAGGCATGTTAAAAGTTGAGACAGGCAGAAAGCTAGGCCTCTTGTGCCAAACACTTAGCCAAAATGTGAATATGAAGGAAAAGTTCTTGAAAGAAATTAAAAATGCTACTGCAGTGAACACACGAATGATTAGAAAGCAAAACAGCCTTATTGCTGACAGAGAGATTTAGTGGTCTAGATAGAAGATCAAATCAGGTACAACATTCTCTTAAGCCAAAGCCTAATCCGGGGCAAGGCCCTAACTCCCTTTAGTTCTATGAAGGCTGAGAGAGGTGTGGATGCTGAAGAAGAAAAGTTGCAGGCTGGCAGAGGTTCATTATGTGTCTGGAATTGGTGGGTTCTTGGTCTCACTGACTTCAAGAATGAAGCCGCGGACCCTCGCGGTGAGTGTTACAGTTCTTAAAGGCGGCGTGTCCGGAGTTTGTTCCTTCTGATGTTCAGATGTGTTTGGAGTTTCTTCCTTCTGGTGGGTTCGTGGTCTCGCTGGCTCAGGAGTGAAGCTGCAGACCTTCGCGGTGAGTGTTATAGCTCTTTAGGGCGGCACGTTTGGAGCTGTTCGTTCCTCCTGGTGGGCTCGTGGGCTCGCTGGCTTCAGGAGTGAAGCTGCAGACCTTCGCAGTGAGTGTTACAGCTCTTAAGGCGGGGCGTCTGGGGTTGTTTGTTCCTCCCGGTGGGCTCGTGGTCTCGCTGGCTTCAGGAGTGAAGCTGCAGACCTTCGCAGTGAGTGTTACAGCTCATAAAGGCAGTGTGGACCCAAAGAGTGAGCAGTAGCAAGATTTATTGCAAAGAGCAAAAGAACAAAGCTTCCACAGCGTGGAAGGGGACCCGAGCGGGTTGCCACTGCTGGTTAGAGCAGCCTGCTTTTATTCTCTTATCTGGCCCCACCCACATCCTGCTGATTGCTAGAGCCGAGTGGTCTGTTTTGACAGGGTGCTGATTGGTGCGTTTACAATCCCTGAGCTAGACACAAAGGTTCTCCAAGTCCCCGTCAGATTAGCTAGATACAGAGTGTCCACACAAAGGTTCTCCAAGGCCCCACCAGAGTAGCTAGATACAGAGTGTTGATTGGTGCATTCACAAACCCTGAGCTAGACACAGGGTGCTGATTGGTGTGTTTACAAACCTTGAGCTAGATACAGAGTGCCGATTGGTGTATTTACAATCCCCGAGCTAGACAGAAAGGTTCTCCAAGGCCCCACCCGAGTAGCTAGATACAGAGTGTGGATTGGTGCATTCACAAACCCTGAGCTAGATGCAGAGTGCTGATTGGTGTATTTACAATCCCTGAGCTAGACATAAAGGTTCTCCACGTCCCCACCAGACTCAGGAGCCCAGCTGGCTTTACCTAGTGGATCCTGCACTGGGGCTGCAGGTGGAGCTGCCTGCCAGTCCTGTGCAGTGCGCCCGCACTCCTCAGCCCTTGGGTCTGAGTAGTGGTTGATGGGACTGGGCGCCGTGGAGCAGGGGGCGGCGCTCATTGGGGAGGCTCCCACCGCACAGGAGCCCACGGAGGGGGTGGGAGGCTCAGGCATGGCGGGCTGCAGATCCCAAGCCCTGCCCCGCCGGAAGGCAGCTAAGGCCCGGCGAGAAATCAAGCACAGCGCGGGTGGGCTGGCACTGCTGCGGGACCCAGTACACCCTCCGCAGCTGCTGGCCTGGGTGCTAAGCCCCTCATTGCCAGGGCCTGGCGGGTTGCTCCCAGTGAGGGCCCGCCAAGCCCACGCCCACCCGGAACTCCAGCTGGCCCGCAAGCTCGGCGCGCAGCCCCGGTTCCCGCTCGCGCCTCTCCCTCCACACCTCCCTGCAAGCTGAGGGAGCCGGCTCGGGCCTTGGCCAGCCCAGAAAGGGGCTCCACAGTGCAGCGGTGGGCTGAAGGGCTCCTCAAGTGCGCCGAATGGGAGCCCAGGCAGAGGAGGCGCTGAGAGCGAGCGAGGGCTGTGAGGACTGCCAGCACACTGTTAACTCTCAATAAGATTTAAGGGAAAAAGCCATGTCCATAACATAGAAGTTCAAGATGAAGCAGCAAGTGCTGAGGGAGAAGCTGCAGCAGGTAATCCAGAAGATCTGGTTAAGATCATTGATGAAGGTGGCTACAGTCAACAGATTTTCAATGTAGATTTTAAAAGCCTTCCATTGGAAGAAGATGCCATGCAGGACTTTCATAGCTAGAGAGGAGAAGGCAATGCCTGGCTTCAAAGCTTCAAAGGACAGGCTCACTCTTTTGATAGAAGCCAATGCAGCTGGTGACTTTAAATGAAAGCCAATGATCATTTATCATTCCGGAAATCCTAGGGCCCTTAAGAATGACCCAAAATCTACTCTACTCTGACTACTCTAACAAAGCCTGGATGACAGCACATCCTTTTACAGCATAGTTGGCTAAATATTTTAAGCCCACTGTTGAGACCTACTGCTCGAAAACAGATTTCTTTCAAAATATTACTGCTCCTGGTCACACAAGAGCTCTGATGGAGATTTACAAGCAGATGAATGTTGTTTTTATGCCTGCTAATGCAATATCCATTCTGAAGCTCACAGATCAAGGAGTGATTTAACTTCCAAGTCTTATTATTTAAGAAATACATTTTGTAAGGCTATTGCTGCCATAGATAATGATTACTCTGATGGATCTGGGCAAAGTAAATTGAAAACATTTTGTGAAGGATTCACCATTCTAGATACCATTAAGAACATTCAAGATTCATGGGAGGAGGTCAGAATATGTGTAGGGCTATGCACATGCCCTAGGATGTATGCATGTTCAGGAATTACTTGAGAATCTGTAGGCTTTCATCTTGGGCTAACCTTGGGCTCTGTGCAAACATGAATTGAAGGCAAAGGAAGAGTTGTGAATGGCCTCACTGAGTGTTGAAGGCATGCCCTAACCCTTAAACAGAGCCCCTCAACAAATACTGGGAGACTTAATGGTTCCAAGCATTAAAAAAAAATCTACATTCAGTCACTAAAAACTAAATTAACTGAGAAGTGAATTCAGTGCCACGCATGACAAAGCATACAGATTTTATAGAAGTAGTTCAGAAAAGTCACTAGATAAACAATATTAACAACAATAAAAACAAGCCCAGGGAAGGGGGTGGTATATTTCATTTCCAGAGTTGACACATTCAATTATCTCAATGTCCAGTTTTACAACCAAAAAATTATGAGACATTCAGAGAAACAAGAAAGTGTAGCCCATACAGAGGAAGAAGAACATTTAATAGAAACTCTTCCTGGGGAAGCCCATATGTTGGACTTACTAGACAAACACTTTGCAGCTAATTTAAAATATGTTCAGCCAGGTGTGGTGTTTCACGCCTTTAATCCCAGCACTTTGGGAGGCTGAGGCAGGTGGATCACTTGAGGCCAGGAGTTTGAGACCAGCCTGGCCAACATGACGAAAGTCCGTCTTTACTAA
Source organism: Pan paniscus (assembly GCF_029289425.2). Taxonomy (NCBI): domain Eukaryota; kingdom Metazoa; phylum Chordata; class Mammalia; order Primates; family Hominidae; genus Pan; species Pan paniscus. The sequence goes on from NC_073255.2 coordinate 177,746,869, forward strand.
AAGTACAAAAATTAGCTGGGCATCATGGTGCATGCCTGTAATCCCAGCTACTAGGGAGGCTGAGGCAGAGAATCACTTGAACCTGGGAGGCAGAGGCTACAGTGAGCCGAGATCATGCCACTACCTTCCAGCCTGAGACACAGAGCGAGACTCCATCTAAATAAATAAGTAAATAAAATGAAACATGTTCAAAGAACTAAATAAAATCCTGACTAAAGACCTTAGAGAAAGTATGAGAATAATGTCTCACCAAATATAGAATATCAATAAAGTGATAGAAATAATAAAAGAGAAACAACTAGAAATGCTGGAGTTGCAAAGTAAACTAACTGAAATGAAAATTTCACTTGAAGAGCTCAACAGTACAGTTGTGCAGACAGAAGGAAGAATCAGTGATCTTTAAAGATAGCTCAGTTAAACCTCAGCGAGGTGGCTAATGCCTGTAATTCCAGCACTTTGGGAGGCTGGAGGATTGCTTGGAGCCAGGAGTCCAAGACCAGCCTGGACAACATAATGAGACACCATCTCTACAAAAAAATTGGCCAGGCATGATGGCTTACCCCTGTAAACCCAGCACTTTGGGAGGCTGAGGGGGGCAGATCACTTGAGTCCAGGCGTTTGAGACCAGTCTGGGAAACTTGGCAAAACCCCATCTCTACAAAAAATACAAAAATTAGCAGTGCATGGTGACACATGCCTGTGGTCCCAGCTACTAGGGAGGATGAGGTGAAAGGATTGCTGAGCCTGGGAGATCGAGGCTGCAGTGAGCCATGATCACACTACTGCATTCCAGCCTTGGTGACAGTGAGACCCTGTCTCAAAAAAAAAAAAATTGTTTTTAATTGCTTAGTATGCTGGTGGTATGTACCTGTCTCAAAAAAAAATTTTTTTTAATTGGTCAACATGGTGGTGGTGTGTATCTGTAGACTGAGCCACTGAGGAGGCTAAGGCGGGAGGATTGCTTGAACCCAGGAGTTCGAGGTTACAGTGAGCTATGATTGCACTACTGCACTCCAGCCTGGGAGACAGAGTGAGACTAAACAAACAAACAAACAAACATAGCTCAATTACAATTACCCAGTGTGAAGAAGAGAAAGAAAAAGGAAAAAGAGTGAAGAAAAATGAACAGAGCCCCCAAAGACCTCTAGGACCCCATGAAGTATAATACGCTAACATATGCATAAAGGGAAGCCAAGAAAGAGAAGAGACAGAGAAAGGGCAGAAAGAATATTTTGAAGACATAATGGCTAAAAACTTCCCAAAATTTGATGAGAAACATCAATCTACACATTTAGGAAGCTAAATGAAATTCATGTAGGATAAACTAAAAGATTGTCAGACCTAGACACATCACAATCAAACTCAAAAGGCAAAGGCAAAGAGAGAATCTTGAAAGCAGCAAGAGAGAAGTGACTCGTCACATTCAAGGGAGCCTCAATAAAATATCATCTGATTTCTTACCAGAAAACCTAGAGACCCTGCGATCACATATTCAAAATACTAAAAGAAGATACTGTCACCCAAGAGTTCTATATGTCAAAAAAACATATTTTAGAGGTAAAGAAGATATAAGGCATTTCTATATAAACAACAACTGAGAAAATTTGTTGGTAGCAGAACTGCCCTATAAGAAACACTAAAAGGAGTCTTTCAGGCTGAACTAAAAGGACATTATACAGGAACTTGAATCCACATGAAAAAATAAGGAGTACTGGTAAAGGTAACTGCATAGGTTATTTATTTATTTATTTATTTATTTATTTATTTATTTATTTATTTATTTATTTATTTTAGACAGAGTCTCACTCTCTTGCCCAGGCTGGAGTGCAGGGCGCAATCTTAGCTCACTGCAGCCTCTGCCTCCCGGGTTCAAGCAATGCTCCTGCCTCAGCCTCCCAAGTAGCTGGGATTACAGGCATGTGCCACCAGGCTCGGCTAATTTTTGTATTTTTAGTAGAGACAGGGTTTTGCCATGTTGGCCAGGCTGGTCTCGAACTCCTGACCTCAAGTGATCCACCTGCCTCGGCCTCCCAAAGTGTTGGGATTACAGGCGTGAGCCACTGGGCCCGGCTATGGATAAGTAAATATAAAGAACAATGTAAATGCATGTTTTGTTTATAACTCTTTATTTATCCTATTTGATTTAAACACAGCTGCATAAAGCAATAATTATAAATCTGCACTGATGCATGTGCACTATATACTGTATGACAGTAACAGCACAAAGGAGTAGGGGGAGAATGCAGTTTATAGAAATAAGGTTTTTGTAGGCTATTAAAATTAAGTTGCTACTAACCCAAACTAGAGTATTATAAATTAAGATGCTAATTACAAACTAGATAGAATCTTTCCTGTCTCTTACCACTTTTCCCTTCCTTCCTTCCTTCCTTCCTTCCTTCCTTCCTTCCTTCCTTCCTTCCTTCCTTCCTTCTTTCCTTCCTTCCCTCCTTTCTCTTTCTTTCTCTCTCTCTCTCCCTCCCTCCCTCCCTCCCTCTCTCTCTCTCTCTCTCTCTTTCTTTCTTTCTTTCGAAGGAGTCTTGCTGTGTCGCCCAGGCTAGAGTACAGTGGCGCTCACTGCAACCTCCACCTCCCGGGTTCAAGTAGTTCTCCTGCCTCAGCCTCCCGAGTAGCTGGATTACAGGTGCCCACCACAGCACCTAGCTAATTTTTGTATTTTTAGTAGAGACGGGGTTTCACCATCTTAGCCAGGCTGGTCTCGAACTCCTGACCCCGTGATCCACCTGCCTTGGCCTCCCAAAGTGCTGGGATTACAGGCGACAGCCACCACACCCGGTTTTCCCTTCCTTTCTTTTACCCTAAATTTGGAGGGGGCAGAAACCATGTCTAGTTGATTAGGGAGCAAAAAGAATGAGAAAGTGGAGAAACAGAAGTCAACCAGGGTTATCTTTTCCCACTACCAACTATCACCTGAGGGAGAGAAAAAAGTTTATCTTAAATAAAGTTCACTTATTGCATTTATTTGTTCTATTACTACATATACATTGTTAAATATTATGATATTTTATGGTACTTAAAATTTTAGACTCGGCCGGGTGCCGTGGCTCATGCCTGTAATCCCAGGACTTTGGGAGGCAGAGGTGGGTGGATCACTTGAGGTCAGGAGTTCAGACCACCCTGGCCAAAATGGTGAAACCCAGTCTACTAAAAATACAAAAATTAGCCAAGCATGGTGGCAGGCACCTGTAATCCCAGCTACTCGGGAGGCTGAGGCAGTGAGCCGAGATGGTGACACTCACTCCAGCCTGGGCAACAGAGTGAGACTGTGTCTCAAAAAAATAAATAAAATAAAAATAAACAAAAAATATATATAAAATTTTAGACTCACACCTGCACCCCTGCTGCGGGTCATGGTTCTTCCTCCTGCTCCTCATGTGGCTCTTGTTCCTTCTTGCACAGGTTTTTCTGCTGCCTAAAACTCCTCAGACAAAAATAAGACCTTGACAGAACAATAGAAGCTCCCCCAAAGCCTCCTGTGTGCACCTTCATCCCTTCAAGTTTCACACTGTTCTAACACTGTGGACTGGCCTGTCCTCTATCTATCCTCTAGCTGTCTATTTATCTATCTGTCTATCATATTATTATTATTATTTTGTAGAGATGGAGTCTCACTATTTTGTTTAGGCTGGTCTTGAACTCCTGGACTCAAATAATCCTCCTTCCTTAGCCTCCCAAAATGCTGGGATTACAGGCATGAGTCACAGTGCCTGGCCCAATCTGTCTTTCACATTATGTAAATAAACTGGAGTATATATTCTTTTGAATATTGCTTTTGCTTAATACTGTTTGTCAAGTTTATCCCTATTTTTTTATATACCCACAGTTCATCACTGCACAATAGTCCATTGCATGGATATACCACAAGTGATATACTCTGAACAAAAAATCTATTCTGTTGATAATAGACTTTGGTATTATTTCCAGTTTTTGGCTATTAGGTGCTACAATTAACATTCTTGTGACTATGAAAACATTTCTCGGCTGGGTGCAGTGGCTCACGCCTGTAATCCCAGCACTTTGGGAGGCCAACGTGGGCAGATCACCTGAGGTCAGGAATTTGAGACCAGACTGACCAACATGGAGAAACCCTGTCTCTACTAAAAATACAAAATTAGCCAGGCGTGGTGGTGCGTGCCTGTAATCATGGCTACTTGGGAGGCTGAGGCAGAAGAATCCCTTGAACCCAGGAGGCGGAGGTTGTTGTGAGCTGAGATCACGCCATTGCACTCCAGCCTGGGCAACAAGCGCAAAACTCCGTCTCAAAAAAAAAAAGAAAAGAAAAGAAAAGAAAACATTTATCTTTTCTCTTGGGTATATATGTAGGAATGTTAACTTTGGGGTCAGAAGATTGGGTATGTTCAAACTTGTTAAGTAACACAAGTTATTTTCTAAACTTCTTTACTGACTTACAATGCCATTATCAGTGTAGGAGAGTTTTCAGTCGATGTTCCAAAAACTTCTTAAGATTTTAGAGATATATATATGTATATATATATATATGTATATATATGTGTGTGTATATATATGTGTGTATATATGTGTGTGTGTGTATATATATATATTTTGTTGTTGTTGTTGTTGTTATTGTTGTTGAGACAGAGTCTTGTTTCATCGCCCAGGCTAGAGTACAGTGGCGCAATCTCGGCTCACGGCCACCTCTGCCTCTTGGTCTTAAGCCATTCTCCTGCTTCAGCCTCCAGAGTAGCTGGGACTATAGGGGTGTGCTACCATGCCCGGCTAACTTTTTGTATTTTTAGTAGAGACGAGGTTTCACCATGTTGGCCAGGCTGGCTGCAAACTCGTGACCCCAGGTGATCCGCCCGCCTCGGCCTCCCAAAGTGCTGGGATTACAGGTGTGAGCCACTGCACCTGGCTAAAAATTTTTTATCATATAAGTACCAAGTGCTAATGCACTTTGTACCCCCTAAATTTTTTTTTTATTTGAGATGGAATCTTGCTCTGTCGCCAGGCTGGAGTGCAGTGGCTTGATCTCAGCTCACTGCAACCTCCGCCTCCCGGGTTCACACCATTCTCCTGCCTCAGCCTTCCGAGTAGCTGGGACTACAGGCGTGCACCATCACGCTCGGCTAATTTTTGTGTTTTTAGTAGAGACGGGGTTTCACCGGGCTAGCCAGGATAATCTCAATCTCTTGACCTCGTGATCCGCCTGCCTCGGCCTCCCAAAGTGCTGAGATTACAGGTGTGAGCCACCGCGCTGGGCCATGTACCCCCTAAATCTATTTTTTAAATTTTAGATCATTATCACAATAGTTTAAATTTTCCTGATTACTAATGAGGTTGAGAATACCTTTTCCTATGTTCATCAGCCATTGGAATAGCCTTTTTTGGTGAAGTGCTTGTTCAACTCTCTTGCCCATGTTATTTTGTGTTGTCTGGCTCTTACTGGTTTGTAGGAGTATTTTTATTTTGGATACAAGCTCATTGTTAGTTATATGTGTTGAAAATATCCTCTCCCACTCTGGCCTTTTTCTTTTCTTTTTTTTTTTTAATTAATTAATTTATTTATTTTTGAGATGGAATCTTGCTCTGTCGCCCAGGCTGGAGCGCAGTGGTGCGATCTTGGCTCACTGCAACCTCTGCTCCCCGGGTTCACGCCATTCTCCTGCCTCAGCCTCCCGAGTAGCTGGGACTACAGGCACCCACCACCACGCCTGGCTAATTTGTTGTATTTTTTAGTAGAGACGGGGTTTCACCGTGTTAGCCAGGATGGTCTCGATCTCCTGACCTCGTGATCCGCCCGCCTCAGTCTCCTAGAGTGCTGGGATTGCAGGTGTGAGCCACCGCACCTGGCTGCCTTTTTATTTTCTTAAAGCCGTCTTCCAAAGAACAGAGTTTTGCTTGTTTATTTTATTTTTAAAAAATATATTTATTTTTAAATAAATTTATTTAATTGGTCGGGTAAGGTGGCTTACACCTGTAATCCCAGCACTTTGGGAGGCCAAAGTGGTGGATTACCTGAGGTCAGGAGTTCAAGACCAGGTTGGCCAACATGGTGAAACCCTATCTCTACTAAAAATACAAAAATTAGCCAGGTGTGGTGATGGGCGCCTGTAATCCCAGCTACTCAGGAGTCTGAGGCAGGAGAATTGCTTGAACCCAGGGGGTGGAGGTTGCAGTGAGCTGAGATCACACCACTGCACTCCAGCCTGGGTGACAGAGTGAGACTCCGTCTCAAAAATAAAAAAAAAATATATAGATATATATAGTCACATTTATTGATCTTTTCAAATCTTACTAATGCTGTTTATATTACAGCCTAGGCTGTTGATTCTGTTCCATTGTTCTGTTCCAATTTCACACTGTCTTCAAACATCATGTTTTTAAAAGGTATCTTAGATCCCTGAGTCTATAATAAGACTGAAAAAGGGGAAGGGGGGACATAAAAAATCTTTGTGTAATTATTCCATTGAACAAGCAGGACTCTCTGACATAGAATTGAACAAATTAATAAAATTGTTTTGTGCATGCAACTCTATGAAGTCCTGGCCCCTCGGCACCTGACTGCATGGCACATTTTAAGGTGGTTAAGAGTGAAGCCCCCTGGAGGGAAACTGCTCAGTTTGTATCAGAGCTTCACCACCTACTAGCCAGTGACTAGCCTTGATTTCCTTATTTGTCAAATAAGGATAATAATCCTACCTACCACATGGGGTTGTTGTGAAGATGGAATGAGATAATACATACAAAGTTCTTAGCACAGTTTCTGGAAAATAGTAAGTGCAAAATAAATGTTAGTAATTACCAAGTTTGTTGAACAAAGAAGTCCATCTGAAAACTTCCCCTGGTGTGTTCATGCCTCAAGTATTCTGGGGCTCAAATCAATTTAGCATCAAAAGACTTTTATTATTCCTTCTGATCTAGCAAATCACAGAGACTTGGTGAATTAATTGGAAGGCAGACAGTGGCTTGCAGCACTTACACATTTGAAGCAGGAGCATCTGAAACCTATGACTGTCATTTTTCTGATCAGTATGTTTTTCTCTGTCCGATAATATTTCTGTGTTTATTTTTCTTTTTGAGGTTACCTTGCTTCTGCTCTAGTATTTGCCTTGAATCCTTTTTCTTTTCTTTTCCTTTTTAAATTATGAAATATTAACATCACAGAGAAAAATAGAGAAAATAATAAATCACCAGGTCACCCATAACCAACCTATATCAGTGATTACTATTTTACCTATTTGCTTCAAATTTATGCTAAAAAAAAAATAAGAGACATAGTTGAAACCCTTATGACATTACCCCCTTCCTTCTCCAGAGGCAAGCACTGTACTAAATTTCATGTTTATTCTTCGCAGGCATTTTTTATACTTGCACTTCATGTATACAAATATCCATAAACAGGATATAGAATGACTATGCAAGTTTTAAAAATTTATATAAATGATATAATATACTTACTACTTTAATTGAATATAATAACATTTACTATTTAATGAGTAATAGCAACATTTATCTATTAATCTTTTTCTTGATAGGTATTTAAGTCTTCCCTTTCCCTTTTTTCTTGTATTACAAACAATCCTGCAATAAACATGCTTGTCTCTATTTTCCAGTTTTGAGTGCTACCTGATTCATGAGTTTTTCTTTGTTCAAACTGTTAAATTTGTCTAAAGTTTAATTTTTAACACTAGAAATAGCTTTACGACCTGTATGGTTCAGCAGTCAAGAGATAAAGAGGCTAGAGCTTGGGTCAGACCACCTCCAATTGCTACCTCATATTTTCCTGTACAGATTCTTCTTCTCTTATGGAGCAAAAAAATATTATCCATGGACCATGTCCAGCTCGACATTTGGGATCTCTGGATGGAGTGCCATCCTTTCCATCAGGTGTGAACTTGGCTTCCCATAGTCCTGCAACCCATAGGCTTAAAGACAAATTGCCAATGTCTAGGACACCTAATATACAATGGTGAAGAAAACGAAGACAACTGCAACAAAAACTCCTGCTCAGAGAAAAGGGGAGAACGGGAAACTACAGCAATTACCAATCTTGACAAATTATCAAATCCTGCTGGGCAATTACTAAGTCCTGCTGGACAAGATCTGTGAGGACTCTCTGCCCTGGTTGTGAAATAAGTTCCTTGCTTAGCCAATCTGGCAGCCCCAGTCTTCTCCCTGTCCCCATTATCCCCTCATTGCATTGTAGATAATGCCCTTCTCCACCTGCTGGTACTATTGAGGGCCCATAGATTTCCTTAGGGTTCAATAGCCACGGGCTATTATCAGATTTGGATTTTTTTTTTCTTTTAAGACCAGATTACAAGCTTCAGTGTTTTTTGTTTTTTAATCAATACAGTTCTCTCTCAAACTCAGTAGATTTTTGGATAATGTATTTTCAATTAATTTTACATGCAAGTAACCAGAGCCCAGATATTTTCTAGACAGACTTCAGTCCTGAGAATGTTTGGCTGTTAGGCTGGCCTTAATGCTCTGCCAATCCCCTACCCTCAGAATTTAATGGCCACTGCCTTGAGGCATTCTTACGAACGTCAAGAGGACAACATCCTTAATCCCATCTTCTTCAGCTGGTGTTGCCTCTTTGCCTGGCAAAGCCATTCTTAAAATGAAGGCATTGGATAAAGTTCTGGGCTCCTGGGCATCCATCCTGCCAGGTCTGCTGCTGCAAAGCTCCACTGGTGGGACCTCAGGGTGAGGTGCTTAAGCATTAGGCCTTTTCAGTTTCACAAGTCTCTCTACCTCAGAAATGGAGGCTCTCTGCAGAGTGAGCCCCTGTTGACCATGCAGTTCTCCATCTTCTCTTTCCTCTCTGCTCAAATTCCGGCTGGCTTGAGTCTCAGTTTGCTCCTCTTTTGGAGGTCTTCGTTGAAGGTGGCAAGAAATACAGCTTCCCAGCACACTTGGAGGAAAAGCCAAAGTCTTTTCAGTCCAAAAGGCCTTTCCAGATCTCATTCCCCTCCCCCAGGACACACGCCTCTGCATCACTTTTTGCTATCCTTCTGTTTGTCTCCATGTTCTTTCATGAACACTACAAGGACACTCCTGCTATTTTCCCTGCTTAGCCAGGGCACCCAGGTCTCCTCCTGGCTCCCTCTCTCACATACTTCAAGCATCTGTTTACCTGGCAAATTATCGGAGTTCTGACTCCTCATATAAAATAGCAATCCTATCTTGGGAACTACCTATCTCTTTTAATCTGTGAATTTGTTTTCCCATAGCACTTCTTAGATTATACATTATATATGTATTTGTTTATTACCTGTTTCCCCCACTAGAATAGAAACCTTATGAGGCCAGTCACGGTGGCTCACAACTGTAATCCCAGCACTTTGGGAGGCCAAGGCAGGCAGATCACTTGGGGTCAGGAGTTCGAGACCAGCATGGCCAACATGGTGAAATCCCGTCTCTGCTAAAAAAATAAAATAAAATAAAATAATTACCAGGGTGTGGTGATGGGTGCCTGTAATCCCAGCTACTTGGGAGGCTGAGGCAGTAGAATCACTTGAACCCAGGAGATGGAGGTTGCAGTGAGCCAAGATCATGCCACTGCACTCCATGAGAGCAGGGGTCTTGGTCAGTTTTATTCACCACTGTATCTGGAGTTTCTAGAACAATGCCTGGTATGTGGTAGTAGCAGCACATAGTAGAAACTCAAATATTAACTTAAAAAGAAAAAATACCGCATTGTGTCAACATTCTGAAATTTTCTTACTATTCACTAACAGTCAGAAGCCCTAGTAAGCATATGGTATATATTCCAAGCTATGGCTGGTGACAATCTGCTCAAATGTTTAATCACCATACACCAAATGTCGCCAGCTCTTCAGCCTTAAATGATTGGCTTCTTGGTACCCTCTGGCCTACTTTTTCTTAGCTAATCCCCCAATTTAGTTTATTTTTTCTTGCAGCTTGTCATTTCTGAAAAAATTCATAATCAGAAATATTTTGAGCCACAAGTAATAAAAAACTTCAGTGTGACTATTAAACAGAGCATTATTTGTCTCAAGCCACAAGATGTTTGAGGATAGGTAGGCAGTCCAGATCTGATACAATGCATTCTCCAGGTCCAGGCTTTTTTAATTCTCTGAAACAGTTTGTATAAGATAGAGATTCCCTGGCAATTAGGTAACATTCTCTTGTAAAACTTCTGTGCATGGTGTCTGTTGATGGAGAATAATTTCCTATATCTTCTTGAGTCAATTTTTGTAATATACATATTTTTTTCAGAAATATATTTTTAAATATAAATTTTCATGCTAGCTTTTAAGAAAAAGATGGAAATTTAGAGTTCGTTGTTGTTTTGTTTTTGTTTTTTTGCATCTCCCATTTTTCAAGTGCTTTTAACTCAAAATAGTCAACATGCCAGAGTGGAATATTTGGGGTGGTGTGTTCCAAATTCTTTCAACACTAACAGTAAATAAACATGCTCAGCAATTAATATTTCAGGATTTTATTTTATTTGGAAATGATCTAAATATTCACTGACTATCCATCATTTAATTTAACTTAGTATAACTGCAGGGTATAAGTTACCAAAGAGATTTCTGAAACTATTTTTTAAAGTTTATTTATAAGCTTTAATTTTATATATGACTATTTAATTCACTTATTTTTAACAATTATGTTTGGATTGCTTATGAAAATTTTATGCGATATTAAATAACTAGCATCATTTTAAGTTATTTTTCTTGCTGATAAGTTTTGTAGCATAAAGATAACCTTTTTTAAATTTTATTTTTAACTAGTAAAACTGGGTAGAAGAAGTTGTGTGCCTGTATTACACTTAATGCTGATTACTCTGAAAACATGTCTGGTGTTTTTTAAGTTTTTTTTAAACCAACAATATTTTTGTTTACCAAAGTTTTCCCAAGTCACATGAACTTAAAAAGTATATGGGTCATTTTCTATTTTCCTGGGAGTTTTAGGGATACTTAATTTATATAAGAGCTTATTATTATTATTATTATTATTATTATTATTATTATTTTGAAACGGAGTCTCACTCTGTCACCCAGGCTGGAGTGCAGTGGCCCCATCTCGGCACACCACAAGCTCCGCCTCCTGGGTTCATGCCATTCTCCTGCCTCAGCCTCCCAAGTAACTGGGACTATAGGCGCCCACCACCACGCCCGGCTAATTTTTTGTATTTTTAGTGGAGACGAGGTTTCACCGTATTAGCCAGGATGGTTTCGATCTCCTGACCTCGCGATCCACCTGCCTCAGCCTCCCAAAGTGCTGGGATTACAGGCGTGAGCCACCATGCCCAGCCAATAGCTTATTATTATTATTAAAGCCAATTAAATAGAGCAATTGGCCAGGCGCGGTGGCTCACACCTGTAATCCTACTACTTTGGGAGGCCAAGGTGGGCAGATCACCTGAGGTTGGGAGTTCGAGACCAGCCTGACCAACATGGAGAAACCCCTTCTCTACCAAAAATACAAAATTAGCCGGGTGTTGTGGTGCATGCCTGTAATCCCAGCTACTTGGGAGGATGAGGCAGAAGAATTGGTTGAACCCAGGAGGTGGAGGTTGCTGTGAGTCAAGATCGCGCCATTACACTCCAGCCTGGGCAAAACAGTGAAACTCCATCTCAAAAAAAAAAAGTATTTTACAAATTAATTTTGACAATACTATGCGGTGGCTCATGCCTGTAATCCCAGCCTTTGAGAGGCCAAGGCAGTAGTAGTAGATGGCTTGAAGCCAGGAGTTCTAGACCAGTCTGGGCAACAGATGAGGCCCTATCTCTAGAAACAATTAAAATATTAGTTGAGTACAGTGGCATGTGTCTGTAGTCCTAGCTACTCAGGAGGCTAAGGTGGGAGGATCAGTTGAAGCCCAGAATTTGAGACTAGCAAGGGCAACAAAGTGAGATCCTGTCTCTACAAAACAGTTAAAAATCAGCCAGGTGAGTGGGCAGGCACCTGTAGTCCTAGCCATTCAGGAGGCTGAAGCAGGAAGATCATTTGTACCCAGGAGTTGGAGGCTGCAGTGAGCTATGATCATTACTGCACTCCAGCCTGGGCAACAGAGTGAACAAAGCGAGACCTTTTCTTAAAAAAAAAAAAAAAGAAAAGAAAAGTCCGGGCGCGGTGGCTCACACCTGTAATCCCAGCACTTGGGAGGCCGACACGGGCGGATCATGAGGTCAGGAGATTGAGACCATCCTGGCTAACACGGCGAAACCTCGTCTCCACTAAAAATACAAAAAATTAGCCGGGCGTGCTGGTGGGCGCCTGTAGTCCCAGCTACTTGGGAGGCTGAGGCAGGAGAATGGCATGAACCCAGGAGGCAGAGCTTGCAGTGAGCCAAGATCGCGCCGCTGCACTCCAGCCTGGGTGACAGAGCGAGACTCTGTCTCCAAAAAAAAAAAAAAACCAGAAACTTGGCTGGGCATGGTAGCTCACGCCTGTAATCCCAACACTTTGGGAGGCTGAGGTGGGCGGATCACAAGGTCAGGAGTTCGAGACCAGCCTGACCAACATGGTGAAACCCCATCTCTACTAAAAATACAAAAATTAGCTTGGCGTGGTGGTGCGCGCCTGTAATCCCAGCTACTCAGGAGGCTGAGGCAGGAGAATTGCTTGAACCCGGGAGGTAGAGGTTGCAGTGAGCCGAGATCACGCCACTACACTCCAGCCTGGGTGACACAGCAAGACTCTGTCTCAAGAAAACAAACAAACAAAAAAAAAAACACAACACACCAGAAACTTTTAAGGTTTATTGATTGTCCTTGAAATAAAATTTTGGCAGGGCAACTACCTTTGGCTGCCCAATTCCAGGGGCCACCATTCACAAAAACTACAATATTAAAGGCACACCATGGTGTGCAGAGAATAACCAACATGAATGCCCTTGGTAGCCCTGATGCTTGGCCTGCAGAAACAGAACAACAGCAAGGACAGCACAACGAGGATGATCATTGTCAACATTCTATAGCACTTTTCTGTTTATACAGTACTTAACTAGAGTGTCTTATTGCCCATCTAACCAATGAAGTTACTATGGCTCTCCTCCAAGCTCCCCCCATCTTTTTTTTTTTTTTTTTGAGAACAGAGTCTTACTCTGTCACCCAGGCTGGAGTGCAGTGGTGTGATCTCGGCTCACTGCAACCTCTACCTCCTGGGTTCAAGTGATTCTCCTGCCTTAGCCTCCCAAGTGGCTGGGTTTACAAGTGAGCACCACCATGCCCAGCTAGTTTTTGTATTTTTAGTAGAGATGGGGTTTCTCCATGTTGGCTAGGCTGGTCGCAAACTCCTGACCTCAAGTGATCTGCTCACATTGGCCTCCCAAACTGCTGGGATTACAGGTGTGAGCCACCACACCCAGTCTTCCCCCCATCTTTATCGATGTATAATTGACAAACAAAAATTGTATGTATTTAAGATGTACAGGTTGCTGTTTTGATATATGTGTACGTTGTGAAATAATCATCACAATCAAGCTAATTAATACCTATCATCTCACATAGTTACTATTTTATTTGTGTGAGTGTGTGGTGAGAACACTTAAAATCTCCCTTCTTAGCAAATTTCGAGTATACAAGATAGTATGTTAACTATAGTCACATTGCTGTGTATTAGGTCTACAGAGCGTATTCATCCTGCATAAGTGAAACTTTGTACCCCTTGATCAATATTTCCCCATTTCCCCTCCCCCAGCTGCAGGCAACCACCATTCTACTTTCTGCTTCTGTGAGTTTGTTTATTTTAGATTCCACTTTCCTCCTTGTTAAGCACAGTTCCTGGGTTCTGTGAGCTTGAAGATGATGAATAAAGAAGGAAAACGGCAGGAAAGTAGGGCCAGCAGTAAAGCATTCACCTCATGCAAAATTTAAGGGGGCTCAGAATCAAGATAAAGATTAATGCAATTTTTTTTTGAGACAGGGTCTTGCTCTGTCACCCAGGCTGGAGGGCAGTGGCACAATCACTGCTCACTGTAGTCTCGACCTCTCAGGCTCAAGCAATCCTCCCAGGTAAGCCTCCTGAGCAGCTGGGACTATAGGCATGCACCATCACGCCCAGCTAAATTTTTTTTTGTATTTTTTTTTGTGGAGATAGGGTTTCACTATGTTGCCCAGGCTGGTCTCTAATTCCTGGGCTCAAGTGATCACCCCCCTCGGTCTCCCAAAGTGCTGGGATTACAGGAATGAGCCACTGCTCCTGGCCCTGAAATATTTTTCTTTAAGTCTAAATGCAAAACATCCAGGATGAACTGAATACCAAAAATGTAAACAAAGAAAGGCTGTCTGTTTTTGTTTGTTCTATGACCTTGAGTTATTGCTCAATGGGATCAATGTTTCTGATCAGCCTGAGGTTCACAGGCTATAGGGCCATGGTGTCCCTTGATGGGTAGGTTTATGAAGATTTACGATGGCATGTGAACAGATTGGGCAAGCTGGGACATTATGTGTAATCACGGTTTTTTATTGGAGAGCCTTTATTAACTTTTCCACTTGGTTCACAATATGGGAGGGTATTTTGGTAAGTGTGTATATAGGGGCATAGATTTCCCTGTTGCCTCGGGCTCCAATAGGGCTTGGCATGGTACTGCAGGAAAGTTCTTATTTTACTGGTATGCTTGGAAAATGGCTTCACAACTTAGGGTCTGGCAGGGGTTTAAAGCTGACTTTTTCTCTCCTGGGACTCTTCTTGGGTGGTTCTCTAGAGGCTGTCCCTGGAACATTTGGCTGCATTTCCTGTGATGTGGGTGAAAGTAGTGATTCGACAGGTTGGTCAATTCTCTCTCTGGTTTTTCAGAAGTTTGCGCCATAGACTCTTGTCTTCTGATGTCCCCTCATTCTTTCTTGTGGTTCCCTGGGGCAGGATTTAAAATGGCAATCTGGCTCTCCACTGAGAGGGCTCAGTGAGCCTTAAAAACACTTACACATCCTTTGCTCTGACGCTGTAGGAGCACAGGCCACCTGCCCTTCACTCCCTTGTCTTTATCCTGCTTCTGCATGTAATGCCAGCCTGAAGTCTCTGGCTTCAAGACTTTCCAAATGGGAGTCAGGCACCAATCCACTCACTTGATGTAAAGGGAGAAGGGCCCTCCACTACTCCCCTGAGGTGGGCAGAGAGACAATCACAGAATCAATATTCTGCAGGTACATGTACCACAAATTCTTCTCCTTTTAAAAACAATTTGCTTCCTTTATGCTCTCAATATAGGTCAAGGGTTGTTATGAGCCATGTTACCAGTTTTCAGGTATCTACTTTAAGACTCCTTTAGGATGATGGTTTGTCTCAAAACTCATTTTGGTATCTAATATCTAGAGCCTTGGGGTCTCAGCTGAAAATTCCATTTAAATATTTTGCTAAGTTTCACTTTTCTCTAAAGATTTGAACATGGTGAAATAAAAGAAGTAGTCAATTAAGATTCTTTAGCTCTATTCTTAGAGGCATAAGCCTGCATTTAAAAAAAAAAAAAAGACAGGCTGGGCGCTGTGGCTCACACCTGTAATTCCAGCACTTTGGGAGGCTGAGGTGGGTGGATCGCTTGAGCTGGGCGTTCGAGACCAGTCTGGGCAACATGGCAAAAACCGATCTCTACTAAAAACACAAAAATTAGCTGGGCATGGTGGTGCATGCCTGTAATCCCAGCTACTCAGGAGGCTGAAGCAGGAGAATTGCTTAAACCAGGGAAGCAGAGGTTGCAGTGAGCTGAGATCGTGCCACTGCACTCCAGCCTGGGCATCAGAGTGAGGCTCAGTCTCTAAATAAATAAATAAAAATAAGTAAGTAAATAAATTAAAAAACCCATAATATTTCAAACTGAAACCCCTGGGATCCTTGGCAATGGTGTGAGGATGAAGTCAATACTGGGATCATCACCTGAACTGAGTGCCCTTCCCAAGTGATGGCCAACTCAGTTCAGAGAGGACAATGGTTCATCAAACTTCATTTTCTTCAGTACCTCCTATTGAGAAGAGCTAAAACTCACAGGTAAAGATTCCCAAGGTGGCAGTAGTTACAGTCTCGTTATCAAATAAAATAAAATATATGAAAGACAAACTTGCAAGAGCTATTTAAGGATTCGTTTTTATTATTAATTTTCGCTGAAAACCAAATTCTCTATATGCAATGTCAAAGTACAGGTCAGCCAAGTTTCTAAGTGAGTAATTTAAAAATCCAAAATTAGCAGAGTTCAATAAAGTAAGGTTTGGCAGTGAATGTCTTTATTCTACTGTATATATCGAATGCTAATCTTGTTAGGCGTTGCTGTGAAAGATTAATATTCAGCCTCAGGCCAGTTTATCTGTGCCATCTCTCTGTGAGCACTCCTTTTAAGATTTAGCTTATCAGGCTGGGCGCGGTGGCTCACACTTGTAATCCCAGCACTTTGGGAGGCCGAGGCGGGCGGATCACAAGGTGAGGAGATCGAGACCATCCTGGCTAACACGGTGAAACCCTGTCTCTACTAAAAATACAAAAAAATAGCCGGGCGTGGTGGCGGGCGCCTGTAGTCCCAACTACTCGGGAGGCTGAGGCAGGAGAATGGCGTGAACCCAGGAGGCGGAGTTTGCAGTGAGCCGAGATGGCGCCACTGCACTCCAGCCTGGGTGACAGTGTGAGACTCCATCTCAAAAAAAAAAAAAAAAAAAAAAAAAGATTTAGCTTATCTAAGAAAACCCAAGTCACGGTAAATGCTTCTCCTCAGGTTTATTTTCACATTTGAAGTAGGACAGTGCTGCAGAATAAACATTTATTTATTTATATGTCAGACTGATCTGACATTCATCCATTAAGCTAAACAATTTCTTCAGAGAAGCTTTTGGAGTAGGCCAGTGTCCCTTAACAGAACAGGAGATTCTTGAGGGCAGGGACCATTTGTATGTCGCCGCTGCTATATCCCCAGGGCCTAGCCGAGTAGATGCTCAGTGGTCACAGGTTGAATGAATGGATTCATTTACTCAATAATATGTGACAAGCCCAGTGTTCTGTACTGGGATATAAAGAAGAAAGACAAGGTCCCTGCCTCTCCAACAGCTGCTGGTCCCTTCGTGGCTGACGGACAATGAACTGACAACTGCCATGCAGTGTGAAAAGCACTTTAGTAAGGTACGTCTAAGTTGTTTCAGGAACACAGAAGAGAAGTATGTAATCTAGCCTGGGTGAAAGCAGGGGGAATGAGGGAGCTCAGAGACAGTGTCCAGGAGAAGTGTTGCTTGAATTAAGTGTTTAAGGACAAGTAAAAATTATCCTGGTCAGAGGAGTAAAGTAGAAGCAATTGCATGGTCAAAAGGAAAGAGGCCAAAGGGCATGCTTGTGTATCAGTACTGTTCTAAGGCAGTGAGTCTAAGAGGTGCCCTGGGGGTGTGTACTTGTGTGTGTGTGTGTGTGTGTGTGTGTGTGTGTGTTAGGCTGGAAAGGTCAACTGGTGCTTATTCACTTCCCTCCCATGGTTCTTCCAAAGACCCGCCACCCTATTTTCAAATAATGGGCTGAAACAGAATGTTTAACCCCTGTCTCCTCCATTCCCATCCATTCTCCTAAATCATCTGATTGTCCTTGATGCTGGTATCTACCTGGTCATGACTCCTTTTCTTTCCTCTCCCTATGTGGGTGTGACCTTCTCATTTGCATGGATCACAATCCTTGGTGCAGGGACCATCTCTGAATCAGCTCCAAGGTCACCCCAGAAGGGCGAGAGTCCTTCACATCACAAATGGCTATTTTTTTCCCCCTACAGAATCATTTAGTTCATTAACTTACTTTTCTATTTTTCTTTGCATTCAAAGGCACAATCTAAATATTCATATCTTAGTTTTATCTTTGGGAAAAGCCAGGAAGTGTACCACACAGCTAAGGCAATGGAACAGTGGAATACAACTGGGTTCCAGTAAATCCACTATCACTAGTAAGGTGTATAACTTTGGAAAAAAAAATTTTTTTTGAGATGAAGTCTCGCTCTGTCACCCAGCCTGAAGTGCAGTGGCATGATCTCTGCTCACTGCAACCTCCACGTCCCCAGTTCAAGCGATTCTCCTGCCTCAGCCTCCTGAGTAGCTGGGATTAGAGGTGTGCGCCACCACACCCAGCTAATTTTGTTGTATTTTTAGTACAGACAGGGTTTCACCATGTTAATCAGGCTGATCTCAAACTCCTGACCTTATGATCCGCCCGCCTTGGCCTCCCAGAGTGCTAGAATTACAGGTGTGAGTCACTACGCCTGGCCAAAAGTGGTTTTCTTATATTTAAAGCAAGAGTTGGACTTGTACTAGGTGCTAAGATATTACTCGGTTTGAATTCTTGACAGGCAAAGAGAAAATATTCTGCTTTATAAACAGGATGGGGGGAGGGAAATAGTACTAGGTCCTAAGATATTATTCTGTCTGAATTCTTGACAGGCAAAGAGAAAATATTCTGCTTTATAAACAAGATGAGGGGAGGGAAATTGTTGATACTGAGCAGAAACAGTAGATATTCCAAGTCACTTTCTCTCTGTCTCTCTCTGTCTGTCTCTCTCACATATACACATGTGCACACTGGATGGAAACAATTCAGTTCAAAGAAATCAGCTTAATAGAAGCTCAGCAGTGGGTGTAAGGTTAGCATTCTCCATAAATGTTTTCATAGTTGTACAGTTGTAATTAAGTTCTGCTTGAGAAAATTGGTTCTCACGGTGCAACCTGAGAACTTCCTTCGTGGCTTCTTCAACTCCAAAGCTTGAGTGGGTCTCTGTGTTCTACAAGTGGCCAATTTAATTTTTCATTCTAAGGTCCAAAGCACCTATGGTACCACTGAGATGTGGTGTCACCTACCTGACCTCTCACTAATATGTGGTAGAAATTGGTGATCTGTATTTTTCAAAGGAAAAATAAGTACAAAATCTTTTTATATTTAGGTTGTTGAAGAATATCTTTTCATCTAAAGGAGATCTAATTACATTGTTTTTCTTCAAGGGGATAGTTGGTTCTGCGTCTCCAGTATTGTGTGTGCGTGCATATGTGTGTGTACCTGTCTCAAATAAAGTAACAATTCCAGTTTGGCAACCCCCTAATTGCAGGGATTGCTAAAAAGATTATTATGCATGTTATTGCAGAGAACTCAGCACCCTATAAAGTCATGTGGCAGGAACTAGGGCATGTCTCAATTTACCACATTAATATTGCAATAAACCAACACCTCTCTGTAAACATCAGGGTAAGGAGGACTACCTAGAGGCTGGCTTTGTAGGGTCTTCTAAAGAATTTTTTTTTTTTCAGGAAGATGGAGAAATCACAGTAGTTTCATTAATACATATTTTGTTCTTTGGCTTTTCTCCTTTTATTCCTTATTTTAATTTCTCTTTTATTCTAATTAGAAAAGTAATACATGATGACTATAGAAAGTTTTTTTTTGTTTTTGTTTTTTTGTTTTTGTTTGTTTGTTTGTTTGTTTTTTGAGATGGAGTCCCACTCTGTCACCCAGGCTGGAGTGCAGTGGTACCATCTCAACTCACTGCAACCTCTGCCTCCTGGGTTCAAGTGATTCTCGTGCGTGTCACCACACCCGGCTAATTTTTGTATTTTTAGTAGAGACAGGGTTTCACCATGTTGGCCAGCTGGTCTCAAACTCCTGAACTCAAGTGATCCACCCACCTCGGCCTCCCAAAGTGTTGGGATTACAGGTGTGAGCCACCGCATCTGGCCAGAAAGTTTTAAAAGTGCAGAAAATTATAAAGAAGCAGAAATTAAATAAGTTGATATCCCATCTCCCAGTTAGAAACACTGCTAACCTTTGGAAACACTTTCTTCCAGTCTGTTTCCCCATGCATTATAAAAAAGTTATGCCCTGCTTTTTACACGTAATATTATACAATATACATTTTTCTTATTTAAAAAATTATTATGCCTATCATTTCAAATGGCTAACTAGTGTTTTACTTATGAAATTTGTCTAAACAGACCCCAAGTGTTAGATGTTACGTTAATGTCAAACTTTTCACTTGCATAAAAATGCTGCATTGGCTGGGTACAGTGGCTCATGCCTGTAATCCCAGCAATTTGGGAGGCCGAGGTGGGCGGATCATGAGGTCAGGAGTTCGAGACCAGCCTGACCAACATGGTGAAACCCCATCTCTACTAAAAAATACAAAAATTAGCGGGGCGTGGTGGCACGCACCTGCAATCCCAGCTACTCAGGAGGCTGAGACAGGAGAATCACTTGGACCCGGGAGGTGGAGGTTGCAGTGAGCCGAGATCATGCCACTGCACTCCAGTCTGGGCGACAGAGTGACTCTGTCTCAAAAAAAAAAAGAATGCTGCATTGATTATCTTAATATTAAAATATTTGTGCCTCCTTCGAGTCACTTCTTTAGTACAGATTATTAAAACTGAAATTAGGCCAGGCGTGGTAGCTCATGCCTGTAATCCCAGCACTTTGGGAGGCCGAGGCGGGTGGATCACTTGAGGTCAGGAGTTCAAGACCAGCCTGGCCAAATGATGAAACCCTGTCTCTACTAAAAATACAAAAATTGCCTGGGTGTGATGGCATGCACCTGTAGTCCCAGCTATTCAGGAGGCTGAGGCAGGAGAACCACTTGAACCTGGGAGGCAGAGGTTGCAGTGAGCCGAGATAGTGCCACTGCACTCCAGCCTGGGCAACAGAGTGAGACTGTGTCTCAAATAAATAAATAAATAAACCCAAACAAACAAATAAACAACCCCTGCCCCGAAATTACAGGATCAGAAAGTAGAACATTTTAAATAATTTCAAGTGTCTTTTTAAATAATTTCAAGTGTCAAACAATATACCCATGTAACAAACCTGTGCCCGTACCCCCTATGAATCTAAAAAAAATCAAAGTTTTATTTTAGAATTAGGGGGTACATGTACAGGTTTGTTACATGGGTATATTGCATGACGCTGAGGTTTGGGGATGTGAATGATCCTGTCACCGAGGAAGGGAGCATAATACTGAATAGGTAGTTTTTCAGGTGTTCCCCTCTTCCCCTCTCCCCAACCTCTAGAAGTCCCCACCGTCTATTATTTCCATCTTTATGTCCATGTGTGCCCAATGCTCTCACTTATAAGTGAGAACATGCAGTATTTGGTTTTCTGTTCTTGCGTTAAATCACATAGGATGATGGCTTCTAGCTTCATGCATGTTGCTACAAAGGACATAATTTTGTTCTTTTTTATGGCTGCCTAGCATTCCATGGTATACATGTACCATATTTTCTTTATGCAAACCATCATTGATGGGCACCTAGGTTGATTCCATGTCTTTGCTATTGCAAGTAGTGGTGCAATAAACCTATGAGTACATATGTCTTTTGGGTAGAATTATTTATTTTCCTTTGTATATATACCCAGTAATGGGATTGCTGGATACAATGGTAGTTCTGTTTTAGAATCTTTGAGAAATCTCCAAACTGCTTTCCACAGTGGCTGAACTAATTACATTCCCACCAGCAGTGTATAAGGGTTTCTCTTTTTTTCTGCAGCCTCACCAGTATCTGTTACTTTTTGGACCTTTTAGTAATAGCCATTTTGACTTGTGTGAGATGGTATCTCACTGTGGTCTTGATTCACATTTCTCTGATCATTAGTGATGCTGAGCATTTTTTCACGTTTGTTGACTGCTTGTATGTCTTCTTTTGAGAACTGTCCATGTCTTTTGCCCATTTTTTAATGGGGTTGCTCGTTTTTTGCTTGTTGAATTGTGCAAGTTCCTTATAGATTCTAGACATTAGTCCTTTGTCAGATGCATAGTTTGAGGATATTTTCTCACATTCTGTAGGTTGCTTGTTTACCCTGTTGATAGTTTTGCTGTGCAGAAGCTCTTTAGTTTAATTAGTTCCCATTTGTCAGTTTTTTTGGTCAGTTTTTTTGTCAGTTTTTGTTTTGATGCAATTGCAAAGCCTCTTTAAACACATTACGAAATTGCTATTAAGCAAGGACATATTAGTTTTTATTCCTACCACCAGCAGTACATGAAAGAAACTGTTTCAGTACACCTTCAGTTTGGGGCATTCACATTTTAATACATCTTTGTTACATTGGCAGGTAGGCAAAGTATTATATATTTGCAGTTTTAATTATGTTATTTGATCATTAGTGAAGTTGATCATTTAATCACATATGCATTGTGTATTCATATTCTTTGTCCATTACTATTGAGAATTTAGAATTGTTTTTAATTTTACTCATTTGCATGAGCTTATTTAGTACTTAGTCCATAATGTTTGTTTTCCTATTTCCCTCAAATGATTGCTTATATTTCAAACCTACACATATCTTTTTGATACACAGAAGTTTAAATATTTGCTGCAGTCCATCTTTTCAATCTTTTGTTTTCTTTTATTATTATTAATATTTTTTGAGACGGAGTCTCGCCCTGTCAACCAGGCTGGAGTGCAGTGGTGCGATCTCGGCTCACTGCAACCTCCGCCTCACGGGTTCAAGTGATTCTCCTGCCTCAGCCTCCCAAGTAGCTGGGATTACAGGCATGTGCCACCAAGCCCAGCTAATTTTTTGTTACAAATACAAAATAAATACAAAAAATACAAAATACAAAAAAAAAACAAAAAAATACAAAATACAGAAAAAAGTAAATTTTTGTATTTTAGTAGAGAGTTTGACCGTGTTAGCTATGATGGTCTTGATCTCCTGACCTCGTGATCTGCCTGCCTCGGCCTCCCAAAGTGCTGGGATTACAGGCGTGAGCCACCACGCCCAGCCTCTTTTATTAGTTTTAACCTTGAACGGTTATCTCCAGTCCTGAGATTTAATAAAGTTTTTCTCCATCTTTTGCTGTATATACATACATTATTTAAAATGTAACACACACACACCCCTACACATACACCTCACACCTACACATACACCTGAAATTCAGAGGGTATACCAATCAACTTAAAGAAAGCAAAGGTAGTGATTCACCAAGAAGTTAAAGCTGTCGTTTATTAAGAACCAGTTGGACCGCAAATTTCAATAAGAGCATTTGAAAGAAAAACTTGTTACCATGGATGGGTGGCTTATTATGAAGAGTTGGGGATGACAAAGAGGAGGCTGCTAGAGAATCCTTTTCCTGACTGCATTTTCACATTGAACTTGAGGCCTCCTCATGTTCTCCACTCTTCTTTTTTCTGAGGCCTCCTCATGTTCTCCACTCTCTTCTCTTTTTTTCTGAGTTTCTAGAAGAAATGTATGTGTAGCAATCTTGGATCCAAGGAATGATGACTTAAAGTAGCTGTGGGTTGTAGAATACGAAGTTCCTCATTTTCAAAAAAACTGAGAGCAACTAAAAGGTTAGAGAACTGAAAGAAATGGTCTGGGAATGCCCGGGAGTCTCTTACCATCTTTTCCTGTGATAACAGAAGCAGGTTGTTAAACAGAAAACTTGAGTCTAAGGGTATGGAAGGTGGTCTCTGTAGTTGTGAAGCCAGAGGGAGAGGAAGTTGGAAGTTTCCCTTTTGACATGAAATAAAGGATATCATAATTAGATTACACATCATACAATTTGAAATTCAACATGAGAAAGGTAAATATTTATACTTAATAAAATTTTATCTATACTGTGGACCTGTTTATTTTTATTTTACCCCTGTGGATTATTTAAACATTTGTTTTGGTGAACAGTTTAGCAAGGACATTTCTTAAAAACTGAAATTGTAACGTATGTCCTCATAATCATTCTTACTTGGAAAATGCCTAACTGACGGGTCTCTTAGCTACTGCCTAGGTTTCATTCTTTAACCTATCTGAACAGCAGGTATAGTGACTAAGAGGAACTGCTTAGTTTGTGAAGAACTGGCTTTGTAAACTCAGCTTTATAAAGTGACCACAAATTTCACAGGTCGACATGTGTGTCCTGTTTGAGCTCACTTGTCAAGGGTTGTTATAAAACTTGGGGTTTGGTTCTGCATCTTCAAGGGACTGTGGGCAAAACACCAGCTCTTGGAATACCAATTTCTTTAACTGTAATATTGGGGCTTTGGCTGAATCACTAAAGCCCCACCTAGCTCTAAAACTTGAATTTAAAAAAATCCTGCAATTAGGAAAAATCTAACAAGCATAACTTTTCTTGTTCTTCTTTTTTACCTATATAAAAATGACATTTTAGGAGAGTCATAGGAAGCAGCCCAGAACTTTTTAGCTAATCAGGAATACTAGAAAGACAAATTTATGTTATTCCTTTAAGTAACTCTTAATCGAATAGGCTGTCTCTAACTTTACTATGTTGGTTCCCTTTTTTAGATGGATTTTTCTGTTTTCTTTGTTTATAACAAATCTTGATACAATATGTACCTCATAACAATGTTTCTGTCAGTGATGGACCACATATAAGGACAGCTTCTAACACCCAGTGACATCCCAGCTGTCCTAACATGGTAGCACAATATATTACTTTTTCTATGTTTAGCTACATAAATATTTATCACTGTGTTACAGTTGTTTACAGTTTTCATCACAGTAACATGTTATACACATTTGTAGCCTAGGAGCGATAGGGTACACCATACAGCCTAGGTGTGCAGTAAGCTATACTATCTAGATTTGTGTAAGTACACTGTGATGTTTGTACAACTACAAAATTGCCTAACGACACAGTTCTCAGAACATATACCCATTGTTAAGCAACGCATGACTGTTTTTGTTTGTTTTTTTTTAATTTTTATCTTTTGGAGATGAGTCTTGATGTGTTGCCCAGGCTGGAGTGCAGTGGCGTGATCTCAGCTCACTGCAACCTCAGCCTTCTGGGTTCAAGCAATTCTCGTGCCTCAGCCCCCTCAGTAGCTAGGACTACAGGTGCACGCTGCCATGACCAGCTAATTTGTTGTATTTTAGTAGAGACGGGGTTTCACCGTGTTGCCTAGGCTGGTCTTGAATACCTGAGCTCAGGCAGTCTGCCCGCCTTGGCCTCCCAAAGTGCTAGGATTACAGGTGTGAGTTACCACGCCCAGCCAATATGACTGTATATAAGAAATATCTATCATATTCAATTAAATTCAAATATTTTAATAAAGAATTAAAACATTGCAAAGAATAAAAACATACATACTAGAATATCTTCCTACGGTCAATTGTTACTAGGCAAAGAAACTGGCCATGATTAAGGCACTACTGCCACCTGATGGCACATAGACTAATTACAGGAAAAGTATCATGAAAAGTCAGCTTTTTCAATGAGTGAAATTAAAAACTGATGATATATTTTTAGCCTTTTTTTTTTTTTTAAGACGGAGTCTCACTGTCTCCCAGTCTGGAGTGCAGTAGTGCGATCTAGGCTCACTGTAGGCTCCACCTCCCAGGTTCAAGCCATTCTCCTGCCTCAGCCTCCCAAGTAGCTGGGATTACAGGGAACCGCCACCACACCCACGTAATTTTTGTATTTTTAGTACAGACAGTGTTTCCTATGTTGGCCAGGCTAGTATCGAACTCCTAGCCACAAGAGATCCGCCCACCTCTTCCTCCCAAAGTGCTGGGATTACAGGTGTGAGCCACTGCGCTCGGCCAAATTTTTAGTCTTAAATGGTCCTCCAAAATTTATGTTTAAGAAGGCATCTGGCTGGGCGAGGTCCCTTGGCCTCATTTAATCCTCATGGCTACCCTATGAGGAAGGTACTATTATCAGCTTCATGTTACACACAAGGTAACTGAAGAACACAGAAGATGAGTAAATTACCCAATGTCATAATTGGTAGAGCTAGGATTCAAATCTAGTCTGCTTGGATTTAAAATCTGCTCTTCACCACTATACTCTACCACTTCTTTGTTGTCCATCACTTGAATAAAATTTATTTAACAAAGTACTCATTTCTGAGTACTTAGGTAGTTTCTAAGTTATTATTTTAAATAATAACGTGATGATCATTCTTGTGGCTAAATTTTTGTAAACAGATATCATTCTACTCTTAGACTAAATTCTGAGAAGTAAAATTGAGGATCAAGTGAACTTCACATATTTAAAGTTCGTTATCTAATTGCCTTGTGTCAGAAAGTAAGGAAATGCTCAAAGAAAGGACGTGTACCAATCAATACTTCCAGAAGCAGACCTATGTTATTCTTTGTTTTTAAATTGACTTTCAAATTGCAAATGTCATACATTCTTATAAAACATTCAAACAACTCTAAATCTACTTTTTGTGTATCCTAAGATTCAGCAACAAAGTAAATACATTGTGATTAATGGGAGTCATGTGTCCTAGTGTTAAATATATTAGTTATAAATAGGGAAAGTGGAAGGCTAAAGTGAACCAGTGGTATTGGATTAGAATAGAAGGTATGGGTATGAATTTATGGGTTTTTTAACATATTTACATAAATATGGTATAGAAATAAATTTAAGTGTGTGTGTGTGTGTGTGTGTGTGTGTGTGTGTGTGTGTGTATGTGTGGTGGGGGGAGGTATGTATGCATTTGTGTATATATTTCCTAACCCTGTTAAGAAGGCCTAAAAGCAGACCGGGCGTGATGGCTCATGCCTGTAATCCCAGCACTTTGGGAGGCCGAGGTGGCAGATCTCTTGAGGTCAGGAGTTCAAGACCAGCCTGGCCTACATGGGGAAACACCGTCTCTACTAAAAATACAAAAAGTAGGTGGGCATGGTGGCGTGCACCTGTAATCCCAGCTACTCGGAAGGTTGAGGCACGAGAATCGCTTGAACCCAGGAGGCGGAGGTTGCAGTGAGCCGAGATCCTGCCACTGGACACCAGCCTGGTGACAGAGCTAGATTCTGTCTCAAAAAAAAAAAAAAAAAAGGTCCGGCATGGTGGCTCACACCTGTAATCCCAGCACTTCAGGAGGCCAAGGTGGGCGGATCACTTGAGGTCAGGAGTTCAAGACCAGCCTGGCCAACATGGGGAAATCGTGTTTATTCAGGAAGCTGAGGCTGGAGAACAGCTTGAACCCACGAGGTAGAGGTTGCAGTGAGACAAGGTCATGCCAGTGCACTCCAGACTGGGACAGAGCAAGACTCTGTCAAAAAGAGAAAAAAAAAAAGGTCTAAAAGAATGAAAGCCAGTAGCAATTAACTTCCAAGTGCCATTCTTCATTAAAAAGAACCAAATATCCTTGGAGAAATGGCAGACTGCAAGGTTGGGGCTGTGAAAGTACAAAATGAGTGTAGAGCAGGGGTTCCAACCTCCAGGCCACAGACTGGTACTGTGCAAGGAATCTAGGTTGCCTGCTCTTTGTGAGAATCTGATGCCTGATTATTACAATGTAATAAAAATAAAAATAAAGTACACAATAAGTGTAATGCACTTGAATCATTCTGAAACCATCCTCCACCCCCCAGGTCCATGGAAAAATTGTCTCCCACAAAACAAGTCCCCAGTGCCAAAAAGGTTGAGGACCAAAAACCAGTCCCTGGTGCCAAAAAGGTTGGAGTGCACAATAAATGTAATGCACTTGAATCATTCCAAAACCATCCTTCACCCCTGGGTCCACGGAAAAACTGTCTTCCACGAAACCAGTCCCTGGTGCCAAAAAGGTTGAGGACCGCTGGTGTAGAGCATCTTTGTGTCAGAAAGTAAGGAAGTGCTCAAAGACAGAGGGGACATGTCTAAAGGATGTGGGAGCCAGCTCCACCGGGTCCCCCACTGGCCAAATCTGGGGCAATTTTGTGTATCAAAATACATGATGAGGATAAAGAATCCATAGCAATATGGATTCTGCATCACAATAAATAATTCTGCATCAAAGTAAATAATGAGGATAAAGAATCCATACTGACATGAATGAATGAAAGAATGAATGAATGGGGAAAAGGGAAAGCTTTCTTTGATAGTAAAATTCCAACTAATTAATGTAGAAGGAATGATGGAATCAGAAAATCACCATTTCAAAGGGAAAAGTAGCAAATTAACAGCAGAAAAACTTGGCAGACATCCCTTTAACCAGTGTTCAAAGTATTTTTTGTTCTTTTTTTTTTTTATGAGGCAGGGGTCTTGCTATGTTGCCTAAGCTGGTCTGTAACTCTTGGGCTCAAGGAATCCTCCTGCATCAGCCTTTGAGTAGCTGGGATTACAGGTGCATGTCACCTTGCCAGCCAGTAGTGTTGAAAGTTTAACATCAGTTGTAATGGGATATCATGTGCCTCCTGACGTGAAACATTGAGAATACAACAACAGTTCTGTGAATTTATTGCCAAAAATGGTAACCTGACTTGAATCATGAAGAAATATCAGACAAACCCAAACTGAAGGACACAAATATCTGGACTGTATTAATCAGAAATATCAAGGTCATGAAAAACAAGGAAAGACTAAGTAAGAAACTGTTTCTAATTAGAGGAGACTAAAGAAACCTGACAACTACATTCGATTCACTACTTGGGATTTTCTTTTTCTATGAAAGTCATTATTGGGGCAGTTAGTGAAATTTAAATATGTTCTATAGATTAGCTAATAGTGTCTTATCAGTGTTAATGTCTTAATTATCCTGATTTTAGTATTATCCTATGGTTATGTAACAGAATGTGTTTAGAGAATACATGGTGAAGTATTTAGAGATAAGGGGGATCATATCTGCAACTTACCCTCAAACAGTTTTTAAAATGTACACACACACACGCACACATGCAGAGATTGCAGAGGGGAAAAAAACAGAAAGAGGGAAAGATAAAACATCCATTACAAATGTGACAGATGTTAACTTTTGGGGAATCTAGGTAGAGGTTACAAAGTAATTCCTTGTACTATTTTTTTTTTTTTCCTCCCAAGACAGAGTCTTGCTCTGTCATCCGGGCTGGAGTGCAGCGATGCGATCTGGGCTCACTGCAACCTCTGCCTCCTGGGTTCAAGCAATTCTCCTGCCTCAGCCTCCTGAGTAGCTGGGATTACAGGCGCGTGCCACCATGCCCAGCTAATTTTTGTATTTTTAGTAGAGACAGATTTTCACCATGTTGGCCAGGCTGGTCTCAAAGTCCTGACTTCGTGATCCGCCTGTGTCAGCCTTCCAAAGTGCTGGGACTACAGGCATGAGCCACTGCAGCCGGCCTCCTCACAGTATTTTCGTAACTTAGTATAAGTCTGAAATTTTGTCAAAATAAAAATTTAACAAAATTTAAACAATATAAAAGTGTATCTGTTTAAAAAAGGGAACGGGATTTCAAAGTGATTTCTTATTCTTCTTTCATTCTTTCCACAGATCTTATCACAATGAATAATTTGGTGAGTAGCTTTCTAAATTTTTGCTATGCATATACAAATACATGTATACGTATGTGTCTCCATGTTTGTTCCTGTACAATTTCTAGTAGGTTCATACTTCACTATACAATAGAATATTTTGCTGCTTTTCTTTTTTTGATGGAGTCTCACTCTGCCGCCCAGGCTGGAGCGCAGTGGCGCAATCTTGGCTCACTGCAACCTCTGCCTCCCAGAGTTCAAGCGATTCTCCTCCCTCAGCCTTCCAAGTAGCTGGGATTACAGGTGCCCACCACCATGCCTGGCTGATTTTTGCATTTTTAATAGAGATGGGGTTTCATCATGTTGGCCAGGCTGGTCTCGAACTCCTGACCTCAGGTGTTCTGCCCACCTTGGCCTCCCAAAGTGCTGGGATTACAGGCGTGAGCCACCATGCCTGGCCCGCTGCTTGATTTGTAAAATGCTATATTACTGACATTTTCCCATGTCAGTACATATACATATACCTCTTTTTTATATATATAACTAATGTAGTTCTATAATATCTAGGGTATGGATGTAGTATGACTCATATACTAATTTTCCCATTGATGAACATGTGGATTGCTTTCTTTTTCTATAAAAAACTGCAACTAATGGCCAGACGCTGTGGCTCACACCTGTAATCCCAGCACTTTGGGAGGCCAAGGCGGGCAGATCATGAGGTCAAGAGATTGAGAGCATCCTGGTCAACATGGTGAAACCCTGTCTCTACTAAAAATACAAAAATTAGCTGGACCTGGTGGTGTGGGCCTGTAGTCCCAGCCACTTGGGAGGCTGAGGCAGGAGAATCGCTTGAACCAACAAGGCGGAGGTTGCAGTGAACTGAGATCACGCCACTTCACTCCAGCCTGGTGACAGAGTGAGACTCTGTCTCAAAAAAACAAAAAACAAAAAACTGCAACTGACATTTTTGTGCATTTGCCTCTATTTTCTGTGGTATAGATGTGGAATTCCTGAGTCAAAGGATATTCATATTTAACCTATTGATAAATATTGCAAGGACTATTGCACTGTAGAAAGCACAAAGTGCAGCTAAATAGCTTCTCTTAATGACCACTGGGAGAAGCATATGTTAGCAACAAGTGTGAATAATGCTAAATCAAATTTGTGGGTCATTTGGATGAGTCTTATGGTCCATGAGCTGCTTACAGCTGTGCATTGCTTGCTGGCCAGCACAGAGCAGTGACAATCAGCCATGCGTGCATTGCTATCAGCACAGAGAAGGGAGAGTTGCCCTTGTATATTACTTGCAAACTATGTGTTATCTCATGCAGGCTGGTACATGATTACAGTCTCCCAAGAGTTAATTGTTAACTGGAGGGGTTATGCTAACTCTGTTAAGTGCCCATTATTACCTACATGTTTTCTGTTGTGTTTATTTTAAGAATGCAGACAGCTATTAATTATTGCGACAGTTGGATCACTATTTAACTTCTACTTTACTTTCTTCTCCTTACTATTTTCTCATCTTTTAGTCACAATTGATGTAGTAATATCAGTTATATATCTGTAAGAAAATATCAGAGGTACTGAGAAAGGCTTACTATAAATGAATAAATATAATAGTTTATTTTATTATTCCACCCACAATCCCTCCTAAAAATATCTGTTTTATCCAGTAGTCTGGCTTTTCATCTGCAATGAATATGTCATGTTTTGTGAAAGGGGTGTATGTGTGAGGGAAAGGGGGCAGAAATAGTTATCCCAATCAAATGTATACTCAGAGATTGTTTCCAGGCCAACAGAAGTGCTTTTGAATTATTGCTGTAAATTAGCATATTAAAAATAGAATAGTTTTTAAAATATAGCAGGTTAAAATCTTTAGGCAGCATAAGGTTTATTATTATGTGACTTTAAAACAATGGAAGGAAAGATGAAAAGATAGTTTTCAAGTAATATGTATTGAGTTTCTCTTCCAAGTCTTGGGCCGGGTGCTAAAGAACACAGATGAACAAGGACATTGATGTTCTTTGTCCTTGAATAACACACTTTTGTGGGACACAGACAAATGAGCACGTAGTTATGATATGAAGCCTGTGTAATATTGACATATACTGGATGTAGGTGTAAAATATCAAGGTAGCAGAGAAGAAGAAATAATTAGTTTTGACTGAGGGTATCAGAAAAATTTCAATGGAGATATGATCTTTGGGGTGGCCCTTGAAGGATGAGTAGGAGCTCTAGGTTGGTAAGACATAATGGAAGACATTTCAGGCAAAGAGAATAATGAATTGCACGAGTGAAGGCAGAAAGACTTTTGGATTCCTTATACACCTGTGACCTCTAAGAACTCTGAAAGTTAATGCAAATCCTAGGCCAGTGCTTCTCACACTTTCTGTGTATACAAACCATCTGGAGCACAGTAATATTCAGGTTCTGATTCAGAAGGCCTGGAGCGAGCCTGTCATTCTGCATTTCTAACAAGCTCCCAGGGGCCTGGGGACCACACTTTGAGCAGAAAGGCTCTAAGCACTGTAAACTGTTGTGTGTTTCAGCCAGGCCTGCTACTTGGTGCAGCCTAGAAACAAGATGGAGATCACACATTTGTCTTTTGCCACGAGAAAATTTATAGCAAGTATCTAAAGGCCCTCTTTTTGAGACTGTGATATTTCAGAAACAGATTCTGCATTGTACCTGTACCAGCCCAGGTATAAATAGAGTGACTCATCCTGGAGGCCACTTGTCCAGATGACATGGGAGCAAGCACTACAGGAAAGGTGAGGGAAAGGTCCTGGCAGGCCAGGCTAGTTCCTGTGCATCCAGGGCAATGGTGAAATCCTTAGTGTGAGGGGACTGTGGCAGGAGGTGGGAAGAAAGCCAGACACGTAGTATTTTCACAAGATTTAAATTGGTTGGGGCTCCTTCAGAATAATAATAATAATTAGAAAAACATAACCCCAATCACCCCTTTGAGTTTTTTTTGATGATGCTTTCTCCGGTATTTAATTTTTAGTGAGAAAATAGCTACATCACTTGGAATGGTTTGTTTTAAATTCAAAACTTTTTTTTCCTTAAAAAAACCATTAAAAAAATCATAGAAATAGGCACTTGTCCTTTGCAGAACACTTGACAAAAAACAAAAAACAAAACAAACAAAACAAAAAACCCACAACATTTTGGGGTGGTCATAGTTCAGTAGATGATTTGGACTCATTTCCTCTTCTTTCTATTGTCCATACATCACCCAGTTGCCTACCCTCCTTGGGGTGTTGGCGCCAGTGAGGGTTTGGTAATATGGCAAACTGTTATCTGCAGTTGGAGAAGAGCTGGGGGGGCCCGCTTGTTGTGCTAGAGACAAATTGTGATCTCAAAATGAGGTCACTGAGCTTTTCTTCACTTTCATCTTCCCTGCTATTTATGCTGATTGTGAAATGGAATAGGAGACTTCTTAGATTAATGAAGGAGGGGGAGAGATTAGGTGATTATTTTTCACAAGAAAGATCATTGTGGACATGCCTTCTTTTCCCTAATAAAATTTACAACCTACACAGATAGCTTGAAGCAGACCACATGGCTACAATTTAGCACCCAGGGACTGGAATGGGCTGACTACCTCTATCCCAAAACATCCCCACATAAAGACTGTTGCAGAAACAAGAGATCATGCTAGATCATATTAGAGGGATAAACAATTATCAACACCAAGGACTCACGAAGGATAAATTAAGACAGATGTCTGAGCTTGTCGGAGAGAACGATAAAACCAGAGGCTGAAGGAGACTAGGTGATGAGGACACCACAATGCAAAGTCAGTGCATCTTTGATATATTCCCAAGCACAAGGTAAGAGCCCAGGTCATCTGGATGCCTGCATCTTGGGGCTTAGTAAATAAGCAGCTTGGAACCAGAGTTTATCTCTTTCAATTTTGCTTCCACCAGAATTCCTAAAAGGGATTCTCATGTTTTAGAGGCATATTTAACACCTGGAAGAGCTTGTTGGGAATGCAGAGTCCTGGGCTGCAGCCCAGCCTGCTGACTCAGAGAAGCCCCTGATGATTCTCAGTAGGTGGATTGAGCCCATCCTGCGAGCATAATTGCCTTAGTGAATTCACACTAATTGACAAGGCACTTGAGGAAAACAAAAACAAAAACAAAAAAACAACAACAGCAACAAAAAATGTAGGTCTCGTGACACTAGGAAAGAAAGTCATGTTTTTACCCCTGCTGGTCTCCCACCACAAGCTACGGGCAAAGAAGGGAAGAGATCCAAAGCAGAGAAAACACAAAATAGACAAACCTCAATTTTTACATCATAGGGGTATTTTTAAAAGGCTGTGTATAATCAAATTTGTGTGAGTTAATCTTTACTTTCCCTTAAGTCTAACTCAATGTATCCACTTTTGATTTTTAATGTGGTAATGACTTTGTCATCTTTTTTTTCTCTTCTACTTATGCCATACTTGTGGCATACTTATGCCAGCCTCTCCATCCAGAATTGAACTGCCTGTGAACCAGCTACAGAGAGCACCCAGGGCCATTTGCCTCACAGCAGCAGAGCTGCTTGTTTACCGAGAGCTCCAGCCCCTTGTTGGCAAAGGTGGACCTCTTGTCTCTCAGGGATCACTCTGCCTCTGGGTTCCTGTATCCCTGTGTGGGATTTACACACTGCCCGAGGGCCTGGCTCTTCCTGGGTTCTGCTCCACTGTTGCCCAGCTGACCTGTCAAGTTGTGGTTGGAGACCCAGAGTGACCCAGCCCCTACATCGCCCATCAGACTTGTTGCCCTGGTCTGGCTGGCCATTTATCTGGCTCTGGGATTAACTCTAAAATCCTGAGGGCACCAGCCTTCTAGGAGTCTGATATGGGCCATTTTCCCTGGAAATATAAATGAAACTGACTGGCGTGGGAGCACTTATAGCTCTTGCTGGTCCTCCTGGTCCTGGGTCCAACCTAAAAGGATCTTTTTCACCATTCCCACTGTCCCTGATCAAATCCATCTCTCCTTATTTGTCATATGGACCACCCTGGTGCTCTCCTGACTTACCTCCTTCCACCTTTTTTAGTCTATTTTAGTCCACCGTCCGTTTGGCTGCCCGAGGAAACTCTGTAAACTATGGATCTGACATCATTACCCTGCCATGTCCCTTTAATAGTTCCCCATTATCTGAGGGTAAAGCCAAAATTCACAATGGCCCACAAGGCCCTATCTCACCAGCCTGATCTCTCTCTCTTTCTCTCTCTCTCTCTCAAATCTTCCCCAAAATGCCACTTATGCTCTAGCTATAGCGAACATCTTATTCTTTCTTTCTTTTTTTTTTTGAGACTGAGTCTCACTCTGTCACCCAGGCTGGAGTGCAGTGGCACGGTCTCAGCTCACTGCAAGCTCCGCCTCCCTGGTTCACGCCATTCTCCTGCCTCAGCCTCCCGAGTAGCTGGGACTACAGGGGCCTGCCACCACGCCTGGCTAATTTTTTTTGTATTTTTAGTAAAGACGGGGTTTCATCGTGTTAGCCAGGATGGTTTCGATCTCCTGACCTCGTGATCCGCCCGCCTTGGCCTCCCAAAGTGCTGGGATTACAGGCATGAGCCACCGTGCCCAGCCTTATTCTTTTTAAGTCTATGCCATCTTCCAATGCCACATTTGTGTCCTCATGTTATGTCCTCACCCTGGAATGTTCTCTCTTCCCATTTTTGTCCCTCTTGCTTTTTCTTCAGCTTTTTTTTTTTTTTTTTTGAGACAAGGTCTTGCTCAATCACCCAGGCTGGAGTGCAGCCTCGACCTCCCAGGCTCAAGTGATCTCCCACCTCAGTCTCTTGAATAGCTGAAATCACAGGTACGTACCACTATGCCTGGCTAATTTGTTTATTTTGTAATGATAGGGTCTCCCTATGTTACCCAGGCTGGTCTCAAACTCCTGTACTCAAGAGATTCTCTTGCCTTGGCCTCACAAAGTGCTGGGATTACAGGTGTGAGCCACCATGCATGGCCTTGTCTTTTTTCTTGAATAAGAATCTCACCTTGTCCCCCAGGCTGGAGTGCAGTGGTGTGATATTGGCCCATTGCAGCTTCGACCTCCCAGGTTTAAGCAATCCTCCTGCCTCAGCCCCAACAAGTAGTTGAAACTACAGGCATGCACCACCACACCCAGGTAATGTTTGTATTTTTTTTTCTAGAGACGGAGTTTCACCATATTGCCCAGGCTGGTCTCAAACTCCTGAGCTCAAGCAATCCACCTGCCTTGGCCTCCCAAAGTGCTAGGATTACAGGCATAATCCACCATGCCCCGCCCTCCTTTAGCTCTTTTAACATTTTTTGTTTTTTTTTTTTTTGCATATTATTATGAAATGGTAAGCATTCGTGACGGAAAATTCAGAAAGTGTAGAAAAGAAAACCAACCATAGTCTCATCTCTCATAAGCAACAAATGTTAATATTTGGGCATAGTTCCTCCAGTCTTTTTGTTCATTTGCATTTTTCTTTTGATAACTGACAGCATTCTATACATGAACTCGTATATTCATTTTTTAAAAATTTTTTGAGACAGGATCTCTGTTGCCCAGGCTAGAGTACGGTGGCCCAAACACAGTTCACTGCAGCCTCAACCTCCCAGGCTCAAGCGATCCTCCCACGTCAGTCTCCTGAGTAGCTGGAATCACAGGCACACACTAACATGCCCAGCTAATTTTTAATTTTCTTGTGGAGACGGGGTCTCACTTTGTTTCCCAGGCTGGTCTCTAATTCATGGGCTCAAGTGATCCTCCCACAGTGCTCCCAAAGTGCTGGGATAACAGGCGTGAGTCACTGTGTTTGGCCTATGTTGTCTTAAAATAGTCTTAAATACCAACATGGGCAATATAATGAGACCCTGGCTCCACAAAAAGTAAAAGAATTAGCTGGGTGTGGTGGCATGCACCTGTAGTGCCAGGTATTTGAGAGGCTGAAGTGGGAGGATTGCTTGAGCCCAGGAGGTTGAGGCTGCCATTGAGCCATGATTGCACCACTGACCTCCGGACTGGGTGATAGAGCAAGACCCTGTGTCAATTTTTTTTTTTCCTGAAACATATTTTAAAAAAACAAACTTTTTTTTTTTTTTTTTTTTTTTGAGATGGAGTCTCGCTTTATTGCCCAGGCTGGAGTGCAATGGTGTGTTCTCAGCTCACTGCAACCTCTGCCTCCTGGGTTCAAGCGATTCTCTTGCCTCAGCCTCCCAAGTAGCTGGGACTACAGGTGTGCACCACGTTCAGCTAATTTTTGTATTTTTAGTAGAGACAGGGTCTCACCATGTTGGCCAGGCTGGTCTCGAACTCCTGGCCTCAGGTGATCCACCTGCCTCGGCCTCCCAAAGTGCTGGGATTACAGGCATGAACCACTGTGCCCAGCCAAAAAAGCTTTTTGAAAGTACAATTCAAAAAATTTTAAATAAAATTTTAGACTTACCAAAAAGTTGCAAAAATATACAGAGAATTCCTGTATATTCTTCACCCAACTTCCCTTAATGTTAACATCTTATAACCAGAGTATAATTATCAAAACTAAGAATTTTTTTTTCCACCATAAAGTTACTACTTTTCTCTTTGTAAATAATATTTTTTGTGGGGGGGATACTTTGAGAGCATACAAATATCCTGCTTCTCCTTAAACTTTTGCCCATCAATTTTAGCATCCATCAGTGGATACTGCTTGCAGTTATTATTACTGCGATATTCTAACCGAGATTTTCTATTTCCTTATTCCTTACATTTTACAATTGGAATTCTTCTGTAAAGTAAAGTACCTTCTCCTCAATTTATTTATACTGTATGGACTCAAAGATTTTTATTTAACCATTGGGTTTTAATCTAGTACTATCATAATATAGTACTATGCTTAATCCAGTAGTATTCTTATTTATTTTGTTGCTCAAATTGTTTCAGCCTTGGCCATAGGGGGCTCTTTCAGTTTGGCTCTCGTGCCCTTTCAACAAGATCCCCATCCTTTTTTTTATGGGGGGGCACTTCATTAGTTTTTAGCATAATTTGTGTCTTAACCTCTCCCAGCTCTGGAATCCACTATTTTTCCAAGGAACCACAATTTCTTTTGTTGGAGAATAGTATTTAGAAAACAAGGTCAGCCAGGCGTGGTGGCTCACGCCTGTAATCCCAACACTTTGGGAGGCCGAGGAGGGCAGATCACGAGGTCAGGAGATCGAGACCATCCTGGCTAACATGGTGAAACCCCGTCTCTACTAAAAATACAAAAAAAAAAAAAATTAGCTGGGCGTGGTGGCAGGCACCTGTAGTCCCAGCTACTTGGGAGGCTGAGGCAGGAGAATGGTGTGGGCCCAGGAGGCGGAGCTTGCAGTGAGCCGAGATCGTGCCACTGCACTCCAGCCTGAGTAACAGAGCAAGACTCAATCTCAAAAAAAAAAAAAAAAAAAAAAAAAGAAAACAAGGTCTACGACTTGCATTTTGGAGTCAAAAAACATGGATATTACTAACAGCTAAGTATACATGCTGCCAGATTTTTTTTCAGTAAGTTTAAACTAAACACACTGCCACCAATTTTTCCAGTTCTACTAAATCATATTGTGTGTCAATTCAAATGGATTATCATTCATCTATCTTTCTCTTTATTCTTCCCTCCATCCTTCTGTCTCTCCTACTCTCTTTCCTTTTATTCTTACTTTCTCTTTTAATATAATGAGAAAAATGTACCTCATTTATTCTTCAATCCAGGTGAGTTTGGATATTTCTTTCATTCATTCAACAAAAATTTAGTGATGCCAACTGAGTCAGATTCTAGGCAATAGAGACATCCTCTTTTGGTTAATATTTTCATGGAATATCTTTTTCCATTTTCTCACTTTCATTCTACGTGTATCTTTGGATCTAAAGTGAGTCTCTTATGGACAGCATATAGTTGGATCATGTGTTTTTATCCATTCTTTTAATCTCTGTCTTTTGATTAGAGACTTTAATCCATTTGTATTTAAAGTAATTACTGATAAGCAGGGACTTCTGTTATTTTGCTATGTTTTCTACATGCCTTATGGCTTTTTAGTTCCTCATTTTCTTTTAATTTTTACATAACTTTCCTTTATTTTTTTTTAGAGAAATGTTTAAATTCCTTTATCATTTCTCTCTGTGTGTGTGTGTGTGTGTGTATATATATTTTTTCCTGTTGCTCAGGTTGGAGTGCAGTGGCTTGAACATGGCTCACTGCAGACTTAACCTCCTGGGCTCAATTGATCCTCCTGCTTCAGCCTCCTGATTAGTTGGGACTAGAGGCACAGGCACATGCCACCACGTCCAGCTATCTTTTGTATTTTTTTGTAGTGACAAAATGCCTGGCTCCCAAAAGGGTAAAATGAGAAAAATAGAGGAGAAAAGAGGGTCCTTACCCTTTAAATCCCCTGAAGTCACTTCAGCTAAAGGCAGAGGGGCTTGCAAGAATAGGAGGAGGTGCAACAACAATGGCTACCTCTTTGTATGCACTTCTGTGTTCAGAAGCAGACCATTTGTCTGAATAATGTCACTGTAGACATGAGTGTACAAATACCTCTTTGAGACCACCAATGTCAGTGGTCTGATTTTTAAAAATCAATTTTAATTACATAATTTTCAACATCTCATATGGGTCCCCACATTATTCTTGCATTTTACAATTTCTCTTGTGTTCTCTCCTATTTGGTTTTCCAAATGGATTGTTTTTCCAACTGCACTCCAAAAATGTCTATTAAAATTTTGATAAAAATTATAAAATAAATTATATAAATTAAATGTAAATAATTATCTTTTTGGGAAACCAAATATTTAATGTGTTCACTAAATTGTATCAATGCAATTTCAAGCAAATGCCAATTGGAAGACCAAGCCCAGGAATTCATAGAGGAAACAATCTTCCAAATAATAAGGAGCACTAAGGTGATCTTCCCCTTCAGCCACAATACTAGTAGCTATAAGAGTGTAAGTCAGTCAGTATTATCCAGATTTCTGAGCATTTACCACAGCATCAATTTTCAGAATTCTCTGGACAGTTTCATTTGCTAGGGTCAGAGCAATAAATGAAATCACAAAAGTTGGGCAGCCAGTTTTCCAAAATGGAAATACTGCCCTTTTGATACTAATGCCTGCAATTTTTTTCTTGTTAGGCATGTTGATTTCTTAGTTCTGTTACTGTAGAAATGGGATTCAAAGCCAGCATTTTCAGCTAGTGTAGTTGGAATGACCTCCATAGCATCTGCAAAACATGAACACTGTAAAATTCCATACCACTCAATGTTCACAAACATTCAGTTAACCATAGGGCCAATTCTATTGGAGCACCACCTCCTGCAGTAAGAGCTCTCTTCACCAAACAGCAAATAATACATAGCACATCGTGAATGGAAGGCTCAATTCTTCAGTCCTATGACAATTTTAACTGTTTTTCCAGCACTTGTACAGCCTGTAGTCTTGAGCAGTTTTCCAGAACCATTTAAACTGACCTTCTCAGCTAACTCAGCAAAACCCAGCATGTCAGTGTGACTTGGTCAGTACGAGCAACTGGTTTGGTTCCAATTGTCTTACAAATGAATTCAACATCTTCTTTTTCAATATTCTTAACCAACATAATAATTTTGTTCAGGAAATGTCATGCAAGATCACTAGGAGCGTCTCTAAAGTGTCCTGTATGAGAAGGACATTATATCCCATTTGTAAAAGTTTGCTATACTAAACTTAAAATATAGGCTCTCTCTCTCATAGCATTTAGTCCATCTGAACATTGTCAGAAACTGCTACTTGATTTCCAAATCTGTTGGGAGCAGATAAGCAAAACTGAATGTGCCCAATCTTAGCCTTTTCAAATTGGGTTATGCCAGAATTTACCACTTTCTGGGTGAGAATAAGACCTTCCACCAACTCACAGTCATCAATTTTTCCACCAAGTTTCTTAACCGCAGTCATGTATTGCTTAACAATGGGGTACAATCTGAGAACGGCATTGTTAGGTCATGTTGTCGTGCAAACATCATAGAGTGTACTTACACAAACCTAGGTGGTATAGCCTACTACACACATAGTTACATAGTATAGCCTATTGCTTGTAGGCTATAAACATGTACAGCATGTTACTATACTGAATACTACATATCTAAACATTGAAAATGTACAGCAAATACATGGCATTATAACCACTGTCATATGCAGTCTGTTGTTGACTGAAATACTGTTACATGACACATGACTGTATGTTAATATCTCTAAGATTTACAGTAGTACCTGTAGCTGGGTCACTTTCATCACTGCATTTACACTCGTCGGAGGAAGCAGAACTTGAATACTGAAAGACAACCTGTGAGTTCAAAGAACTGGTGGCACTGTTTAACAAAGTTTCTCTGTCATTCAGTTCCACAGGTTGAGATATGTTACTTAAGATCTCAATACCCTTTTCCAAAGACTTCTGGGATGACTTGGAAGTGATGGTTGGATGAATCCCTTTCTGAAGAAGCTTGGCCCAGGAACCTATGAGAGAGCCAGCAATAGTGCCAACTGATGCAGTGCTATCTCCTGCTTCTATATCTTAGCTCCCCCAGCATTCTCCTGCTGGATGTGACACTTGCATTTGTTTCAGAATGGTGGCACCATCATTTGTAGTGATCACATTGCCTTTTCCACCTTTAATCTTTTTTCCCATTCCTTTTGGTCCAAGGCTTGTTTTAATAGCATCAGCAACAGCTTTGGCTGTGATGTTGCTGAACCAGATCTCAGCCTGCTTGTCATATCCCTGACAGGCACCTTTCACACAGCAGCTGGCAGCCCTGGTGGGTGCCCTGCTCCATGGTCCAAACAACATCTTTACTTGGGCATGTTAACTAAAACTTCCTCCTTATGTGTTACATCTTGTTTTGTTTTTTGTTTGTTTTGCTGTCAGGTTCTAAAGATGTGCTCCTTTAGGGTTAGGGAAAGGCTCCAGGATGGCTATGGAATTCCACTAGGGAGCTAGAGGGCCACAGGAATCTACCAGCTGGGGGACTTTGGCCAAGTTACTTTAAACCATAGTTCTCAAAGTGTGATCTCCAGACCAGCATCATCAGCCACACCTGGGAACCTATTACAAATACAAATTCTTGGGCCCTGTTGGAGATCTATTGAACAAGAAACTGGGAGTGGGGCTTAGCCATTTATGTTGAACAAACCCTCAAGATGCTGCTGATGAATACTTAAGTTTGAGAAATACTGTGTTAAACCATATTTCTTAACCTTGGCTGCACAGTAGAGCCACCTAAGGAGCTTTTCTCTATCTACCCCTATTCTGATTAGTCTGGAGGGGGACCGGTGACAGGAATCTTGATTCTAATGCATAACCAGAGTTGAGAACCACAGCTCTGAACTTGTTTGTGTATAAAATGGGGGAAAATAATACTTACCTCTTAGAGCCGTTGTAGGGATTAAGTGATACAACTTACAGTAAGAGTGAAGCAGGCCGGGTGGCTCACGCCTGTAATCCCAGCCCTTTGGGAGGCCGAGGCAGGTGGATCACTTGAGGTCAGGAGTTAGAGACCAGCCTGGCCAACATGGCGAAACCCCGTCTCTACTAAAAACACAAAACAAAATTAGCTGGGCGTGGTGGCGGGCGCCTATAATCCCAGCTACTCTGGAGGCTGAGGCAGGAGAACGGCGTGAACCCGGGGGGCGGAGCTTGCAGTGAGCCGAGATCGCACCACTGCACTCCAGCCTGGGCGACAGAGCGAGACTCCGTCTCAAACAAACAAACAAACAAACAAACAAACAAAAACCAAAAATACTAGCTGGGTGTGGTAGCGCACGCCTGTAGTTCCAGCTACTTGGGAGGCTGAGACAGGAAAATCACTTGAACCTGGGAGGCGGATGTTGCTGTGAGCCAAGATGGTGCCACTGCACTCCAGCCTGGGCAACAGAGCGCGACCCTGTCTCAAAAAAAAAGAGTGAAGCAGAGTGTCTAGCAAATGGTGAAGCACTTGACAAATGATAGTTACTGGTATAATAATACTCAGAG
This sequence comes from Pan paniscus, assembly GCF_029289425.2. NCBI lineage: Eukaryota > Metazoa > Chordata > Mammalia > Primates > Hominidae > Pan > Pan paniscus. Next base: position 177,788,919 of record NC_073255.2, read on the forward strand.
AGGTTAGAGCTACATCACCAGGTCAGGAAAAGACAGTGGGACTTTGAGGGTTCAGGTTATGACTCTGAGGTTGCCAGGCCATGCACCATAGCTCTCACTAAGCAAAGTTTTTATGGTTGCTTGTGGGTCTTTGTTCATACCATTTGCTTCAACCCTTTCTCTCTGCTTGTGAAAATCCTACATTAAGAGTGTGATGAAAGGTACAGGGTTTGTCACCTACCAGGGATGGAGAATAGAAAAAAAAGAAGGTACATGTTTTAGAGTCAGCAGTTTGAACTTAAAACTTCAGTCTAGACATTTATAGCTGTGTGATCTTGAGCATTGGTCTCCTTATCTGCAAAATGGGGATATTTATCATATGGGGGGGCATCAAATAAGATATAGCCTGCAAAGCGCAATGTATTAAACACTCCAGAAATGCTGGCCTTATCTGTATTTATTGCTGTCCTGCTTGGGAAGTCATTCCTGATGATGCAAACATTGACCTCTTTTATCTCTAACCCTCTTTTTAAATATTAACTTGTTACTAGTTTGGTGCTTAACCCACTGGCCATTTCTCACAGATATTCTCAGACTGGAGCTCTTTTTAGATTAATCTGTATCCTTAGTCTTTCAATTTCTGTTTAGAATAGTTTTTATTCTAAACTCAACAGGCCAATTGTTTGTGGCTCTATCGGGAAAATGATTCTGCACTGAGCCCAATTTAGATTGTCTTACTGAGACAAGGCTAGGTGGAGCTCGGTCTTCTGCAACAGGGACACAGAACATTCTCCATAAATGAATCCATCCTTTCAGAAAACACATATTTCCTTAAGTAGAATGGAAAAGGTCTCAGAATCTACCTTGGTTTAACTCTACTTTCTACTTTAATGTGAATCTGTAATATTGCCACATCTCCAATTAAGTTACAAAATTGCATCTGGCTAGTTTTATAACTCTTCTCTCCATTTTGCTGCCTTTATGGCATTTAAAAAACATTTCACTGTTTTAAGTTCAGCATAAAAATTTTACTGTTTATCCAGTTATCTTAGTATCCAGGGCTGGACAGTCTCTCTGTTTTATCTAAGTATCCTTGAATGTAATACTGTTTGTTTTGCTGATTCTTTTTTTTTTTTTTTTAAGAAATGCTTTCTTCTGAACCTTTCTTGAGTACTTAACGAAAGCCATGAAGGCAGGGTTGGCAGGATAACAGATGTTTCCCCCTATTTATTGCTCCTGAAGTTTGTTCCCTGCTCTAAATCTCTAAAATTAGGCACATAGGATCTTTGGGAGAAATGTGTGAGTAAAGAGAGACGGGGTGAAGCAGGCAGAATTTCAAATTTTGATTTATTCTTTCTTGGAAAATGATTTATAAATACAAGCATTATGGTTATATATGTTTATATGATGCCTTATGTTTATTTTGAAACACACATATATGGTGCTTAAAAAATAAACTTATGGAGCCCATAATTACATAAATAATAAGATGTTACCTCTCATCTACCTCCTCTTCCTGAACCTATCATGCTGCTTGTAAACGTGGCGAACTTTATATTTTTAGGAGATATGTGTCAATGCTGCCACAGAAAATTGCGCTAGTAAGACACAGCAGTACTTACTAGTCACATAATGTGCTATATGTAAAAGTTTTTAACTTTTTATAATTTACAGAGTTCTTTTCACAAATATCTTATTTCATTAATCCAGTGAAGTATTATGATTTTATAGAGAAGGAAAGAGGTTCAGAGAAGTAACTGACGTCACATAATCAGTAAGTACACTATATCACAAACCCATGACTTTTGAATCTAAAACCCAGTCTTTTTACTATGTTATGCTGAAATCGAGGGCAAAATGGTCTATGCACACTGATCCCCACACGTTAGAAAGCACCAATAGTTTAGGTTTTGACCAGAGAAATCCAATTAAACAAACTGGCTAGTCTAAACTTGGAGTTAAAGATTTTTTTCTGATTACACTTAGTCACCATCTTAACCATTGGTCACTGTTGTCCTGAAATTTGTTGACTTCCCTGGTGTCAAGAGTTAACTTTTCCTTATCTTCTATTGATACCTTCCAGCTGGTCCATCGTACTTCTGTACAGGCTGTTTTGAGTCACACAGCTTGCTCTATCAATTGAAGGTATAGCTTATGTACAAATGTATTTTAGCTTTCATTTCTGATTTTCAGCCTGGAGCAGTGGCACACTAATCTACTTCTGCGTTATCTACAAACTTCCCTGTCAATCATTGCCAAGGCTCACTGCAGGGTCAGGGTCTGAGATCTCACTGAAGCTCTTCCATCGGCAAACCAATACATTGATTCTTTACTTGTTTTCTGACTCAGGTCTGCTGTTAGAATGTAATGCAGTTATTCTCTTTAAAATATCATGCTAATTCTCTTAAGTTCCTCTTACATTCAGATCTTTCCCAAAAGCTGGAGATCACATAATTCAAACATCTGCTGAGCTACATTGGGTTCAGGCTGAGATCCTGTTTCTCAGCTCAACATCCTGGGGTAATCATCCACCTACACCTGGCTCAGCTGCATTGGCCAAGAATAACAGTGCATCTGCACTTTTCTAAGCACGTTTCTGAGATCTTGCCAATACTTTGTAATACACACATGCTCATTCACACAGTCTTAGGGACTAAGTCTATTTGTCTCTGTATCCTCTACAACTATCATGTGTCAAGCACATGGCAGGTGCTCAGTAAAAAGTTCTAAATGGGCTGGGTGTGGTGGCTCATGCCTGTAATTCCAGCACTTTGGGAGTCTGAGGTGGGTGGATCAGGAGGTCAAGAGGTTGAGACCATCCTGGCTAACACAGTGAGACACCTTCTCTACTAAAAATACAAAATATTAGCCGGGTGTGGTGGTGGGCGCCTGTAGTCCCAGCTACTTGGGAGGCTGAGGCAGGAGAATGGCGTGAACCCGGGAGGTGGAGCTTGCAGTGAGCTGAGATTGCGCCACTGCACTCCAGCTGGTGAGAGTGAGACTCCGTCTCAAACAAAAAAAAAGGTCTAAATGAATGAATTCTCCTTTTGCTGGAATTCACTTCTACCACATACAAACCACCCAATTTTATTTTATTTTATTTTTTTAAACAGGCTATAAAATAGGCCCTAGCCATACCATCTGGATTAGGTATCTTTAAAAATAGCATTCATTTAAACATATGTACTGGGAATCTTTCTACTTCAGGAATCATTCAGTGTTACAGAGAAAGAAAACTGTGGCTGGAGTAGCTGCTATACATACTCCAATAAATACTATCACACTAAAATGCTTTTATATTTTGATTATTTTTTGAATAATATATGTTTGAATATTGACACTATTGTACACTTAAATATGGTTAAGATCATTAATTTTATGTTTTTACTACAATAATAAAAAGTTATTAAAAAATTACTGGACATGCTAAAGATTCAGAACAACTCTTGGAAAAAAAAAATCAGAGAAGCCTTCACAATTTTTTTTTTGAGACAGAGCCTCGCTTTGTTGCCCAGGCTGGAGTGCAGTGGCACCATCTCAGCTTACTGCAAGCTCCGCCTCCCTGCCATTCTCCTGCCTCAGCCTCCCAAGTAGCTGGGACTACAGGCACCCACCACCATGCCCGGCTAATTTTTTTGCATTTTTTAGTAGAGACGGGGTTTCACCATGTTAGCCAGGATGGTCTCGATCCCCTGACCTCGTGATCCACCCGCCTCGACCTCCCAAAGTGCTGGGATTACAGGCGTGAGCCACTGTGCCCGGCCAAGCCTTCACAATTTCTTTGGAAACTCATTGCTGGAATACAATAAAACCAGCAGCGAGCTACTCAAATCTATACAACAGTCATCCCTCATAGAACTTCTAGTTATGTTCAAGCTTTTCCACAGAATTTCCAAAGCCCTTCATGATCTGGCCTCTGTTTTCTTACAGCCAACCATGAACAAAGTCAGTGTTTCTTGAACAGACAATTTCTTCATACCTTAGGGCTTTGCAAATAGTACTCTCTGCCTCAAACCCCTTTCTCACCATTTTCCTTTTGGCAACCTCTTATTTATTCTTCAAGGTTCAGCTTAAATATCATTTTTTTTTGAGATGTAGTCTTGCTCTGTTGCCAGGCTGGAGTGCAGTGGCGTGATCTCAACTCACTGCAACCTTTGCCTCCCTGGTTCAAGCGATTCTCCTGCCTCAGCATCCCGAGTAGCTGAGACTACAGGCGCATGCCATGACGCCCAGCTAATTTTTGCATTTTTAGTAGGTGGGGTTTCACCATGTTGGCCAAAATGGTCTCGATCTCTTGACCTTGTGATCCACCCACCTCGGCCTCCCAAAGTGCTGGGATTACAGGTGTGAGCAACAGCGCCCGGCTTAAATATCATTTCTTTAGGGAAGCTTTCTTTAAATTCCCTAATGTGATTTGGGCTTCTGGCTGTCTCTCTCTGCATTCATCCATCCATCCATGCTCTTATAGAAGTCTGGCTTTTTCCTTTGTAGCATGTAATACAATTGTATGTAATTATGTAATATTAGTCCCTCCCACAAGACTGAAACTTACATGAGGTAGGGAGTATTTCTCTTGCTAACCACGTGTATTACCAGGGCCCCAATATCTTGTACAGAGCAGGTATTCAATACTTCCTTTTAAAAGATACTTACTCTACAAATTCATCTTAATAGATTTCTCAAAGGAGTAGGTGAAGACACACAAAAAGTTTGTGAGCTTGGTGGTGGAGACAGTGGCTGAAAGGCCCAAGATGAAAGAAGTTTAGGGCTGGGTGAGTCAGTAAGCAAGAAGGGAGAAATGAGGACACTATAGGATGCTCACTTAATGAGGATTCCCCCAGCATCCCATCCCACCCCAAACAAATCATCAAACAATAACTTAGGTATTTATTTCATTAGAGAATCAGGTAAACCTCACATTACACGGCCAAGGCCAAAATAATTTTGCACAGTTAGAATGTGTTCAAGAAACCAGCCACAATGTAACCGGATTAGATTTCACCAAGGAGATGACTGTGTTCCTCCAAATAAACTTCATTTAGGAAGATGACATTCCTCCAATATGTGGAAAGACAATAAATGCACTTTCTTCTCTCCGCCACTGAGGAAGAAAGTCTCCCTCTTGAGGGACCAACACTATTTCCTTTTTGCTGCTCTTTTCCCTTCTCCTTTCTTTGGTTTCTCCTTTCCACGAAGCTTCTTTAGTCGTTTTTGCTCATCCATAAAATCCTGATGCTCATCTCTGAATGAAGAAGGAAAAAATAATTAACCAGTTATTTTTACAAGAGTAGAAAAGTACACTAATCTAGCACTGCTCTCTTAGGTCATTCTGGTTATCGATCTTTGACTTTTACAAGTTAGCCACATGCTCAGCTTGGTGAACAAAAAGTATAGGGAGTCCCTAACATAGAGATGCGGTGTATTCCAAAAGTTCACTTGTAAGTCCGTTTCCCCTCACAGAAACACTGCCACAAGCTGCAGGGAAATTCCCAGGCCAGCCTACATAAACCTACATAACAATGACACAATACTAATGATTACCCCAAATTTCCCTGCAACACTAAGACTAAACAGAGAGGAGACAAAGTGGGAATCAGCTCCAATAGCTACACAGAGACCCTGACTGCCCTAGGAACTAGCATCTACTCAGAATGGGGTGAGGTCTGGAGGAAGCTCAGCCTGGCCAACATGGTGAAACCTTAGTGGCAGCAGGTAACTCACACAAAAAGGCTGCTGAGGAAAGGCTCAGGCAGAAGGAAGCCAAATCAAAAGACAGATACTAAAGGAATCAAAGCAGCCAGGACTACGTAAGTATGTGGATGGCACAGAAGTTGATGATTGCTTATATTATAAAAAAAGTCCACATCTTAAGCCCAGATACCTAAAGATTGGTATGGTGTTTAAACATGTAAGCTCTGGATTCCATGTGAACCTGGGTTCAAATTACGGCTCCACCATTTACTAGATCTGTCACCTTGGATAAGTGGCCTTACCTCCCTGCACCTTAGTTTCCTAACCTGTAAAGTATGGATAATAACAGTGTATGAATCAAATGTAAGAGAGGGGTGTGCTGAGCTTAAGTTTTAACTCTCTAGGCTATCCATGAACATCATGGACAGTATACAACTCTTTGGGATTAGTGGTGAGTGTCCCCAAATAATTCTCAACAGTGCAGCTAGTATAATTCTTCTAAAATATATGTCAGATCATGCCACTCCTGTTCATAGCCCTGCAAATAGTTCCCCATTTCAACCAGAGCAAATGCCATTGTCCTTACTATGGCTTCACAGCCCCTTGCAATCCGTCTCCAGTCCCACACCCTCCCGGTACCTGCACGCCTCCTGGAAAGGAACACTCCCACCTCAAGGCCTTTGCTGTGCTCTTGCCCCTCTGCCTTGCAAACTCTTCCCCAAGTCCTACTTGGCTCACTCACCACCTTCAAGCCTCTGCTTAAACCTCAACTCCTCAACGAGGCTGACCCTGACTGTCCTGTTTCATCCTGTAATCTAGCCTCTCCCCACCTACTGCAGGCCCCGTCAGAACTCTGGATCCTGCTCAGCCGGCTCTACTATTTTTTTCCACAGCATGTTCAACTTTGTAACAGATCCTATAATTTACTTATTTTTTTTTCCCCCTCTTCTGTCCCTCCTTCATTCTCATCAACCGTTGGACAGAAAGAAAGCTTTCTGGCGACTCTGTCTCTGTTGATGATACAAGCTAGGTACCTGGTTAACTGAATGAATCAATTGTTTCTGAGAACTGGTGCTTCCCTCCCTCTTTTGCAGGTCTCTGAATAATATTTTCTTTATTGGAGACTGTCTAGTTTCATCCTGCCTGATGCCACAGGAAGCCTAGCATTAGAGGTATCATTTACCATACCTAGTGACTACGTGAAAATAATTTTGTTTTTCTATGGATAACTATATTTCCCTGTCCCCAAAGATAGCTAAGTCTTTATTTTTCAAACAAACAGACAGCAGCAGCAAAAAGATCAATTAAAATAACTGAATGTGATTTTTTCATGGGTTATAATCTTCTCCTCAGGATATCTGCCTCCCAATATTTTATTTTGGGTTATAATAAAATTAGTTTTTATTTTCTGAGCCCAGACTAATGGCAAGAGAGGTAGTCCCAAAGCAATTCCAAACATTCAAAACATGTCATAGATTGTAACCTCTAATGTTAACCAAGCACATCTATTATGTTCACCGCTGTTCCCCTAGTGCCATCTTAAGTGCCTGCATGTGGAAGGTACGTAAGAAATATCCACTGGATAGTGAATGTACCAATCTTTAGTGATCTGCAATGAATGTTATGCTGTACTATTAATTCTATTGTATTAGAATAAATGGTTCCCAATAATTTTAGTATTGTTGCCCAAAGACAAGTCCAATTACAACTTGTTAAATTTTTAAAAAGATGGTAGGTATTTTAACTTTATACAATTATGTACTATTTGAATTCTTTTGTAATGGGCATGTATTAGTTTGGTAATTAAAAAAATAATAATTTTTTTTTTTTTGAGACCGAATCTCGCTCTGTTGCTGGAGTGCAGTGGCACGATCTCGGCTCACTGTAACCTCTTCCTCCTGAGTTCAAGCAATTCTCCTGCCTCAGCCTCCCAAGTAGCTGGGATTACAGGCATGTGCTACCACACCCAGCTAATTTTTGTATTTTTAGTAGAGACGGGGTTTCACCATGTTGGCCAGGCTGGTCTCGAATTCCTGACCTCAAGTGGTCTGCCCGCCTTGGCCTCCCAAAGTGCTGGGATTACAGCTGTGAGCTATCATACCTGGCCAAAAAAATAATTTAATGAGAAAGATCACATAGGTATTTGATTTTTTTTTTTGAGATAGAGTCTTGCTTTGTCACCCAGGCTGGAGTACAGTGGCATGATCTTGACTCACTGCAACCTCCATCTCCTGGGTTCAAGCAATTCTCTTGCCTCAGCCTCCCAAGTAGCTGGAATTACAGGCGTGTGCCACCACACCCAGCTAATTTTTGTATTTTTAGTAGAGACGGGGTTTCACCATGTTGGCCAGGCTGGTCTCAAACTCCTGACCTCAGATGATCTGTCTGCCTCGGCCTCCCAAAGCGCTGGGATTATAGGCCTGAGCCATTGTGCCTGGCCTGATCTTTTTTTTTTCAGAGATGCACACAGTTCTAAGCACCTACTCCCTAGACATACACACACATACAAACACATGGTGTTAAGAACCTGTGTGATTTACGTATTATCCTTAAAGGCAAACTACAGCTTATCCAGACCAAATTAATATGTCAAAAAGGGTACAAAATAAAAATGCCAGAAGACAGTAGGAAGAAATGTCAACAAAAATGCCACCAGAAGAGAAAGAAGGCTCCCACATACCAGTTAAGCAGCAGATCAGGTGTCGGTCAGGGACTCTGTTCATCTGATAACAAGAGCCCACTGCCCTGGCAACCTTGGTGTTTCTGAGGCTTTCTTCCTCAGTACTTGGACCAGTTTTTCTCTGCATTGTTTTTTTTTTTTTTTTTCTCGAGATGGAGTCTCACTCTGTCGCCAGGCTGGAGTGCAGTGGCGCGATCTCGGCTCACTGCAACCTCCGCCTCCCAGATTCAAGCAATTCTCCTGCCTCAGCCTCCCGAGTAGCTGGGACTACAGGCGTGCACCACCATGCCCAGCTAATTTTTGTATTTTTAGTAGAGACAGAGTTTCACCAAGTTGGCCAGGATGGTCTTGATTTCTTGACCTCGTGATCTGCCTGCCTCGGCCTCCCAAAGTGCTGGGATTACAAGCGTGAGCCACCGCGCCCGGCCTCTTGGCATCCTTTTTAGAGTGCTCTTAGATTAACAAATGATTAAACACCTCTCTACAGCTCAGTATCTATTCAACATTAGTCATGTTGTAGACATAATTAAAATATATCTTCCAACAAGCATGAATTTCCTTTTTTTTTTGGTCTCTCCATTATGGGTATTTTGAAAGAAGCCTTTCTCCTGCCAACTGTACCTTTTGAACTACCTGGGCTCTATTATAAGAACAAAACTACAAGGATAGAAAGGCTAATTTTTTTCCTTTTCTGATCTACTGAAAAAAAGTCTCTCATAGGTCCCTCTTTGTGTTTGTCATCACCTGTAGAGTCCAAGAAATCGGAGGGTCTGCATGAGTTCAGCATAAGTGTGGTGATTTGGATACCAATCATAAGTCTCCTTCTTCTTGGCCAAGGGCAGTTCACTAAACAGTTTCACCACTTTCATAGACTTGGAATTAGTAGGCCTGGTGACTTCACCAAATAGCCGGGCACTGAGACGAGACATGCGGAAGGCATATTCTGAAAGGGAGGACATTTCTTGAGTGGCAAGGAGTTAGAGTTCCTATTGAAAATGAGAAGAAAGGTAAACAGGTTAGGGTAAGAAATTCCAAGATTAGCTAATGAATACGTTAGAAAATGCAAACACAGCAAGCCACTCATGGATCAGCGCAGTGTTGGCAGGATATGCCTTGGAGTGGAGAAGTATCCACAGTCCAAATGGCTATTTCCTTTCCATGCTTTACAGCTGCGATTTTTGCACTTCGTGTTTACATGCCATTACTTCCTTGCTGTATTGCCTCCTTTGCAACCAACTATTTTGTGATTCACCAGGTTATTTACTGACAGTCAGTTTACCTATTTGTAGGCTGGGGATGAAGAAGACAGGGAAACAAGTTATCCTAGTCCAGCATTATTATACCTTCAGAAAACACCCACCTAAGCAATCTGCAGCATTAATATGCTGACTGCTTGCCATCAAAAGGTGTAATCATGGCAGAGACATAATTATGTTGTCTTTACTATCAGTCCTTTGAACACTGTTCTCCTCAAGGGCTCCAGAAGGCTCTGAGAGCTGCTAATGAGTTATGAGGTCATTTGGCTTCTAGGTTACTGAACTGAATTTTGCCTAGAGACTGAGAGCCATTTGGGAAAAACAGACAGTAGCCCTATAAAAATAAATCCAATAGCTCAAAAGATCCATTTTCTTACTAAATAGAAGGCACGTATGAATTGTAAGGTTACTTGCTGTATCCTCCATCTTATATATTCTGCTTTAATGCAAACTAGCTAAGTTCTTATCAGCTGGAAACAGTAGCTTTTTCTTCAGAGACATACAACACTGAAATGGGTATAAGAATGATATCCGTGATATGCACGAATTACAGCTAATAGACATAAAAAACTATACAGGGGATACATAAAAATCAAGAAAGCTGCTGGTGGAATAACTATCTCAACTCAGTTTAGACCAGACGTAGGGGTTATTGTTGGCAGAATATGCCAATTTATGAGAAATTTTAGTAGTGAGATGAGAATCTTTGCTGACTCAGAGACTATCCTGGGAAACAGTTCAGCTGAGATGAAAAGGTGCTGATATTCAAGCAGGAAAAAGGCATAAACTTTGAAAAACCAATGGGAGAAATGTACCAAAAAACCCTCCTACATAAAAATGGTGCCAAGTGAATTTCAAAATAGTTCTTGCAAGAAAACAAACTGTGTTTAAATTAAGGAAGTTTTAATGCTTGTTTCAAGATCCATTAACAGAGGAGGCTGGGCATGGTAGCTCATGCCTATAATCCCAGTACTTTGAGAGGCTGAGGTGGGAGGATCGCTTGAGGTCAGGACTTCAAGACCAGCCCAGGCAACATGGAGAAATCTTGTTTTTACAGAAAAAAAAAACAAAAAACAAAAGAAAATAAGAAAATTAGTCTGGTATGGTAGTGCACACCTGTAGTTCCAGCTACTTGTGGAGGCTGAGGAGGGGGACATCGCTTGAGCACAGGAGTTTGAGGTTACACTAAGTTATGACTGCACTACTGTACTCTATAGCCTGAGTGACAGAGCAAGATTGTGTGTCAAAAAAAAAAAAAAAAAAAAAAAAAAAAAAAAAAAAAAGCAGAGGCTGATCTCAAACCACTGTCAACCTCAAAACCATTCAGAACACCAACCAAGCAATTTTGGGTCAATAGTGCCACCTGAAGGCTGGCAACGGTAGAACTGTCAGATCCAACGTCCACCCCTCCCTCCCCACCATCTGCAGATCACCTACAAGCCTGTTCTTCCTTTTCCATTCAGCATTCTCAGTTTCCTGATTCACTTCTTTCCCAACTCTGGTTGGGGGTGGGGTTGTTAGGACTAGGGTTATAGTCTCAAGGTGAAAAAAATTCATTTAGCAGTTTAATGTATAAACAAATCAGTGCCATAAACCTCTAAAAAGCCTTGCAAATGTCCAGAGTCACCTAGTTTCTTTGCATGCTTTTTCTCTTCCTTTGCCCTTTCCAAACATTAGATGCAAAAACAATAGTTGCTTCATCAACTTTGCTTTGTTTGCTTAATTACCATTGTGGCATCAGAATAGATTTCTGCTGTAATTGCACAGTATTTCCACAGTTAGTTATCTGTAAGCTGGTCTGGGAACTATCAGTTTGTTACAGTGTTTTCAGGAAAATCTGTTCTGAATTCCAAGTCCCTTTATTTGTCAATGAAGAGGCAACAGGGATTCCTGAGGCCTAGGTTTGACTACTGGCTCTGTCACTTAATCCTTGGGTTATTGTGAACAGTTACTCATCCTCTCTGAGTCTCCTTTTCTGAAAACAAAGCTTGCATGACTAGTGCGAAAATGAGTAACAGTGGCATTCAGTAGTAAATGGTAACTTACAAAAAAGAACGAGCCCAGATCTGTAAGTTTGGTTTTCATATATTCTACATAGACACATTTGTTTATTCCTTGTTCTTAATCATGTTTAAGAAAAAAAAAAAAGAGAGAGAGAGACAGACAGATAGATACTCCATATAGTAAAAACTTTGTGCCTCCCTGGAATGATGACCTCATTTACAAAGACTGACAGCCAGAGAAACATAGGGAGAGGACCAGCACCTTGGTAACTTGACAAGATAGCCAGGAGGAGGAAGGGACTCAGTAGGACAGTAGTCACTGAAGCCATCATAGGATGCTGCTGTTATGTCCATGCCCATTTTGGAATGTGGCAAATTACTGGGATACATACCTTGTAAGTAAAAAGGTCACACTAGAATCGGCTGGAACATGGTTATATCATAAAATCCAAGTCCTAAAGTTTTATGACAGAGAAAGGGAATAAGCCTTTTCAAACCTGAATCCCTTACTAGAAACAAAGGCCCACTTGCTAAACAGGAGGAAACCGAAAGTGGTTTTAACAATTACCAATGACACTGCTTTGTTGTTTCCTTCCACAGTGCACAGACACATGTCTCTCACGAAGAATAACACGGGAGCTTTTCTTATAATGTGCATGTCAATTACATTTTGATTCACATGAAACCATTCTCGGGGAGTACAAGTCACTTTAAGTGTTACCTTTCTTTAAATGTGAACTAAAGAAAACTGTACTCTCATGAAAAAAGTTAACTGGAGCTGAAAATGCTAAGCAAAAACAAATTACTCAAATGTGCTGAGCAAAACAAATTAAGCCCACATGAGAAGAAAATTCCCATATTTTTACTTTGGCATAACAGGGCAAACTTCTTTGATCTTTTTGATAGGTCTGATGCATTTAAAAGATTATTTCAATAAGTGGCTTTGTATTAGGTTTGCCTTTTCTCTTTGAAAGGTAAAGATGAAGTGCAAGAGTTCTTAACCGGGATGTGCTTCAGCGTTTTGAAAACAGTGGAAGTGTACATCTGTATGCTGATATGTGTATGTATGTGTGTGTGTAAATTGTTCTGGGAGAGAGCTTTCTCCAGTTTCCCAAAAACCATTGGTTAGCAGAACGCACCAGCTGCAGAATAAAAAAGCTGGTTGGAATCTCGCCTCTGCCTTTTAATGGCCACGTCGTTTTTGTAATGGTGCTTATTCTCTGCCAGGTTCTCTCATCGACTACACGAGGACAGTCATACTATCTGCGATGTGAAGCTAATATGCAAAATTCACGGCACAGTGCCCACCCTAATAACCATCAGGATCCAAGGAATTCACATACAGTGTACACACGTTGTCATAGAAACAATCTAAACATAAAAACAATCTCAACAGAATGCTTAAAAACAAAAAAACCCGGTACCGATTATTTTACGGAGTCATAGAGGCATCAACGGCACTGAAAATGTATTAGCTGCATTCAGCTCATCAAGAACAATCTTCAACTCCCTCCACCTGACTCGATCATGCCTGACTGTGATGGAAACTGTAGTAGTGTCAAGTCAACCGATGTTTGACTCGGGAGCGCATTTCGCAAATATTTTTCTTAAATATCACCTTACCGTATTTTTCTTAAGGTGGTTACAAAATTAATCTGCAGCCCACCACCCAAAGCTACAGTGCCGAAGGCCGTGTGATGAGCAGAGAAACTGAGCCTTCTACTGTTAACCAATATGGAAGAGAGTAACTGCGCCTGAGAGGAAATTACGGCAGCGGAAACGCGGGTATCCTACGTTTAAGAAATCCCCCAACTGAGGCAGAAAAAGGCCAAGTTATTTGTGTGATGCACGTGAACCGCCCGAGCTGGTCACTAATGAAGTGGATTCGCCCTATTCCTGGCGACTCTACAAGGTTGGAGACCCCCGTAGACCTCTACAGCCATCGCCCCTTGCTGCAGACCCCCAAAGTCACCGACAGCCTTACCTGGACCTGACCTTCCTCACCCACGCGCCCTCGTCCCGGAAGGCCCGCCCCCTACCCGGCTCCAAGCTCGCGCAGGCAACTATTACGGGGAGCAGTAGAGAAACGGAAGCTTGGCAGCTAGAGCGGAGCCCTAGTGAACGACCCGGAGTTACTAGCTCCCCCTCCTGAGGCCTCCGAGTGTACCTGGCGCCTGCGCAGTAAGGCTAGCGCCGCCGCCTGTGCGGAGGACCCGGGGAGGTGGTGGGCTGGGGAGAGTTAGGGAGGTCTGGCTCTCCTGGAAGGGCTTGCACGGTTCGGTAGTATGTTTTGGTGGGAATGGCTACAGACCTGCCTCCAAAAGCTCTGAAGCAATGGCGATGCGTGTGCCGTGTGGTCTTTCTGACCGACTTGCGGCGCCATCCCCCTCCCCTTCCATCTATCTGCTCATCTTCTAATAGTTAATTAGGATCCCCAGCTGCAAGCCTTCCTTGCTACTGGGTTAGGAGCGCTTTCCCCCATTGACCCAGGAGCTTCTTCAGGGAGTAGGGGATGGAACGTTTGTCTCCTCAGTAGTTATCTTAGACCTCGCTAGGCATATAGTAGAAAACATTGTGAGTATTTCACCCCATACTAAATCTGTTTTCAAGCAAGCCACATCCCATAGGCATTGTATGCAGCACTTACTCAATGTTTGATAGTTTGGGTGAGGAAACTGTACTAGTTTTCTGAGTATCGTTCAAGGCATTTTATAAATATTTCAAAATGTACCCTGGAATTAATATCGGTAGTGAGTTGCCTACCTAGTGGGTATTGTATTTACACCCTCTTTCCTCCTACAGAATTTACTTTTAAGTTAGAATTTGACGTCTAATCAATCTATGCTATAGGATTTGCTTTTATCAAGTTAAGTTTTGACATGTTATCAGCCTTATATGATATAGTAAACAGCCTTATAAAGTTGGGTCTAGTGACTACATTTAAGTTTACAAAGGGGTAATGAGTATCCTATACATGGCTACAGTCCAGAAAAGAAGTCCTAAGGAGCGAAACTCCTGGGAGAAATTTCGTCTTGTCTTTTGTACTTGTTTCTGTGGAGTTGGCTTGTTTTTATGTAATGGCCACTGAATCATATAAACAAGAAGACTTCCTTTACGTGTAAGCTGCTGGTTTAAAGCCAAATTTTAATTGGCTCGAGGCAAGAGCTATATATATATATGTGTATATTTTGCATAAACCTTGTTGGCTTCGTTTTGTACATCCTTCCTGTTTTTTCCTTTTCACGTATGAATTATTGGTGTTATCAATGTTTTGTGAATTACTATAAGCTACCATAAATCTTTCTTGAAACATAGCTAGGTATATAGAGTTTCAGGTGACTGTTTAGGTACTTTGCACTATCACTTTTATTAAGTCAATTTCATGGGGTTCATATTAGTTTCCTGAGGCTGCTATAATAAAATACCACAAACTCGGTGTTGTAGAGCAACTGAAATTTATTATCTTACAGTTCTAGAGGCCATAAATTCAAAATCAGCATCACTGGGCCAAAATCAAGATGTTGACAGGGCTGTGTTCCCTCCAGAGACTCTAGGGGAGAATCAGTTCTTTGACTCTTCCAGCTTCTGGTGGCTGCTGGCATTCATTGGCTTGTGGCCACATCACTTTAGACTTCAAGGCCAACATCTTCACATCTCTGCTCCCTTTTCACACTGCCTTCACTATGTGTGTCAGACTTCCCATTGCCTCCCTTTTAGGAATGTGTAATTGCATTTAAGGCCCATGGAGCTAATCCAAAATACTCTCTCAATCTGAAGATCCTTAATGTAATCACATCTTCAAAGGCCTTTTCCCCGTATCTGGTAACATTTGCAGGTCCCAGGGATTAGACTCTGTTATCTTTGGGGAACAGTTTTAGCCTACCACAGGATTAGAAGGAGTAAGCCATTGAAATTGGCCAATCAGAGACTGTTACTTATCAATAGGAAAGTTGGAATATTA
Organism: Pan paniscus; assembly: GCF_029289425.2. NCBI lineage: Eukaryota > Metazoa > Chordata > Mammalia > Primates > Hominidae > Pan > Pan paniscus. The sequence continues at coordinate 177,804,489 of NC_073255.2, forward strand.
GGGATGGAAAAATGAAATGAATAGAATAAAATTGAACCTCCTATGGATATTGACTTCACCAGACCTTGGCTTACCCATTTACACCTCCAAGATAATGCAGTTTTAAGAGCACTTTTTATAATCAGAGATTGCTCTATAAATCAGATATTTCCTTATATATTTCTATTTTCTGTAGTCCTGTGTTTTCCAATTGTGTGCTGTGAATCATTAGTTGGCTGTGAAATCAATTTAGTGAATAGAGACCAGCATTAAAAGAAAGACATTAGGATAAAAATATCTAAATGCATCACATGTAGTAGGGGTAATTATTGTTTCATGAAACAATATGTATATGTGCATTGGATCATAATATAAATATATTTCTTGCTGTAGGTTGTGGTAAAATGGAAAGCCTCCACTTTAAGTGATTTCATTATTCATCATACTCTTTGGCAAATGTTCTTTGTCATTAGGCAGGGCAAGAATTAAAGCTACATCAACTTAAAGTTCTTATGGTGTGGCATAGTCCAAGGGGCAGGGGAATATTTATTGCTTTAAGTAAATCAATTTACAGATACCGTATTTTCATAAGTATTCTTTCTTAGCATCATGTAGGTTCTTTTTTACATCTGCATTTACAATAGTTCTTGGACCTTACAAAAGAAAGGTATATCCATCACTGAAGGTGTGAGGGATATACCTTCCAGGATGACAGATGAAAGGAAGATTCAAAATGTTTTGGAGGAAGCTTCCTCTAATGATCAATCAAGGCACCATCAACCCTTCTTAGGCTTCATGTCTTTTCCTCTCTTACATATATTCCACTTAAGGGGGAAGTACGGCTGTCAGAAATATGGTAATTGGTTTGTTGTGATTTTCTGAAATCAGATATACTGTGTGAATGTTAGTGGTAAGAGTGACAGTAATTTTCCTTTAATCATCAGATGTCTTCCATCCTCTGTTGAAAAGTGCAGTGTTTTTGAAGGAGAATCTGGTAAGAGCAGAGCAAAGCAGCACTGAAGAAAGTATCGAAGACAATTTTTTTTTCCCGTATATTTAACCCTAAGCAATTCTTTTCAGCTATTCTCAGTACTTCTCCATAGGATATAGCATTATCTGGAAAGAAAAGCAACTCTGAACAGCTGAAGTAGTAGAGCTTTGTGACAGATTTTTTTTTTTTTTTGGACAGAGTCTCGCTCTGTTGCCCAGGCTGGAGTGCAGTGGCGTGATCTCGGCTCACTGCAACCTTCGTCTCCTGGGTCCAAGCAATTCTTGTGCCTCAGCCTCCTGAATAGCTGGGATTACAGACACCTGCCACCACGCCCAGCTAATTTTTGTATTTTTAGTAGAGACAGAATTTTGCCATGTTGGCCAGGCTGGTCTTAAACTCCTGACCTTAGGTGATCCACCTGCCTCCATCTTCCAAAGTGCTGGGATTACAGATGTGAGCCATCGCCCCTGGCCGTGACACTGATCATTATAAATATCATACAGATCATTTTCAGGTACCTTCATATTTTTCACATTGCACTGGAATAAACTGTGCAAAAGTCATACATAATTTTATTTTAGATTTGGTGTGTGTTGTTCAATGAATGTGAAAATGTATTGTGATAATCACTGATACAGTTCACCAAATCTTTTCCATTTCCTTCCACTTTGGCTAGATTGTATTTCATGGGAATTCTGAGATTGGTTAGGATCATGTGACTTTTTCTGGCCAATGAGTTATGAGCAGATGTGAAGCATCACCTTCCGATTAAGGTGGTTATTTACCCTGATGAAACTCCAGAGCTCTCCTTCCCTTCTGAGACAGAGAGTTGTTGCACTGTCAGCCTGTGCTCCTGAGTTGTTATGAAGGGCTGATCCTATTCCACCAGCCATAATGGAAATATAGCTTTTGTTAGAAATGAGCCGTTGTTGTTTTAATTCACATGCCTCTGTTTTAAGTCATACAAATTTGTTGTTTGTTATTGGAGCATGACCTAGCCTATCTTGTCTGATACACTTATTTTTATCAAATTCTATTATGAAATAGAGAAATACTTCAATCCTGACTTTCTTTCTGCCTCTTATTAACAAAAATAAAATTATGCTTTAGCCTCTAGGCTGATTACTTTTTAAATAGCATATTCTTTTATTCTTCATTAAATATATAGGAAACATTTTGATTATGATTTCCAAAAAATTGTTTAGAGCTATTCTAGAATATTTATATATTATTCTTCTTCAGTTATTCCTAAAAGCTGAAAACCAAAGTTCAATATACACACAGACATACTGAAGGAATATGGTCTGTTATACTCTAATTCATAAATAACATTCATCTCACACATTATGTTTTATTATTAGGAAATAAGTAATGAGAAAAACCATATAGATTTATTCTTGGTTTTATGGCTTATTATAAAAATGGATAAACCAATTCTAATAGTTTTGATATCATTTTAATCTTGGCTACTTTTAATAATTGAGGTTATGAGATGTATTTGATAATTTCCTAGTTTAAAAAAACTAAGAATACATATTCTAATACATTTAGTTAAAAATGAGGTTAGAAAGTAAATCTGACCTAGATGATTGGTTTGACAATGAGGATTAACTTTACTAATTAGATTATGTGGCTAATGGGTGTTTTCTATAAATTGAATAAGCCATATCTACAGCTCCAAGGTTTGGCAAAAATGTATAAAGTGCATGATGATATAAATCATTTTATAAAAGATATTTTGTATCAAAATTAACAATATATCCATTTTACTAACCCCTTGATGGGCTCAAAGATCCTCCCACCTCAGCCTCTGGAATAGGTGAGACTACAGGTATGAGCCACCATGCCTGACTACTGTTTAAAGTTTTTGTAGAGACTGGGTCTTGCTATGTTGCCTAGACTTGACTCGAACTCCTGGACTCAGGTGATCCTTCTCCGCTTGGTCTCCCAAAGTGTTGGGATTACAGGTGTAAGCCACTGTTCCTGGATAAAACAAGGTGATTCTAAATGAAAACAGAACAAATATAGATTTTGCAAATCTTGGTGTTGCCTTTTTGGTATATTTCCCAAACATTGTGAAAGCGAATGACTGTATAATACATGCTCTTAAAAGTCAGGTTGAAAGTAATTCTTTGTTTTCAGAAAAAGAAGAAGGGACTAGGTAAGTTTTTAGCTGACAGATAATTAAATAATTTTTGTGATAGATTTCTATGTACCTTTGTCATATAACTCAGAGAGAGTTCAAATAATTGGGTGATATTGTCATATGCTAAAACATGGATGAACCTTGAGGACATTATGCTAAGTGAAATAAGCCAGTCACTAAAAGACAAATATTGCATGGTTCCACTTATATGAGGCATGTAAAGTGGTCAAATTCTTAGAAATGGAAAGTAGAATGGTGGTTGCCAGGGGGTGGAGGGAGGGAGGAAGGGGAGTTGTTCCATGGATACACAGTTGCAGTTTTGCAAGATTAAAATTTTCTAGAGACCTATTGTTCAACAATGTGCATATAGTCAACATTACTGTACTGTACACTTAAAGATGGTTAAGATGGTAAATTTTATGTTCTGTGTTTTTTTTTACCATGGTTTAAAAAAATTGTGTGATACTGCTATAACACAGGTTTTCCCATTTCCATCCACTTACATGAACACATTTTCTCAATGCTTACATCCATTTAAGTGAAGATAGTAATAGGATTGATGCTGTCCCCTCCAAGCAATTAAAAAGTCATATTTGACTATATTAACTACATGGGGAAAACTTCATCTATCAAGGGATATGTTAAGAAGTTTTTTGTTTATAAGTGTTCATCAAAATTCATGATATATTTAAGTCATTTTGATCATTTGTGTACAAAAAGTTGTAATGATAACCCAAAGGGAAAAATATTTTCAACACATACTTTTAGTCATAGAAGTTAAAAAAGTTAAAATTCAATTGACAAATATTTTGTTGCAGGAAAATATGACACATGGTCAGTAAAAGCTTTCAAGCATAAAAACATATTAAGATAAAGTAACATTTTGTGAGAGGAGTAGAATATAACTTCAAGGAGAAAAAGCAATGATGTAAACTGGCCAAGTGCAGTGGCTCATGCCTGTAATCCTAGCACTTTGAAAGGCTGAGGCGGAAGGATCTCTTGAGCTCAGAAGTTCGAGAGTCTAGGCAACACAGGGAGACCTTTTTTTGCAGTTCAGTAGTTTTGGGGGGAACAGGTGGTGTTTGGTTACATGAATGTTTTTTTTTTTTTTTTGAGACACAGTCTCACTCTGTCACCCAGGCTGGAGTGCAGTGGTGCAATCTTAGCTCACTGCAACCTCCGCCTCCCCAGTCCAAGTGATTCTCCTGCCTCAGCCTCCCGAGTAGGTGGGACTACAGGTGCGTGCCACCACACCCGGCTAATTTTTTGTATTTTTTAGTAGAGATGGGGTTTCACCGTGTTAGCCAGGATGGTCTCGATCTCCTGGCCTTGTGATCCACCCGCCTTGGCCTCCCAAAGTGCTGGGATTACAGGCATGAGCCATTGCGCCCTGCCCTACGTGGATAAATTTTTTAGTGGTGATTTCTGAGATTTTGGTGCAACTATCACTCGAGCAGTGTACACTGTACTCAGTGTGTAGTCTTTTATCCCTCACCCCCACTCCTGCCCTTCCCCCTGAGTTTCCAGAGTCATAATATCATTCTTATGCCTTTGTGTCCTCATAGTTTAGCTTCCACTTATAAGTGAGAACATATAATGTTTGGCTTTTCTTCCTGAGTTACTTCACTTAGGATAATAGTCTCCAACTCCATCCAGGTTGCTGTGAATGCCATTGTTTTGTTCCTTTTTATGGCTGTGTAGTATTCTATGATATATATATCACATTTTCTTTACCTGCTCGTTGATCGATGGTCATTTAGGCAGGTTCCATATTTTTGCAATTGCAAATTGTGCTGCTATACACATGCGTATGCAAGTATCTTTTTCATATAATGAATTATTTTCCTCTGGGTAAATACCCAGTGGAAATTTTGTTTGCTTTGTTGAAGATCAGTTGGCTGCTAAGTGTTTGGCTTTATTTCTGGGTTCTCTATTCTGTTTCATTGGTCCATGTGCCTCTTTTTATACCAGTACCATGCTGTTTTGGGAATTATAGCCTTGTATTAATAGTATAGTTTGAAGCTGGGTAATGTGATGCCTCCAGATTTGTTCTTTTTGCTTAGTCTTGCTTCAGCTGTGTGGGCTGTTTTTTGTTCCATATGAATTTTAGGATTTTTTTTCTAGTTCTGTGAACAATGATTGTGGTATTTTGATGAGAAGTGCATTCAATCTGTAGATTGCTTTTGGCAGTATGATCATTTTCACAATATTGATTCTATCCATCCATGAGCATGGGATGTATTTCCATTTGTTTGTGTTGTCTGTGATTTCTTTCAGCAGTGTTTTGTAGTTTTCCTTGTAGAGATCTTTCACCTCCTTGGTTAGTTGTATTCCTAAATATTTTATTTTATTTTATTTTATTTTTTGCAGCTGTTGTAAAACAGCTCTTGAGTTCTTGATTTGATTCTCAACTTGGTTGCTGTTGGTGTATAGCAGTGCTACTTATTTGTGTACATTGATTTTGTATCCTGAAACTTTACTGAATTCATTAATCAGATCTAGGAGCTTTTTGGATGAGTCTTTAGCGTTTTCTAGATATATGATCATATCATCAGTGAACAGCAACACTTTGACTTCCTCTTTACTGATTTGGATGGCCTTTATTTCTTTCTCTTGTCGGATTGCTCTGGCTAGGACCCAGTACTATGTTGAATAAAAGTGGTGAGAGTGGACATCCTTGTCCTGTGCCAGTTCTTAGGGGAAATACTTTCAACTTTTCCCCATTCTGTATAATGTTAGCTGTGGGTTTGTCATAGATGGCTTTTATTACCTTAAGATATGTTCCTTCTGTGCCAGTTTTGCTGAGGGTTTTAATCATAAGGGGATGCTGGATTTTGTCAAATGCTTTTTCTGCATCTATTGAGATGATCACATGATTTTTATTTTTAATTCTGTTTATGTGGTATATCAAATTTATTGACTTGCATATGTTAAACCAACCCTGCATCCCTGATATGAAGCCCACTTGATCATTGTGTATTATCTTTTTTGATATGCTGTTGGATTCAGTAGCAAGTATTTTGTTGAAGATTTTTGCATCTATATTCATCAGGGATATTGATCTGTAGTTTTCTTTTTCTTTCTTTCTTTTATTTTTTGGTAAGTCCTTTCCTGGTTTTGGCATTAGGGTAACACTGGCTTCATAGAATGATTTAGGGAGGATCCTCTCTTTCTCTATCTTTTGGAATGGTTTCAGTAGGATTGGTACCAATTTTTCTTTGAATGTCTGATAGAATTTAGTTATGAACCCATCTGATCCTGGACCCTTTTTTTGTTGGCAATTTTAAAATTACTGTTTCAACCTCATTACTTGGTTTTGGTCTGTTTAGAGTTTCTATTTCTTCCTGATTTAATCTACAAAGGTTGTATTGATTTTGTTTGTCTTTTCAAAGAACCAGCTTTTTGTTTCTTTTATCTTTTGTGTGTGTGTGTTTTTTTGTTTCAGTTTCATTTAGTTCTGCTCTGATCTTTGTTATTCATTTCCTTCTACTGGGTTTGGGCTTGGTTTGTTCTTGTTTCTCTAATTCTTTGAGATGTGAGCTTAGATTGTCAGTTTGTGCTCTTTCAGACTTTTTGATGTAGGCATTTAATACTCTGAACTTTCCTCTTAGCACCGTTTTGCTGTATCCCAGACATTTTGATAGGTTGTATCACTATTATCATTCAGTTCAAAGATTTTTTAAATTTCCATCTTGATTTCATTGTTGACCCGAAGATCATTCAAAAGCAGATTATTTAATTTCCATGTATTTGTTTTGTTTTGAGGGTTCCTTTTGGAGTTAATTTCCAATTTTATTGCACTGTGATCTGAGAGAGTACTTGATATGATTTCAGTTTTCTTAAATTATTGAGACTTGTTTTGTGGCCTATCTTATGGTCTATCTTGGAGATTGTTCCTTGTGCTGATGAAAGTAATGTATATTCTGCAGTTGGGTAGAATGTTCTGTAAATATCTGTTAAGTGCATTTGTTCTAGGGTATAGTTTAAGTCCATTGTTTCTTTGTTAACTTTCTGTCTTGACTTGTTTAGTGCTGCCAGTGGAGTACTGAAGTCTTCCACTGCTATTGTATTGCCAGCTATCTCATTTCTTAGGTCTAGTAGTGATTGTTTTATAAATTTAGAAGCTCCAGTTTTAGGTGCATATATATTAAGGATTGTGATATTTTCCTGTTGGACTAATCCTTTTATTTTTATATAACAATCCCTCTTTGTCTTTTTAAACAGTTGTTGCTTTATAATCTGTTTTGTCTGATATAAGAAAAGCTAATCCTGCTCCCTTTTGGTTTCCATTTGCAAGGAGTATTTTTTTTCTATGCTTTAACCTTAAGTTTATGTGAGTCCTTATGTATTGGGTGAGTCTCTTGAAGACAGCAGATATTTGGATGGTGGATTTTTATCCATTCTGCCATTCTGTATCTTTTAAGTGGAGCGTTTAGGCCATTTATATTCAACATTAGTATTGAGGTGTAAGGTACTGTTCTCTTCATCATGCTAGTTGTTGCTTGACTACCTTTTTTTTCATTGTGTTATTGTTTTATAGGCCCTGTGAGATTTATGCTTTAAAGGGGTTCTATTTTGGTGTACTTCAAGGTTTTGTTTCAATATTTACAACTCCTTTTAGCATTTCTTGTAGTGCTGGCTTGGTAGTGGTGAATACTCTCAGCATTTGTTGTCTGAAAAAAACTTTATCTCTTCTTCATTTATGAAACTTAGTTTTGCCAGCTACAAAATTCTTGGCTGATAATTGTTTTGTTAAAGGAGGATAAAGATAGCATCCCAATTCCTACTGGCTTGCAGGGTTTCTGCTGAGATGTCTGCTGTTAATCTTATAGGTTTTCCTTTATATGTTACCTGATGCTTTAGCCTCATAGCTCTTAAGATTCTTTCCCTCATCTTGACGTTAGATAACATGATGACTATGTGCCTGTGTTATGATCTTTTTGCAATGAATTTCCCAGGTGTTCTTTGAGTTTCTTGTATTTAGATGTCTAGATCTCTAACAAGACCAAGGAAATTTTCCTTGATTATTCCTTCAAATATGTTTTGCAAACTTTTGGATTTCTCTTCTTCCTCAGGAGGGCCAATTATTCTTATGTTTGGTTGCTTAACATAATCCCAAATTTCTGGAGGCTTTGTTCATTTTTTAAAATTCTTTTTTCTTTGTCTTTGTTGAATTGGGTCAGTTAGAAAGCCTTGTCTCTGAGCTCTGAAGTTCTTACTTCTACTTGTTCGATTGTATTGTTGAAATTTTCCAGTGTATTTTGCATTTCTCTAAGTGTGTCTTTCATTTCCAGATGTTGTGATTGTCTTTTCTTTATGATGTCTGTTTCTCTGGAGAGTTTTTCATCGATATCCTGTAGTGTGTGTGTGTGTGTGTGTGTGTGTGTGTGTGTTTGAAGGAGTCTCGCTTTGTCACCCAGGCTGGAGTGCAGTGTCATGATCTTGGCTCACTGCAACCTCCGCCTCCCAGGTTCAAGCAATTCTCCTGCCTTAGCTTCCCCGAGTAGCTGGGATTACAGACACATGCCACTATGCCTGGATAGTTTTTGTATTTTTAGTAAAGACAGAGTTTCCCCACGTTGGCCAGGCTAGTTTTGAACTCCTGACCTCAGGTGATCCACCCACCTCGGCCTCCCAAAGTGCTGGGATTACAGGTGTGAAGGTGTGAGTCACTGCCTGACCTGTTTTTTTTTTTGAGATGGAGTCTCACTCTGTCGCCCAGGCTGGAGTGCAGTGGCGCGATCTCAGCTCGCTGTAAGCTCTGCCTCCCAGGTTCACGCCATTCTCCTGCCTCAGCCTCCTGAGTAGCTGGGACTACAGGCACCTGCCACCATGCCCGGCTAGTTTTTTGTGTTTTTTAGTAGAGACTGGGTTTTACCATGTTAGTCAGGATGGTCTCGATCTCCTGACTTCGTGATCCACCCGCCTTGGCTTCCCAAAGTACTGGGATTACAGGAGTGAGCCACCAGGCCTGGCTTTTTTTTTTTTTTTTTTTAAGACAGAGTCTTGCTCTGTCACCCAGGCTGAAGTACAGTGGCATGATCTCAGCTCACTGCACCCTCTGGGTCCTGGGCTCAAGCGATTCTCCTGCCTCAGCCTCCTGAGTAGCTGGGATTACAGTTGCCCATGACCACACCTGGCTAATTTTTGTAGTTTTAGTAGAGCAGGGTTTCACCATGTTGGCCAGGCTGGTCTCGAACTCCTGATTTCAGATAATCTGCCCACCTTGGCCTCTCAATTTGCTGGGATTACAGGCGTGAGCCACCGTGCCTCCCCCGGCCTGTTTTTTTAAAAAAAAATTTCTTCAAATTGGTTTTTACCTTTCTCTGTTACCTCCTTGAGTAGCTGGATAATCAACTGTCTGCATTCTTTATCTGGCAATTCAGAGATTCTTCTTGGTTTGGATCCATTGCTGGAGAGCTAGTGTGATCTTTTGAGTGTGTGATAGAACCTTGTTTTGTAATATTACCAGACTTACTTTTCTGTTTCTTTTTCATTTGGGCAGACTGTTTCAGTGGAAAGATCTGGAACTCAAGGGCTGCTGTTCAGGTTCTTTTGTCCCACAGGGTAATTCCTTGATGTGGTGCTCTCCCCCTTCCCCTAGGAATGGGGCTTCCTGAGAGCTAGACTGCCGTGATTGTTATTGCCCTTCTGAGCCCTGGGCTGGTGCTAGGCAATGTCTGCAAAGAGTCCTGTGATATGATCCATCTTCAAGTCTCCCAGCTGTGGATACCAGCACCTGCTCTGGTGGAGGTGGCAGGGGAGTGAAGTAGACTTAGACTCAGTTAAAGTCCTTGGTTGTAGTTTTGTTTAGTGTGCTGGTTTTCTCGAATGCTGGTTATGCTAGCAGTGAAGTTGTCACACAGATAGACTCGGGACCTCTGTTTGGCCAGGATGTTGCAGGTGGTGGAATTAGCTATTGTTTTCTCCTTCTTTGGAGCAGGATTGTTCTCTTATAAGTTGCTGTAATGGCTTGAGTTGGTTGGCCTCCAGCCAGGAGGTGGTGCTTTCAAGAGAGCCCCACCTGCAGTAGTAGAAGGGGGATATAAGCTTGCCCTACATTTGCCAGATAAGTAATCGGCTTTCTCAGGTCATGGTTGGGGCCATAGAGCTCCCACGAGTTTATGTCTTTTGTCTTTGGCTGCCAGGGTGGGTAGAGAAAAACCATCAGGAGGGGGCAGTGTTAGGCGTGTCTGAGCTCAGACTCTCCTTGGGCAGAACTTGCTGTGCCACTGTGGGGGATAGGGGGATGCTTCTCAGGCCAATAGAATTATGTTCCCAGGGGGATTGTATTTGTCTCTGCTGCATCATACAGGTCACCAGGGAAGTGGGGAAAGCCAGCAGTGACAGGCCTCACCCAGCTCCCATAGCCAGCAAAGCTATTCTCACTCCCTCTGTGCCCCACCAACGGCACTAAATTTATATCCAGACAGCTGGCAAGCAGGGCTGAGATCTTGCTCCAGGCTACTAGCCTCCCCAGTGAGAAAGCAAGCAGGGCCCTCAGGACTTGCTCCTCCCCACCTGCCCACACGATCTCAGCTCACTGCAACCTCTGCCTCCTGGGTTCAAGTGATTCTCCTGCCTCAGCTTCCCAAGTAGCTGGGACTACAGGCACGCACCACCACACCCAGTTAATTTTTGTATTTTTAGTAGAGACGCAGTTTTACTGTGTTGGCCAGTCTGGACTTGAACTCCTGACCTCAGGTGGTCCACCTGCCTCAGCCTCCCAAAGTGCTGGGATTACAGACGGGAGCCACCATGCCCAACCGTTATGTAGTTTTAATCAAAGTTATGGATACAGGAAAGCAAAGTTTTCTTCTGGTGGTACATACTACTACAAATAACCTTTTCTTCCTTTTTGTTTCTGTTACTCCCTTGTCATATATTTGTTGCATACTATTTTATACAAAGAAGTTGATAAAAAGGAGAAATAAAACTTAGCAATGTAGGAAAAATTATCTTATCAAATGAATTTAAATACATTTTCTCTTACATCAGCACAGTTAAAAATGTCAATTTTTTTGTGAAAGGATTTAACAGTGCATAGATATATAAAGACATATTATCAAAGAGTTTTTGCATCCCCCCAGGTCCTTTATTTCCTATGTTCCCTCAGTTTCTTGTTTCAAGACTTACAACCATAGAACTCCATTTACCCTCCACCCTTTATCAGTATTACATCTGCATATATTAGAACCCTTACCAGGGGATGTGATAATTTTTGCTTTCAACAGTCTATTTTAATAGTCTCATCTATTTTAAATAAATTAAAAGGGCCAGCCATGGTGGGTCATGCCTGCAATCCCAGCACTTTAGGAGGCTGAGGCAGGTGGATCACCTGAAGTCAGGAGTTTGAGACCAGCCTGGCCAACATAGTGAAACCCTGTCTCTTCTAAAAATACAAAAATTTGCCAGGCATGGTGGCTCACGCCTGTAATCCCAGCTACTCTGGAGGCTGAGGCAGGAGAATTGCTTGAACACAGGAGGCAGAGGTTGCAGTGAGCTGAGATCACACCACTGTACTCCAGCCTGGGCAACAGAGTAAGACTCTGTCTAAAATAAATTAAAATAAAATAAAATAAATTAAAGGACAAAAATATTTATCCAGATATTTACCATTTCTGTTGTTCTTCCTTTATTCTTAAAATTTCAAGTGTCCCTCTTGAATATAATTTCCTGTTGCCGTGAAGAACTTTCAACATTTCTTTTAGAGCAGGTCTGCTGGTTACATATTCTCTTTTTTTTCTTCATGTAAAAATGTTTTTATCTCACGGTCATTCCTGAAGGATAATTTCAGCAAATGTCGAATTCTGGTTTGACAATTCTTTTCTTTCAGTTCTTTAAAGATGTTGTTCCACTGTTTTCTGGTCTCCATGATTTCGGATGTAAAATCAGCAGTCATTTGAATAGTTCTTCCCCTTTATATAATGTGCCACTTTCCTTTCTGGCTGTTTTCAAGATCAACAACAAGAATAATAAAACTTGGTGTTCAGAAGTTTGATTTTGATGTGTCTGGCCACAGTTGATTTTCTTTGGAGGTGTCCTATTTGGGATTCTAAGCTGCTTTAATCTGTAATTTAAGTCCTTCATCAAATTAGGGAAGTTCTGGCCTTTATTTTTTCAAATATTCTTTCTGAACCAATTTACTTTTCCTATCCTTCTTGGATTCCAGTGAAATGAATGTTAGATAATTTGATGATGTTCTGTTCATTTCTTCCCCCTACCTCTTTGTTCTTCAGATTAATGTCTATTAACCCATCTTCACATTCATTGACTCTTTCCTTTGTCATTATCTCCATTCAGCTATTGAGCCCAATGACTTTTTCATGTATTATATTTTTTAGTCCTAAAATTTGCATTCGATTATTTGTTATTCTATTTTTTTCTGTTCGCATTCTAAAATTAAATTTTTAAATGTTTTTCTTCTTTTTAGAGACAGGGTCTCACTCTGTTGCCCAGGCTGAGTACAGTGGCACAATCATAGCTCACTGCAGCCTCAAACTTCTGGGCTTAAGTGATCCTCCCCACTTGGCCTCCCAAAATGCTGGGATTACATGCATGAAACACTGCACCCAGCATCTGATGACTTTTGTATTTCTATTCCCTTAAGGAGTGTTTACCTTTACCTCATGAAACATAAATGTGATAGGCTTTAAGGTCTTTGTCTGATATTTCTAACATCTGGGTAATCTTGAGGTAGTGATCTCTTGATTTCCTTTTTCCTTGAGATTTTTCACAGTTTGTTGGTTCTATGTTGAGTAATCATGGACTGTATCCTGGAAAATCTGAATATTATATTGTGAGGTCTCTCAGGCCTGTTTAATTTCTCTAGAGAATGTTGATTTTTGTTTGTTTGTTTTAGCAGGCTAGCAACTTGATTTGATTCAGACAGTTCTGTATCACACACAGATCTAAATGTAAGAGCTAAAACTATAAAATTCTGAAGAAAGCATATAAGAACATTATTGTGAAATTTGGTTAGGCAAAATGTTCTTGGATTTGATAGGACAGGAAAAACATAAACCATAAAAAAATTGTTAAATTGTACTTTATCAACATTTAAAAACTTCTGATCTTTGAAATAAACTGTTAAAAAATGAAGAGACTAGCCACAACTGGGAGAAAATAGTTGCAAAAATATATCTGAAAAGGATTTGTACCCAGAATATTAAGTAACTCTTACAACTAAAAATTAAGACAATCAATCCAATTATTAGCCCAGTTAAAACTTGGGCAAGCCAAGTGTGATGGCTCACGTCTGTAATCCCAGCACTTTGGGAGGCCTAGGTGGGTGGATTACCTGAGTTCAGGAGTTTGAGACCAGCCTGGCCAACATAGTGAAACCCCATCTCTACTAAAAATACAAAAAATTAGCCAGGTGTGGTGACACATACCCGTAATCCTAGCTACTTGGGAGGTTGAGGCAGGAGAATTGCTTGAACCTGGGAGGCAGAGGTTGCAGTGAGCTGAGATCGCACCATAGCACTCCAGCCTGGGTGACAGGAATGAAATTCCCTCTCAAAACAAACAAACAAACAAACAAAACAACAACCAAAAAAATGGGCAAATGCTGTGGACACTTCATCAAAGAAGTACAGATGAGAAATAGGCACATGAAATGATGCCTAACACCATAGGTTATTAGGGAAATGCAAATTAAAGCCAACATACTGAGTAGAATGGCTAGAATTAAAAACAAACAATAAAAAGTGCTGATGTGGATGTGGAGCTAATGGGATTGAAAAATGGTACAGCCACTTTGGAAAACAATTTGCAAATTATGATAAAGGTAAAAAATACTTACCAAGAGGCCCAACAATTCCATTCCACCCAAGAGAAATGAAAAAATATGTTTACAGAAAAACCTGTACCCCAATTTTTATGGCAACTTTATTCATAATAGTCCAAACTGAGAAACATCCTAAATGTCCATCAACTGGTAAAGAGATAAACAAATTGTAGTACCTATATACAATGGAATACTACTAAGTAATAAAAAGGAATAAACTACTGATACATAACCACAGTGTGAATAAATCCCAGAATGATTATGCTTAGTGAAAAAAGCCAGACACAAAGGACTACATGCTGTGTGAGTCCGTTTATATGACATTCTGGAGAAGGTAATACCATAAGGACTGGAAACTATAGGGACAGATCAGTGGTTGTCAATGGCTGGACACGAAGGGAGGGGATTGAACACAAAGGTGGCATGAAGGAACATTTTGGGTAATGGAAATGTTTTTAAATTATGTTAGTGGTTACACAACAGAATATGTTTCCCCAAACTTATCAAACTGTATACCTAAAAAGGCTGAATTTTATGGCATGGAATTACATCACAAGAAACCTGAATTGTTAAAAAAGAGATATTCTTTTTATAGCTTTTTGAATGAATGCCTCCTTTACTTTTTCCTTTTTAAAATTTAGATTTTGCTCTGTAAAATGTGGTACAGATATAGCTGAAGTTCTATCCCTCCTACCTTTTCTCTCACTTTCTTTCTTCCCAGAGATAAGCATTGTTCTGAAATTGGTGTGTATTATTCTCAGGTGTCCATTTTAACTCTTAGGACATATGTATGTATCTGTAAATAATATACATACAACTATTTTTTATTTAAAAATTATATAGATGCTATTATTCTGTATGAATCTTTTGCAGCTTGCTTTAATCACTTAAAATTGTGTTTTTGAGATTAATCCATGTTAATATATACAGATCTAATTCATCCATTTTAATTTATGTAGAGTATTCCACTGTATGAATAAATTACAGTTATTTAGCTATTCTTTTTACAATAAGGGGACAGTTGTTTCCATTTTTTATCTTTTGTTATCAGAAACAATGATTCAATGAACATTTTCTATAAGTCACCTTTAGCATATGCATAAGAATCTCTTTAGGTAAGGCACCTAGAAATGTTATCACTGGTTTAAAGGATATAACTTTCAACTTTATTAGGCATCACTGAATTGATCTAAAAAATGGTTGTGTGAACCATTATGGAAAGTAGCGTGGAGGTTCTTCAAAAACTTAAAAATAGAACTACCATATGATCCAGCAATCCCACTACTGGGTATATATCCAAAGGAAATGAAATTAGTATGTCAAAAGGATATTTGCACTGCTATGTTTATTAAAGCATCAATCACAATAGCCAAGATATGGAATCAAGCCTAAGTGTCCATCAGTGGATGAATGGAAAAAGAAAATGTGGAACATATACACAATGGGATATAATTTAGCCATAAGAAAAGGAAATGCTGTCATTTGTGACAATATGGATGAACCTGGAGGACATTATGCTAAGTGAAATAAGTCAGGCACAAAAATGCAAATATCTTCTCATTCACGTGTGGAATCTAAAAATGTTGATCTCATAGAAGTATAGAGTAGAATGGTACTTATCAGGGGCTGGGGCAGTTGCATGGGGTTGGGGAGATGGTTAAAGGATACAGAATTTCAGATAGGAGAAAGTTCAAGAGATCTATTGTACAACAAGTGACTATCATTAACAATATATTGTGGAGGAGCCAAGATGGCCGAATAGGAAGAGCTCCGGTCTACAGCTCCCAGCGTGAGCGACGCACAAGACAGGTGATTGCTGCATTTCCATCTGAGGTACCGGGTTCATCTCACTAGGGAGTGCCAGACAGTGGGCGCAGGTCAGTGGGTGCGTGCACCACGTGTGAGCCGAAGCAGGGCGAGGCATTGCCTCACTCGGGAAGCGCAAGGGGTCAGGGAGTTCCCTTTCCTAGTCAAAGAAAGGGGTGACGGACGGCACCTGGAAAATCGGGTCACTCCCACCTGAATATGGCGCTTTTCCAACGGGCTTAAAAAACGGCGCACCACGAGATTATATCCCGCACCTGGCTCGGAGGGTCCTACGCCCACGGAGTCTCGCTGATTGCTAGCACAGCAGTCTGAGATCAAACTGCAAGGTGGCAGCGAGGCTGGGGGAGGGGCGCCCGCCATTGCCCAGGCTTGCTTAGGTAAACAAAGCAGCCGGGAAGCTCGAACTGGGTGGAGCCCACCACAGCTCAGGGAGGCCTGCCTGCCTGCCTCTATAGGCTCCACCTCTGGGGGCAGGGCACAGACAAATAAAAAGACAGCAGTAACCTCTGCAGACTTAAATGTCCCTGTCTGACAGCTTTGAAGAGAGCAGTGGTTCTCCCAGTACGCAGCTGGAGATCTGAGAACGGGCAGACTGCCTCCTCAAGTGGGTCCCTGACCCCTGACCCCCGAGCAGCCTAACTGGGAGGCACCCCCCAGCAGGGGCACACTGACACCTCACACGGCAGAGTACTCCAACAGACCTGCAGCTGAGGGTCCTGTCTGTTAGAAGGAAAACTAACAAACAGAAAGGACATCCACACCAAAAACCCGTCTGTACATCACCATCATCAAAGACCAAAAGTAGATAAAACCACAAAGATGGGGAAAAAACAGAACAGAAAAACTGGAAACTCTAAAAAGCAGAGCGCCTCTCCTCCTCCAAAGGAACGCAGTTCCTCACCAGCAACGGAACAAAGCTGGATGGAGAACGACTTTGACGAGCTGAGAGAAGAAGGCTTCAGACAATCAAATTACTCTGAGCTACGGGAGGACATTCAAACCAAAGGCAAAGAAGTTGAAAACTTTGAAAAAAAATTAGAAGAATGTATAACTAGAATAACCAATACAGACAAGTGCTTAAAGGAGCTGATGGAGCTGAAAACCAAGGCTCGAGAACTATGTGAAGAATGCAGAAGCCTCAGGAGCCGATGCGATCAACTGGAAGACAGGGTATCAGCAATGGAAGATGAAATGAATGAAATGAAGCGAAAAGGGAAGTTTAGAGAAAAAAGAATAAAAAGAAATGAGCAAAGCCTCCAAGAAATATGGGATTATGTGAAAAGACCAAATCTACATCTGATTGGTGTACCTGAAAGTGACGGGGAGAATGGAACCAAGTTGGAAAACACTCTGCAGGATATTATCCAGGAGAACTTCCCCAATCTAGCAAGGCAGGCCAATGTTCAGATTCAGGAAATACAGAGAACACCACAAAGATACTCCTCGAGAAGAGCAACTCCAAGACACATAATTGTCAGATTCACCAAAGTTGAAATGAAGGAAAAAATGTTAAGGGCAGCCAGAGAGAAAGGTCGGGTTACCCTCAAAGGGAAGCCCATCAGACTAACAGCAGATCTCTCGGCAGAAACTCTACAAGCCAGAAGAGAGTGGGGGCCAATATTCAACATTCTTAAAGAAAAGAATTTTCAACCTAGAATTTCATAACCCGCCAAACTAAACTTCATAAGTGAAGGAGAAATAAAATACTTTACAGACAAGCAAATGCTGAGAGATTTTGTCACCACGAGGCCTGCCCTAAAAGAGCTCCTGAAGGAAGCACTAAACATGGAAAGGAACAACCGGTACCAGCCGCTGCAAAATCATGCCAAAATGTAAAGACCATCGAGACTAGGAAGAAACTGCATCAACTAACGAGCAAAATAACCAGCTAACATCATCATGACAGGATCAAATTCACACATAACAATATTAACTTTAAATGTAAATGGGCTAAATGCTCCAATTAAAAGACACAGACTGGCAAATTGGATAAAGAGTCAAGACCCATCACTGTGCTGTATTCAGGAAACCCATCTCACGTGCAGAGACACACATAGGCTCAAAATAAAAGGAGGGAGGAAGATCTACCAAGCAAATGGAAAACAAAAAAAGGCAGGGGTTGCAATCCTAGTCTCTGATAAAATAGACTTTCAACCAACAAAGATCAAAAGAGACAAAGAAGGCCATTACATAATGGTAAAGGGATCAATTCAACAAGAAGAGCTAACTATCCTAAATATATATGCACCCAATACAGGAGCACCCAGATTCATAAAGCAAGTCCTGAGTGACCTGCAAAGAGACTGAGACTCCCACACATTAATAATGGGAGACTTTAACACCCCACTGTCAACATTAGACAGATCAACGAGACAGAAAGTCAACAAGGATACCCAGGAATTGAACTCAGCTCTGCAACAAGTGTACCTAATAGATATCTACAGAACTCTCCACCCCAAATCAACAGAATATACATTTTTTTCAGCACCACACCACACCTATTCCAAAATTGACCACATACTTGGAAGTAAAGCTCTCCTCAGCAAATGTAAAAGAACAGAAATTATAACAAACTATCTCTCAGACCACAGTGCAATCAAACTAGAACTCAGGATTAAGAATCTCACTCAAAACTGCTCAACTACATGGAAACTGAACAACCTGCTCCTGAATGACTACTGGGTACATAACGAAATGACGGCAGAAATAAAGATGTTCTTTGAAACCAACGAGAACAAAGACACAACATACCAGAATCTCTGGGATGCATTCAAAGCAGTGTGTAGAGGGAAATTTATAGCACTAAATGCCCACAAGAGAAAGCAGGAAAGATCCAAAATTGACAACCTAACATCACAATTAAAAGAACTAGAAAAGCAAGAGCAAACACATTCAAAAGCTAGCAGAAGGCAAGAAATAACTAAAATCAGAGCAGAACTGAAGGAAATAGAGACACAAAAAACCCTTCAAAAAATTAATGAATCCAGGAGCTGGTTTTTTGAAAGGATCAACAAAATAGATAGACCGCTAGCAAGACTAATAAAGAAAAAAAGAGAGAAGAATCAAATAGATGCAATAAAAAATGATAAAGGGGATATCACCACTGATCCCACAGAAATACAAACTACCATCAGAGAATACTACAAACACCTCTACGCAAATAAACTAGAAAATCTAGAAGAAATGGATAAATTCCTGGACACATACACTCTCCCAAGTCTAAACCAGGAAGAAGTTGAATCTCTGAATAGACCAATAACAGGATCTGAAATTGTGGCAGTAATCAATAGCTTACCAACCAAAAAGAGTCCAGGACCAAATGGATTCACAGCCGAATTCTACCAGACGTACAAGGAGGAACTGATACCATTCCTTCTGAAACTATTCCAATCAATAGAAAAAGAGGGAATCCTCCCTAACTCATTTTATGAGGCCAGCATCATTCTGATACCAAAGCCAGGCAGAGATACAACCAAAAAAGAGAATTTTAGACCGATATCCTTGATGAACATTGATGCAAAAATCCTCAATAAAATACTGGCAAACCGAATCCAGCAGCACATCAAAAAGCTTATCCACCATGATCAAGTGGGCTTCATCCCTGGGATGCAAGGCTGGTTCAATATACGCAAATCAATAAATGTAATCCAGCATATAAACAGAGCCAAAGACAAAAACCACATGATTATCTCAATAGATGCAGAAAAGGCCTTTGACAAAATTCAACAATCCTTCATGCCAGAAACTCTCAATAAATTAGGTATTGATGGGACGTATTTCAAAATAATAAGAGCTGTCTATGACAAACCCACAGCCAATATCATACTGAATGGGCAAAAACTGGAAGCATTCCCTTTGAAAACTGGCACAAGACAGGGATGCCCTCTCTCACCACTCCTATTCAACATAGTGTTGGAAGTTCTGGCCAGGGCAATTAGGCAGGAGAAGGAAATAAAGGGTATTCAATTAGAAAAAGAGGAAGTCAAATTGTCCCTCTTTGCAGATGACATGATTGTATATCTAGAAAACCCCATTGTCTCAGCCCAAAATCTCCTTAAGCTGATAAGCAACTTCAGCAAAGTCTCAGGATACAAAATCAATGTACAAAAATCACAAGCATTCTTATACACCAAGAACAGACAGAGAGCCAAATCATGAGTGAACTCCCATTCACAATTGCTTCAAAGAGAATAAAATACCTAGGAATCCAACTTACAAGGGATGTGAAGGACCTCTTCAAGGAGAACTACAAACCACTGCTCAATGAAATAAAAGAGGATACAAACAAATGGAAGAACATTCCATGCTCATGGGTAGGAAGAATCAATATCGTGAAAATGGCCATACTGCCCAAGGTAATTTACAGATTCAATGCCATCCCCATCAAGCTACCAATGACTTTCTTCACAGAATTGGAAAAAACTACTTTAAAGTTCATATGGAACCAAAAAAGAGCCCGCATCGCCAAGTCAATCCTAAGCCAAAAGCACAAAGCTGGAGGCATCACACTACCTGACTTCAAACTATACTACAAGGCTACAGTAACCAAAACAGCATGGTACTGGTACCAAAACAGAGATATAGATCAATGGAACAGAACAGAGCCCTCAGAAATAACGCCACATATCTACAACTATCTGATCTTTGACAAACCTGAGAAAAACAAGCAATGGGGAAAGGATTCCCAATTTAATAAATGGTGGTGGGAAAACTGGCTAGCCATATGTAGAAAGCTGAAACTGGATTCCTTCCTTACACCTTATACAAAAATTAATTCAAGATGGATTAAAGACTTAAACGTTAGACCTAAAACCATAAAAACCCTAGAAGAAAACCTAGGCAATACCATTCAGGACATAGGCATGGGCAAGGACTTCATGTCTAAAACACCAAAAGCAATGGCAACAAAAGACAAAATTGACAAATGGGATCTAATTAAACTAAAGAGCTTCTGTACAGCAAAATAAACTACCATCAGAGTGAACAGGCAACCTACAAAATGGGAGAAAATTTTTGCAACCTACTCATCTGACAAAGGGCTAATATCCAGAATCTACAATGAACTCAAACAAATTTGCAAGAAAAAAACAAACAACCCCATCAAAAAGTGGGCGAAGGACATGAACAGACACTTCTCAAAAGAAGACATTTATGCAGCCAAAAAACACATGAAAAAATGCTCATCATCACTGGCCATCAGAGAAATGCAAATCAAAACCACAATGAGATACCATCTCACACCAGTTAGAATGGCAATCATTAAAAAGTCAGGAAACAACAGGTGCTGGAGAGGATGTGGAGAAATAGGAACACTTTTACACTGTTGCTGGGACTGTAAACTAGTTCAACCATTGTGGAAGTCAGTGTGGCGATTCCTCAAGGATCTAGAACTAGAAATACCATTTGACCCAGCCATCCCATTACTGGGTATATACCCAAATGACTATAAATCATGCTGCTATAAAGACACACGCACACGTATGTTTATAGCGGCACTATTCACAATAGCAAAGACTTGGAACCAACCCAAATGTCCAACAATGATAGACTGGATTAAGAAAATGTGGCACATACACACCATGGAATACTATGCAGCCATAAAAAATGATGAGTTCATGTCCTTTGCAGGGACATGGATGAAATTGGAAATCATCATTCTCAGTAAACTATCGCAAGAACAAAAAACCAAACACTGCATATTCTCACTCATAGGTGGGAATTGAACAATGAGATCACATGGACACAGGAAGGGGAACATCACACTCTGGGGACTGTTGTGGGGTGGGTGGAGGGGGGAGTGATAGCATTGGGAGATATACCTAATGCTAGATGACGAGTTAGTAGGTGCAGCGCACCAGCGTGGCACATGTATACATATGTAACTAACCTGCACAATGTGCACATGTACCCTAAAACTTAAAGTATAATAATAAAAGAAAAAAAAGCAAACAATATATTGTATTCTTGAAAAATGCTAAGAGAGTGCATGTAAAATGTTCTCATCATAAAAATGATAACTATGTTAGGTAATGCATATGTTAATTAGCCAGATTTAGTCGTTCCATAGTGTATGTATATTTCAATTTTTTTTTTTTTTTTTGAGACGGTCTTGCTCTGTCACCCAGGCTGGAGTGCAGTGGTGTGATCTTGGCTCACCACAACCTCCGACTCCTGGATTCAAGCAATTTTAGTACCTCAGCCTCCTGAGTAGCTGGGATTACAGGTGCCCACCACCACACTTGGCTAATTTTTGTATTTTTAGTAGAGACGGGGTTTCCCCATGTTGCCCAGGATGGTCTTGAACTCCTGGCCTCAGGTGATTGACCCGCCTCAGCCTCCCAAAATGCTGAGATTACATAGATGAGCCACCACACCTGGCCATAATGTATGTATATTTCAAAGCAATATGTTGCACACAGTAAATACATCTAATCTAATTTTATCTGTCAACTAAAAAAATTTTAAAATGGTCATACTAATTTCCCAGTAGAAATATATAAATATTTCTGTTTTCTCACTTCTAATTTTCATATGAGCAGATTTGTTAAGCTTGGGGAGAAATAACATCTAATATGCATATTCTGGATTATTAGCAAGATTGTATCTCATTTATCTCATTATCATTCCCGTCTCTTTTGTCACACTAAGCTGTTCCTTCTTCCATGTAATTCATCTCAGTGATGATACCACTATCCTTCCAGATGCTCAGGTCAGAAGTCTGGGGGTTATCTCTGAGTTCCCATGCCTCCTCCCCCACATCCACCCTCCAAATCCCTTTGTTTCTTATCCACAACATTATAATGACCTCCTAACTAGTCTCCTCCCTCCAGCCTACTCTCCCTCCAGTTGATTCTGTTCACTGTAGCAAGAGTATTTGTATTTCTGAAATACAAATCTGATTACGTCACTCCCCACAGCCCCAGCATTCTCTGGTGGCTTCCCATTTCTCTTTGGCCATTTCTCTTTGGCATGGTTTACAAGTCTCATCACAAGCTGGCTTCTCTGCCTACAGCCTCATATTTCTCCACTCCCTTCCTCAAAATTCTCACTCTGGTTTTGCTGAGTCATTTTCAGTTTTAGGATGTATCTCTACTTGGAACATTCTCTTTTCTCCTCTGACTAATTCGTCTTTTTTCTCAGATGAGGTAGCATTTCTTTCAAATAGACTTTCCTGCTGCTCTAAAACTGTGTTGGTGACTGAGTGAGTGTGTGTGTGTGTGTGATTGTGTAGTGAGGGACAGGGTAGCCTGCAGGTAAAGTCTGTGGCTAGACTGAGTATAAAGAGTGCCTAGGTTAGAATCATGGCTCTGCTATTTCTCAACCATGGCACTTTGGGCAAATTCATTTCTTCACGACTCAAATTTTCTTACCTGTGAAATGGCAATAATAATAGTACCCACCTCCCAGAAATTGTTGTAAGAATCAAATAAATTAATACACATGTAATATGCTTGGGACAGTGATGGTCACAGAGTAAGTGCTCATTGAATTCTAGCTGTATAAAAATGATATTCCTTTTTTTTTTTTTTTGAGACAGAGTTTCATTCTTATTGCCCAGGCTGGAGTGCAATGGTGTGATATCAGCTCACTGCAACCTCCGTCTCCCGGGTTCAAGTGATTCTCCAGCCTCAGCCTCCAGAGTAGCTGGGATTACAGGCACTTGTCACCACGCCTGGCTAATTTTTGTATTTTTAGTAGACATGGGGTTTTGCCATGTTGACCAGGCTGGTCTTGAACTTCTGACCTCAGGTGATCCACTGCCTCGGCCTCCCAAAGTTCTGGGATTACAGGCATGAGCCACTGCACCCAGCCCTCTTTCCTTTTTTGTTATAATTATTTACTTGTGTATATTCTGCACTTTAGGCTCTTGTAGGGTAGAGATTATAAGTGTTTTGTCATTGTACCCTTCAAGGCTAGTGCAGAGCCTGTTCCATAGTAAAAATTCAATCAGAATTTACAGATTGATTGAAGGAATGTGGGAAGAAGATATCCTTGAAGCCAGTCTAACTGAAAAAAAAAGTGTTCTTCTCTAGCTTTTTTTTTTCTTTTGGAGATAGAGTCTCGCTCTGTCACCCATGCTGGAGTGCTGTAGGATGGTCTCGGCTCACTGCAACCTCCGCCTCCTGGGTTCAAGTGATTCTCCTACCTCAGCCTCCTGGGTAGCTGGGATTACAGGCATGTGCCACCACGCCCAGCTAATTTTTGTATTTTTAGTAGAGACGAGATCTCACCATGTTGGCCAAGCTGGTCTCGAACTCCTGACCTCAAATGATCTACCCGCCTCCGCCTCCCAAAGTGCTGGAATTACAGGCATGAGCTACCATGCCCAGCTGGTCATCTCTAGCTATTCTTAATTCAAGTAATGTTAATTGCTCTTGTTTCTGGGTTCTTAGCCAGTTTCTCTTAATCAAGCATCATATGATCAGCACATCATAGATTCTTTCCAGATCTTGCTTGTTCACTAGGTTTACCTAACTCTTTTTCTTAACACTTTGCTAGTGGAATAATGACCTCAGGCCTGCACAGTGGATCTTAGCTTCTTCCCGCTCATAGGACTTCTAGAAGCCCCTCAGCAGCAGCATTGATTGAAGAATCAGAGCAATGGGACCGAGTTTTCAGAGTAGAAGGGAAACGTGTAACAGGCTGTGAGAATGTTCTAAGCAAAATCTTGGCGCCAGGAATGTATTTAAAATGTTTTTATTATAGAGAATTTCAAACATATATACAAGTGGAGGAATAATGTGAAGAATCCCTACTTACTCATTACCCACTTTCAGGTGACATCAACCCATTCCCTGTCTTGTTTCACGTGATTATTATTTTGAAGCAAGTCCTAAAAACATCATGGAAACATACAATAGTATGATTTCATTAGCACATATTTCAATGTACCTGTCTAAATGATTTGGACTTTTTTCTTCATTTAAAACAAAACCAGGAAACATCAGGATGTCTTCTAGTAGGTGAATGGATAAATAAACTGTGGTATATGCAGACAATGGAATATTACTCAGCACTGAAAAGAAATGAGTTATCAAGCCATGAAAAGACCTGGAAAAAACTTAAGTGCATATTACCGAGTGAAAGAAGCTAATCTGAAAAGGCCACATACTGTATAATTCCAACTATATGACATTCTGCAAAAGACAAAACTATGGAGACAGTCAAAAGATAAGTGGTTGCCAGGGGCTGCAGGGAGGGAGGGATGAATAGTTGGAGTAAAAATTATTTTTAGGTCAGTGAAACTCCTCTCTGTGATACTACAATGGTGAATACATTTTTCTAAACCTCACACAATGAACAACACCAAGAGTGAACCCTAATGCAAACTCTGGACTCTGGGTGATAATAATGTGTCCATGCAGCTTCATCAGTTGTAACAAATGTCCCAGGCTGGTGGGGGGTGTTAATAATGGGGGAGGCTGTGCACTGGGGGACTGGGGACATGTGACAACTCTTTATACTTTCTGCTCAATTTTGCTGTGAACCTAAAGCTGCTCTAAAATATAAAGTGTATTTTTAAAAGTACAAGTATTATTTTCAAAAAAACAAAAGTAAAGACAAAAACCCCCAGCTTATTCGGGACCTTGTAATGAAGTGCTGATGAGTGACATTATCATGGTACTTTGGCCTAAGGACTCATGAATATAAAGATCTGGGCTGACGTGGCCTACTCCCAAACCTGAACTCAAATCTTGGAACTTACAATTTGGACAGAGCAGAAAGTCACCTTCCAATACCAAAGGGAAAGGATCCAGACAAAGATGTTGATGTCATAGAGGTCATTGGAAAATACATCCCCATCGGTATCCAGAAATCCTAGCATTTAGATCACTTGGGCAGGAGGCAGTGTCTGAGAGATTAACACAGCCTAGCATAGCCAATGGACCACGTAGAAGAACTCTCGTTTAAGGGGGCATAATACTATTTGTAAATTACAGGCACACATGCTTGTATTAGACTGGCTGCTTCTCTCAGCTTGGTCTTTGGTTGTTTACCTATCTCATGACTAGAGTGAATTTTGCAATCCTGGGAGAGGCATGTTTTCTCTTGGCTCCCAGGAGCAGCATTTTTTTTTTTTTTAAAAGGTCTTTGGAGTCAGACAGAACTATGTGTGAATCCTGTCTTTCCTACCAATGACGCTTAGATATTCTTCCTTATTAATAAAACAGGTTGGTCACAGCTACTTAGCAAAGCAATTGTAAAATTAATAAGCATGATATGCGAACTACCTGGTGTGTGTTTGCCATTAGTCATTCCTTTCAGTTTAAAGTTGAACCTGCCCTCCTAGGAGTTACCAGAAACTTAGTATCTCTGGACTTGGTCAACAGAAATTTCATAAATTAGGCTGGGTGCAGTGGCTCACGCCTATAATCCCAGCACTTTGGGAGGCCGAGGTGGATGGATCACCTGAGGCCAGGAGTTCAAGACTAGCCCGGCCAACATGGGGAAATCCCGTCTCTACTAAAAATTCCAAAATTAATCGGGTATGGTGGCGTGCATCTGTAATCCCAGCTACTCAGGAGGCTGAGGCAGAATAATCGCTTGAACCCAGGAGATGGAGGTTGCAGTGAGCCAAGATCGCACCACTGCACTCAAGCCTGGGTGACAGAGCGAAACTCCATCTCAAAAAAAAAAAAAAAAAAAAAAAAAGGCAGGGCACGGTGGCTCATGCCTGTAATCTCAACACTGTGGGAGGCCGAGGTGGGAGGATCATTTGAGGTCAGGAGTTCGAGACCAGCCTGGCCAACATGGCGAAATCCCGTCTCTACTAAAAATACAAAAATTAGCCAGGTGTAGTGGTGCGTGCCTGTAGTGCCAACTACTTAGGAAGCTCACTCCGGCCTGGGGAGCAGAACAAGACTCCATCTCAAAAAACAAAACAAAACAAAAAACAAAAAAAAAAAAAGAAAGAAAGGAAGAAGAAATTTCATAAATTAAACTCTGTTTCTGGCATTTATTACCAGTAGATCAGACTCCTGAGTAGACTCTTTTTAAAAAAGTTCTCCATATTTCTTAATTTCTGAATCCAAAAGTTTTCTCAAAGTTTTTTCCACAATTCTGCCCTGGGTGACAGGGAGTTCTTGTCCTCAGATACACACCAGAATGTTAGAAATTCTTAGTTAATGGAAACATCCTGCCTTTGAGCAGTCTAATGATAGGATTAGCATTCTGAGAATTCCACATTTATATTTCATCATATCCTCCCTAACCCATTTTGAGTTCTTAATTGAGCCATAATGATTTGGAGAGAATGTATTATTTTCCAATAGCACCATGGGGAATCAGAGTTCCCAGGATGAAAGACAGGTTTGAAAGAGAGCTTGGAAACCCTCGAGGAACACTCATTTGCTTCCCAAATTGGACTGCAGTAAGCTTTCCCAGTGACAAGACTGACACTTCATTGGGTCTTTCTAGTATCTCTTTAGTCTCCGTGGCTTTACTCTCCCATTTCCAAAGTGATAGATAACAGTGTCAGTGGTCAGTATCCTCTGAATGGAGGCCGAATAACTTCATGTGATTTATTCATAATAATAGCATCATAATGCGTACCCTAGAGGGTTAGGGAGTCAGGAGAGTGTTATGGTTAAACACAAGAGTTTCAAAGCCAGACTGTGGGTTTGAAGCCCAGCTCCACTATTTACTAGCCATGTGACTTTGGACACATCACTTAATCCTTTTAAGCTTGACTTTCGTCATCTGTAAAATGGCGGTAATAATAGCACCTATTTTGTAGTGCTATTAAAATATTAAGTGAGATAACCTCTGGTATTTAAGTGCTCTATAAAAATCTTTTTATGATTGTTCTTAAAAGTCTTAACAGAGATGAAAGATGAAAGTATTAAAGTGTGAAAGCCGCAGCACAGTAGGTGCTTACTAAATGCCAGAAGTTGATGATTGATTATTTTCTCTTTCTTTAACCCTTCCTTCTCCATCAAATGAGCAGTAAAAATGAAACACAAATGGCAAAGTAGTTAAAGTCCTTGACTCTGGACGCAGATTATTTGGGTTCAAACCTAAATCTGATGTTTACCAGCTATGTAATCTTAGGTAAGTTAATTAATTTCTCTGTGGCTCAGTTTCCTCATCTGTAAAGGAAGGATACTGATAGAACCTACCTCATAGGATTATTCTCAGGATTAAATGGGTTAATATTAGTAAAGTATTTAGTAACAGCCTCAACACACAGTTAGTGCTATATACATATGTAGTAAATACAAGATATTTAATTTGTAAATTTTTAGTACCGAATTCCAGGTGTGTATGTCCTCATTATGTAAATATATTACTATATGGTGAGCATAGACATCTTGAGGTTGCATAAACCATGGATTAATTGTATTGTAACAAATAGAGTTTGAAAGTTTAAGGAAGAGAAATATGAAAACCAAATTTATGTAGTTACAATAATAACTAACATTTATTCATTACTTGTTACAGATCAGTTAATGATTCAAATACTTGACATAAATTATCTCATTTAATTACACCATAAGCCTTTGAGGTAGGAGCTATTATTATCCTTATTTTATAGATGAGGAAAATGAGGCGCAGAGAGACCATGTAACTTGCCTGAGGTCACAGAGTAGAGCCAAGGTTTAAACTCTGAGTCTGACTTCATTGCCTTGGCGTGTCCTCATCATGCTCCATGGTCTTTTTGATACGGGAAAAATGTGCTCTGCAGGTCATGGGCTTAGTCCAGTGCCCTGGACACTTTTTGAGTCATCAACCCCTTTGAGATGGGGTGGACCCTCCTCAGAAAAAAATGTACACACTTAGGTTAGTGTTTATCTTCTACATAGTCTAATGCTAGTTCAAAAATTCCAATAGCATAAATCAAGTTTTTTTTCCCCCAAAATATATTGCACTGTTTATTCCAACATGTGTTTAAAAGCACAAAAATAGCCTGGGCAACATGGTGAGACTTTGTCTCTACAAAAACTTAGCCAGGCATGGTGGCTTGCACCTGTGGTCTCAGCTGCTCGAGAGGCTGAGGTGGGAGAATTGTTTGAGCCTGGGTGGCTGAGGCTGCAGTGAGCTGTGATTGCACCACTGCCCTCCAGCCTGGGCAACAGAGCAAGACCCTGTCTCAAAAAAAAAAAAAAAAAAGCACAAAAACGAATACCTAAAAAATGCAGGCACTCCTGGTTCTGCTAATTACACAAAAATAAACAGATTAAGGAATAAATTTGGATATACTGAAGGCTGGCTCAATGAAAAATAAGGTCATTAATTCAGACACAACACTGAGCTGGTGGTGTGGTTTCTCTGACAATTACATTAATGGTTAAACTTCCAAAGGCAGATAGGCAACAGATACTACAGAAGTTTTAGGATGTTTTTCTTGGGGAGTCATGGAGCAGCTGTGCTTCACCACAGTTGCTGGAACACTTGTGTTGGCCAGAGTCCTGGGACTTTCCCTTGCTTTCCAAACAGGGAGAGTTTGACACTGCACCTACACTTGCTTAGGATCTGGCGTTCATCTATTGAAGCCACAGATTCCTTCGATTTTATCTTAAGCAACTGTATTAGTCCGTTTTCACACTGCTGATAAAGACATATCCGAGACTGGGCAATTTACAAAAGAAAGAGGTTTATTGGAGTTACGGTTCCATGTGGCTGGGGAGGCCTCACAATCATGGCTGAAGGCAAGGAGGAGCAAGTCACATCTTACGTGGATGGCAGCAGGCAAAGAGAGCTTGTGCAGAGAAACACCCATTTTTAAAACCATCAGATCTCGTGAGACCCATTCAGTATCACAAGAACAGCAGAGGAAAGACCCGCCTCCATAATTCAATCACCTCCCACCGGGTTGCTCCTAGGACATGTGGGAATTGTCGGAGTTACAATTCAAGATGAGATTTGGGCGGGGACACAGCAAAACCATATCAGCATCCATAGGCAACATTTACTGTTTTGATCACCTATTACACATTTGCTTTTTTTTCTGGATTAGGGCACCCTGAATTTCCTTTGGAAAACCATTTCTCCAGGACTCCATTCCTGTGGATTGTGGATTGGGTGGGGGCTCCCTTCTTTCTCCAGAGGCAGCACATGTGACCAAGGCCAGATTAATCAGGAGCAGGCCAGTGACCCAAACTGATCCAATCAATATGAATCCAGGGACTTACACCTGAGACACTGAGATTCTTCTTTGCTGGAATACAACCTGGGAGGATGAGAGCCTAGGAAGCTGCTGACTGAATGATAGTTGGAAAGAAACTGAGTCCTAACGACATCATTTGGGCTCCTGGATCAAGTCAGGCCTGAAAATCATTGATATGGTTTGGCTCTGTGTCCCCACTCAAATGTCATGTTGAATTGTAATCCCCATTGTTGGGGTAGGGACCTGGTAGGAGGTGATTAGATCACGGGGGTGAATTTCTTCCTTGCTGTTCTCATGATAGTGAGTGAGTTCTCATGAGATTTGATGGCTTAAAAGTGTGTAGCATCTCCTCTTTGCACTCTCTCTCTCTCTTGCTCCACCATGATAAGACGTGCTTGCTTCCCCTTCACCTTCTGCCATGATCGTAAGTTTCCTGAGGCCTCCCCAGCCATGCTTCCTGTACAGCCTGTGGAACTGTGAGTCAATTAAGCCTCTTTTCTTTATAAATTACCCAGTCTCAGGTAGTTCTTTATAGCAGTGTGAGAACAGATTAGTACAATCCCCGAGGCTTTTCAATAACAAGCCCAAACCTTTTGCCTACAACAATTTGAGGTGAGTTTCTGTCACTTGCAACAAGAAGAGTCTTAACTAATGTTGCATCTGACAATTGGACTATTGACCTTTGTATTATGCATGGTAGCTTGTGCCTCATTTATAAAGATGTATTTTTCTTTTAAAAACTTGTTTATGTCTTCTTTAAAAAATATAATAAACCTTTGTGATTTTTGAGAACTTTCAGAGATCTTCATGCATCCCTAATTATTAGTTACCCTTGTAGCATACATTATTTCCTAAATCAGCAATATCCACGAGATAGCAACAAGTCAAAGACAAAAATGTTGCAGTGGGATTTCGATGCTCAGGACAGGCACCAGAGACTTGGGGCACAGGATTCTCAAAATTAACGTTTTAGCAATTTTTTTATTGCTACATGATGTGGACTTCAGAATAAAGAGTAGACTAACTCTTCAATCTAAATCCTCAATACTAGACATTATATTTCCTTACTGTGTTAATTTGTCCTACTGCAATTTATTTCCTTTCCCTGTCATTTCATCAAGTCAGGATTCCCTCCCTCCCTCCCTCTCTCCCTCCCTCCCTCCCTCTCTCCCTCCCTCCCTTCCTTCCTTCCTTCCTTCCTTCCTGAGACAGAGTCTTGCTCTGTCACCCAGGCTGGAGTGCAGTGGCATGATCTCAGCTCACTGCAAACTCTGCCTCCCAGGCTCAAGTGATTCTTTCATCTCAGCTTCTTGAGTAGCTGGGACTACGACGTGAGCCACCACACCCAGCTACTTTTTGTATTTTTTTGGCAGAGACAAGGTTTCGCCATGTTACTCAGGCTGGCCTCAAACTCCTGGGCTCAAGCAACCCATCCGTCTTGGCCTCTCAAAGTGCTGGGATTATAGCATGAGCCACCACACCCAGCCTGGAATTTTCTTTCAAAAGCCTTCATATCTAATATCCATGCTCCTTGAGTTAGTCTGTAGCCTAACTGTATTTGGTAGCCACTAAACAAAATGAAAATATTGGAAATGTTCTAGCTTCTTGTTTAATTTAAAATAAAATTTAATCTTTCCCTAAAGTCCACAGTTTATTGACCTTTACATTTTAGATTTTTTGTACTTGTTGATACAGTAAAAGCAGAGACATTTAAATGAGTTTTAATTTAAGAGAAGCTGGTATTTGAGAAGTAAGATTTATGAAATGTCTATTTGAGGAGTGATTATTTGCATGTAAAATTATTTTTCACTTTAAACAAAGCTTTCTTTATGTTTCCTATTAATATTCACCCTAGTGAGTTAACTATTTGACTTAATGTATAAAGTTTTACTTAAAATTCTAGAATTTCAGAGCAAGAATGGTACTTGAAGATACTTTTACATTTGAGGAAGTCAAGGAAAGAGGCAAGTAAAATATTTTATTCTGGCTGGGCACAGTGGCTCACATCTGTAATCTCAGTACTTTGGGAGGCTGAGGTGGGTGGATCACTTGAGGTCAGGAGTTTGAGACCAGCCTGGCTAACATGGCAAAACCCTGTCTGTACTAAAAATACAAAAATTAGCTGGGTGTGATAGCACATGCCTATAATCTCAGCTACTCAGGAGGCTGAGGCAGGAGAATCCCTTGATCCCAGGAAGGGGAGGTTGCAGTGAGCTGAGACTGTGCTATTGCACTCCAGCCTGGGTGATAGAGGAAAAATCTGTCTCAGATATATATATATATATATGTATGTGTGTATGTATATATATATATATATATATATCTCACCGGTGTCTGCTCATGCCTCCATATAGGGGCAGAATATTACCCCACCCCATTTTCAGACTTGGCCATATCACTTGCTTGGGCCAATGGAAGAGACAGTAAGTATGCCAATTCTGAGCCAAAGCTGAGTTGAGTTGAATTCTGCCTTTTCCTCAACCACTCCACATCAGTACTTCTAAATCAGGAATTTCATCTGGCATTTGGTCATTGGTGGTGGCAAAAGTTGACTCACAAGTCCAGTTCTGTGGCACTGAAGCTGAGCCTTGAGACTGTTGCTCCAGCTTTCCAAATGATTCTGTGAGCTATTAATACTTTTAAATAAATCCCTTTTCTGCTTAAACTAACTGATGAGGATTCTTTTTTTTTCACTTAAGACATATCCTCTCTACTCCATAGACACATTTTCAGAAACACTTTTTTTGTGATGAGTTCAACTGCATGCTTTCTGAAGAAATGAGAAATAGGTATATTTAGCATGCTTTCTGAAGATATGGGAAATAGGTCTATTTAGCATTTAGTATTAAACATATGGTGTGTTTAATACTTTATATGATTTCCAACCCCCGTCCCCCCAGTAATCATGTTGGTGTAGATTAAAAAGGTATTTTACTCAGGATAGTTGAGGCTGTGAAGGACCAAGAATGCTCACACTCTTCTATAGGAATGGAAATTGCTATACATTTTTTTTGGTATGAAATTTATTAGTTCAGTTTTAAACAGCCTTAGTATTCTGCATATCATTTATTTCATCCATAATTTTTTTTTGCTTCATAGAAAGAGTTTAATAATCACAGGGCTGGCCAAGTGGAAGGATGGGAGTTAATTCTCAAATCTGTCTCCCAGATAATTTGAAAGCTAGGGTTTCTTAGGGATAGTTTGATAGACAGGGGACTAGGGAATGGAGACTGCTGATTGGTTGGGCTGGGGATGAAATCATAGGGCTGTCAAAACTGCCTTTGTGTGGTAAGTCAGTTCCTGGGTGAGGGTCATCAGTCTGGGAGATGTTATTCTACTAGAATGCAAAGTCTGAAAAATATCTCAAACCCCAGTCTTAGGTTTTACAATAGGAATGTTGTCTGTAGGGGTGATTAGAGAACTTACAAATTTTGTGCTCACCCCATGTGCCTCCTGAGCAGTAAACAATGACTAGTTATCATTTATGCCTGGGTCTTAGCAGAATTCAGGCCCCTCCCATAATTCTAACCTTGTGGGCTGTCATGAATTTTACAAAGGCAATTCTATCCTTGAACAAGGAGGGGCTATTATCATCCTTGCTTTAAGGTTAAACTATAAATTAATTCCTCCCATAGTTAGCTTAGCATATGCCCAGGAAAGAGCAAAGACAGTTGGTTTGAGAGGTTAGAAGCAAGAGTGAGTTAGGTATGTCAGATTTCTCTCACTGCCATAATTTTTGTAAAGACAATTTCCATCCCCAATTTGAGCTTGACCGTACTTCATTCTTGAGTTGTGAGCTACAGAGATGGGAAAAGGCTAACGATTGCTTTAACTTCTTGCTGACAGGGGGGTGTAGTGGGGGTAAAAGTTGGCTTATTGGTAAGAGGAATAAAACCATTTTGCTATTGTCTGCATGTATTCATGGGTGTCTTGTGGGGATCTCGTATTAGTCAGGGTTCTCCAGAGGGGTGGAGCTAATGGATATATGTATATATGAAAGGGAGTTTATTAAGGAGAATTGACACACAGGATCACATGGTGAAGTCCCACGATAGGCCATCTGCAAGCTGAGGAGCAAGGAAGCCAGTAGTGTCTCAGTCCCAGTCCTAAAACCTCAAAAATAGGGAAGCCGACAGTGCAGCCTTCAGTCTGTGGCTGAAGGCCCAAGAACCCTTGGCAAACCACTGGTGTAAGTCCAAGAATCCAAAAACTGAAGAACCTGGAGTGTGATGTTTGAGGGCAGGAAGCATCCAGCACAGGAGAAAGATGAAAGCCAGGAGACTCAGAAAGCCAGTGTATCCCACCTTCTTCTGCCTGCTTTTTCTAGCTGTGTTGGCAGCCCATTGGATGGTTCCCACCCACCTTGAGGGTAGATCTGCCTCTCCC
The DNA here is from genome assembly GCF_029289425.2 of Pan paniscus. Lineage (NCBI taxonomy): Eukaryota > Metazoa > Chordata > Mammalia > Primates > Hominidae > Pan > Pan paniscus. The sequence continues at coordinate 177,838,714 of NC_073255.2, forward strand.
AGTCCACAGACTCAAATGTTAATCTCCTCTGGCAACACCCTCACAGACACACCCAGAAATAATACTTTGTATCCTTCAATCCAATCAAGTTGACATTTCATATTAACCATCACAGGTCCCAAGGCTTGCATGACAAAGATACTAGTACTCTCATCTACAGTTTTAGCACAGCACTAAAATGAACAGCAGACTGTAAGATAAGGAGTCCTAGCATAAGAACTGAAAGCCCTGGCTTCAGAAGCCCCTGTGGAACAGATCTGAAGTCTTCATCCATCAATTCTATAATGAAACTTTTTAAAGGACAAATCAGGGATGTATGAAAAGATAAAGGATGTCATAATAGCACTATTTGGAATAATATTTATAAGAAAAATGATATTTATTTATTTATTTATTTTTTGAGATGGAGTCTCGCTCTGTCGCCCAAGCTGGAGTGCAGTGGCACAATCTCAGCTCACTGCAACCTCTGCCTCCCAGGTTCAAACGATTCTCTTGCTTCAGCCTCCCAAGTAGCTGGGACTACAGGCATGCACCACCATGCCCAGCTAATTTTTGTAATTTTAGTAGAGGCAGGGTTTCACCATGTTGGCCAGGATGGTCTTGATCTCTTGAACTTGTGATCCACCCACCTTGGCCTCCCAAAGTGTTGGGATTACAGGCATGAGCCACTGCGCCTGGCTTGATAATAATATTTGTAATAAAAACTTGGCACTTAATATTCCAAGAACTGTAGGACAATTACAAAAGATGTAACATATGCAAAATGGGACTTCCAGAAGGAGAGGAGAGAAAGGAATAAAAAAATTATTTGAAGTCATGATGACTGAGAACTTTCCAAAACATCAAATCATAGATCTAGGAAGCTCAGAGAACACCAAACAGTATAAATATAAAAATATCTACATGTAGCCATATCGTATTCAAACTGCAGAAAATCAAAGACAAAGAGAAAAGACTTCAGATAGACTCATCATCATCATCCTTCAACAGTCACTGCATGTGATGTTGGATGATTTCCTCTTGGGATTGGTTGGTCAACCATAATGGATATCATAGCCACAATCTTACCATGCCTTCTTCATCTCTGACTCTAAGGAGTCACCTTCCTTTCCACTGTTGCCTGGTTCTGTAGTCTGTAACAGATTCATAAGCTTTGTGCAGTGGCAGTAAGGTAGCCAATGAGGTTTATTTGAGGCGCAATTATTGCTAATTGAAACAGATTCGTAGTGCACAGAGAGTGGGATTTGTAGTTAACTACATCTAGATTTTTAAATCCCCACCCCACTGTTTACCAGTTGGATAAACTTGGACAAACCACTCTCTGAGTGACTCTCTTCATCTGATTAAATGAAGATATTAGTAGTTCATAGGACTGTTGTGACAAAGCAGGTCACCAACAAATGGGAGCTGGATGCTCATAGTTTTTTTGTTTTTTGTTTTTTTTTTTTTGAGATGGAATCTCCCTCTGTCACCCAGGCTGGAATGCAGTGGAGGGATCTCAGCTCACTGCAGCCTCTGTCTTCCCGGTTCAAGCGATTTTCCTGCCTCAGCCTCCTGAGTAGCTGGCTCATTGCTTTTCTTCTGACTTGCCCTAACTTTCAGGTATCTGAGGCGGTTCAAGGGGTGCTGGTTTTCTTCACAAGACTGTCCTTTCACTGGTCCCAGAATCTTGCTTTCTGTTCATAATTCCTGCCTCCTCTCTGGCCTTTTTTCTTTCCTCATGTGGATGTTTGGGGTCCCATTATTTTGCTTCTTGATTCTGTTTCTGTGACACCACTAGTTCAGGAGTGGTGACTTACCCTCTCCACTGCCCCAGCTCGGTTCTGATTTGAGCTCCACCCCTGTCAGTTCCCTCCATAGCTGGCCTTGTAAACTTGGCAAAGTCACGTAAAGTCCTGTGCCATACCTGTGCTTTTTTACAGCAGGTGCCCATCAGACTGAAACGTACTGACCAGATGAGGGAGGAGGTGGCCTTTGCCTCATAAATGTCATAAAAGGATGGAAAATTGAAAGCAATGAACAGAGAACCCTGGAAAAAATCATGATTTTTTTTCTCCTGAAAAGACTCTTCACTGTCAAAAAGAGTAAGGCAAAAATGTATAGTTGAAAGCACTTAGAAGCAGAATTATCTCTAAGGAGAGTACTTTTAATTTTGGATGTCAATGGCTCCTTTATAGATTTTGTGCTTTTGAATGAATTTGTTCAGTAGGAATTTCGGGAAGGCTGGCTACATGGAGAATTAATCATACATATAAGCCTTTGAATGTGAGTACCTTTACTATCTTCATATGGCCATTATTTTCAGATGGTAATACATGTTCACGTAGAAATCTAGAAAATACAAAAGCCCTTGAAGAGAAAATAACCCAGAAATAATCCTAACATTGTGGTATATTTCCTTGTCATTTATTTTTCTTTACAACATTTGGATCAGATTTTACCCACAGTTTTATATCTTACTTTTTGCACTTACCAGTATCTGTTTGAGTATTTCACTACATTCTTAAATATAACACCAACATGTTAATTTTAATAGCTGCTTGTCATTCTATTGAATGACTTATCTTATGACTTACTCAGCCAACCTCTGGTTTGTTATGAGTGAGCTGCTTTTTGTGCCTGTGTCAGCTGTGGCAGGCTGTGGCCGTGTGAGCATTCTGTAATGCAACGCCCTCGGCTGTGCCTCCGAGGCTTGCACAGGCCTTTGTTGACAAGCAATTTCTTTTCTAGAGTGGGGCGCTTCCTAGTAAGGCGGGCATCTTCAGGAAGTGGTGGCAGAATGGAAATCCCCACACTCAAGTTTCCCCTTGATAGGAATGACCTCCACTGCCAAGCTGGAGTCTGGGGTTGGCTGGGCTAATGTGGCTGTATTGTGGTGGGCCAGGGTGTGTTTGTGGGTGTGTGCATGTGTGTGTGTGTGTGTGAGAGAGAGAGCGAGAGAGCATAGTCAATAAAGCCGTCCACCACAAAATTCTCACGCACCCTCCAAGGATTGTGCAATTTTCTGTCTTTCCTGAGATGATCCCCCTTTGTCTGAGATGATGACTTCCCTTTGGCTTTGCTTTGATTTTTATTTGGACACCATGAACTGAGTGGTTTAAAAACAGATATTTGTTTTCTCACAGTTCTGGAGGCTGGAAGTCCCAGATCAAGGTGCTGGTGGGTTTAGTTTCTGCCAAGGGCTGTCTTCCTGGCCTTTGCTAAATCTCTTTGCAGATGGCCTCCTTCTCACTGTGTCCTCACATGGCCTTTCTCCGTGCTCATGTGGAGAGAGAAAGAAAGAGAGAGATCTCTTCCTTTTCTTATGAGGTCACCAGTTCTATCAGGTCAGGGCCCCACCCCCCTAACTTTAGTTACCTCCTGAAGACCCTATCTCCAAATATAGTCACACTGGAGATTATGGCATCAACATACAGACTTCAGTGGAACGCATTCATTACATAACACCTACATTATGGTCTATTTTTTTTCCTACAGCATTTATCATCTTTTAAAATATGGCCAGGCACGGTGGCTCATGCCTGTAATCCAAGCTCTTTGAGAGGCTGAGGCAGGCAGATCATCTGAGATCAGGAGTTCAAGACCATCCTGGCCAACATGGTAAAACCCATCTCTACTCAAAATATAAAAATTAGCCGGGCATGGTGGTGTGCACTTATAATCCCAAATACTTGGGAGGCTGAGGCAGGAGAATCACTTTAACCCAGGAGGCGGAGGTGGCAGTAAGCTGAGATCACACCACTGCACCCCAGTCTGCGCAACAGAGAGAGACTCTGTCTCAAAAAAAAAAATTTTTTTTTTATTAAGTTGGTTTTTACCCGTTTCCCATAGTAGAATATACGCTCCAGGAGGGCAGGGATCTTTGTTATTCATGGAGGTCTCCCAGGAACCTAGAAGAGTACCTGCATCTAGTAAGTGTAGAATGAATGAATGAGGTCAGCAACCATGGCTGTCAATGTGGGGAAATAAAAAAGGAAAAGGATACAATGAAGTCCTGGTAATATGTAGAAAATCCCCCTCCCCTGGAAATACTGGATATCTAGAAGGGGAATTGAGAGTTATCCCACTCTAGAACTGTCAATACCTTGTCCTGCAACATGTAAAAATGTCACTTGATTGGGCAGGATGTAAGGGAGACCCTCCACATTATGGTTCAAATGGGGGCAATGGTGCCATAGTCTACTCAGTCTACTATAAGAACATACCATAGACCAGGTGGCGTAAATGACAGAAATTATTTTTCACAGTTCTGGGAGTCCAAGATCAGGGTGCCAGCATGGTCAGTTTCTGGTGAGGGCTCAGATACTGGCTTGTAGACAGCTGCCTTCTCACTGTGTCTTCATGTGGCAGAGAGAGAACTCTGGTGTCTCTTCCTCTTCTTATAAGGGCACTAATCCCATCATGAGGGCCCCACCTTCATGACCTCATCTAAATCCAATTACCTTCAAAGACCCCATCTCCGAATACCATCACATTGGGCATTAGTGCTTCAATATAAGAATTTTTGGGGAACACAATTCAGTCTATAGGAGACAGTGTAGCAAGTGATCAGGACTTTCAGGATCCAGCCTCAGAAGTCAGGTTAGAAGTAGAATGGGATGCTGTCCACATAACCTATGCCTCCTCAGCCCAGAATTCAATGATTGGAAAACATTGAGGCATTGCATAGGCCGAGGGGCATCGCTGTGCACTCATTCAGGTCAAAACCTGGCTGGGCAGCTACCATTTCCTTGTCACTTTTCCAGATCTTGAGGAATTGTAGTCACTTACAGATCTAATTTCTTACAAATCATGTTTTTCATGATTTTTAATGAATCATGTCTTGTTCTTTTTATTTATAAAAAAATACTGAGGCTTCTGGGATGGGGAATGCAGAGTCTAAGAAGTGGGTATCACACTATTTAAAATACTGTGATTAAAAATATTTTAATATTTATGAAAGATTATCCCTTAATAATATTTTCGCTGTTGTCATGAATATTTTTTCAGATTACCTTGAAAATTATTTTTTCAAGTTCCAAATCAAACAAATGGAGATTTCAATTGGCACCATATTAAATCTATAAATGACTTTGAAAAGCATCGGCACTTTTATAGTATTGAGTTGTTTCATTTAGGAACATGGTAGGTTTTCTTTTGTTTTGTTTTGTTTTGAGACAAAGTCTTGCTCTGTCGCCCAGGCTGGAGTGCAGTGGTGTGAGCTCGGCTCGCTGCAGCCTCTGCCTCCTGGACTCAAGCGATTCTCTTGCCTCAGCTCCCGAGTAGCTGGGGTTACAGGCGGGTGCCACCACGCCCAGCTGATTTTTTTTGTATTTTTAGTAGAGATGTGGTTTCACTATGTTGGTCAGGCTGATGTTGAACTCCTGACCTCAGGTGATCTGCCTGCCTCGGCCTCCCAAAGTGCTGGGATTACAGGTGTGAGCCACCGCGCCTGGCCAGAACATGATAGGTTTTTACATTTTGTTTATATCATTTGTGTCTCTCAATGAAGTTTTGTAGTTTTCTTCATATCCTCTCCTTTCTTTGTAACTGTTATTCATAAGTGTGTTATAGTTTTTGTTATCTTGAATGGAAGAGTTTTCCAATATATTTTCTGATAATTAATTGCTATTATGTTTGAAAGTATTGATATCTGTTTATTTTTCTTATATTCAGCCATCTTATCCAACTCTCTTATTAGTGCTACTAGCTTGTTAGTTTATTCTTTTGAATTTTCAGTCATTTTCTGTATATAGTGATAGTTTTGCATCCTCCTTTCCAATGGTTATAACACTTATTTTTGTTTCCTGCCCTTTTCTTGACCTCTAATATATTAAATAGTAGTCTGATGCAGTGGCTCACTCCTGTAATCCCAGCACTTTGGGAGGCTGAGGCGGACAGATCGCTTGAGGTGAGGAATTTGAGATCAGCCTGGGAAACATGGCAAAACCCCATCTCTACAAAAAAATTAGCTGGACATGGTGGTGCATGCCTGTAGTCCCAGGTACTAGGGAGGCTGAGGTGGGAGGATCGCTCTGGGCTCCTTGCTTGAACCCAGGAGGTGGAGGCTGCAGTGAGCTGTTAAGTGTGCCACTGCACTCCTGCCTGGCTGACAGAGGGAGACCCTATCTGAAAAACCATCATATATATACATATGTGAGACAGCATATTTATCTTGGTCCTGATTTTATTGGAATGTCTCTGAAGTTTCACTGTGTGCCAGTTCACCGTGTCCTGTTTGCCTTAACATCTGTTCCTTGCCCTTCCCTGCTCTGTTGTACTGCAGTGGACTGAAATCGGCGTGTCCCAAGGTTCCCATGTCAGCTGGCTTCCTGCTGAGTGCAGGCCCTGGGAGGTTCTGGCAAGAGATTGGTGAGTAGAAGAAAGGGAGAAGCCCAGGTATTCCTCCCTTGTTCTCTGCCACAAGTAGCAACTCTAGCAACAGCTGCATCTGTTTCGTGGCTCCAGCTCTGGCCAGACAGGTGTCTCCATGGGTCCAGCTTCTGTTGGGCAAAGCTGGTTCCAGGTTTCAGGAAATACTTCTTCCTTTTTTGTTTCTTCAGCTAGGCTGCCCTTAGTCCCCACCAAGAGGGTCCCTTCCCAACCCCACCTTAGAGGGCTCTGCATATTCCAAACACACACAAATAACCGAACTGAAGAATTCATGGTTGCCTCTATGTCTTGAGTTCCTGCATCAGGTCTGCACGGCATGGACTGTGACCCTAAACTTCTGCTCTTCTGGTTAACACAGAATGGGCCCCAGGAAAGTGCTCTGAGATACCTCTTGGCCTGTATCCTCAAAACAAAAGACAACTGCATCTGAGTGCCATTAAGTGTTTTGGGTTGTGTTGCTGCTGATGTTGGGGGTGGATTCTGCTTTGACGTGCTGAGAGGATCTGAAGGTAGAAGCACTTAGACACAAAAGAGGACAAAATGATTAACTTGTCAATCTTTTCTCCCAGACAGCATGTGTTCAGTAGATTTTTGAATAAGGAAGTATAATTTCCCAGAAGGCATAAGTATCCATTTTCTGTCTTCCTTTGGTGTTCCAGTTCATGGTTCTGGAGTTACACGGGAATTAGGATGATATTTTGCAACAGTTGTACACGGTACCTGAGGACTGTTTTGCGATATTAAGCAATTCATGTTGCTCTTAACTATATTTCTTGACCCATTCTGAATTTTGGCCTAAAATACAGAAACATGCTAATGTCACATATCGTTCATAGTTTAATGTGTTACTAAGAGATGTGGCCTCAGCTTGAGCCAATAGTCGTAAAATTCTTTGGAGAAATTAAAAGATTATAGGTATTTATGCTATATCTTGAATCTATCCACAGACAAAGCACATTTAAATGTGATCTTATAGCCACTTGAAGACATATGATGGAAATTCTGACTAAAAAATGCTGCCAAAGTCATTAAATTTTATTTAGAAAATACATAAGGTATACTAGATATAAGATGTACCAGCTACCTGAAACAACAGATGATGCTCACATATAGAGCAAAATGTGGTCTTTGGTGGAAAAGGAAATCAGTTTTGGATTTGTGCTATCCACAATTCTTTGATGTGAACTATTGCTTGTTATTAATAATGTAAACAAAATAGGTAGGAGGTCCTGAAAGGGAGTCCTCCTTAAAAGGTTTCTGGCTTAGTTTCCTTTCTTTTGAGGATTTTTAACATATAAGCCAAACGAAATCCAAGGATTAAACTGAAAAAAAAAGTAAAAAAAAAAAATGTACAGAAACAAAAATCTGTAAAAATTAGATCTGTAAAATCTTAGATCTGTAAAAATTCAGATCTAAGTTTGGCAATTTCTCACTTAATTTTTAAAATATATTTTTAAATTTTAAAGAAAATGTTTTTCTCCAAATAGAAATGAACTGCATGTGAAATCAAAATGATATTCTAATAAAATATTAGGACATTAGAACAAGAAAATGAAAATGTTTTTATGACTTTAAATTAGTCAGGTGTGGTGGTGCATGCCTTTGTCTCAGCTACTTGGGAGGCTGAGGCATGAGAATGGCTTGAACAAGGCACATGTACCCTAAAACTTAAAGTATAATAATAATAAAATAAAAAAAAAGAAATATCCAGATTAGGCAAATCTAAAAAAAAAAAAAAAAAAAGAAAGACTTTAAAGGAGAAGATTAATTATCCCAAAGTAATGTCTATAAAAACTATTTTCCAATCATTATAGATCAAGATATGGTCTTGATTAAAGACTGATTTTAATAAATTAAGCAGTATGTTTTGATTTTTGGTCTCCTTTATCCTAGCATTGGAATATTTGAAAGATGAACTTAAGAAATGTTATATGGATCTAGATATTACTTTAAGAGATGGTAAAACAAAAAGGTATATATGATCGATCATGATTTATATGATAAAAGTAAAATATAATATTGTTCTGCACTATGAGCTTTTCATAGATGATTGTTACAGTGCTTGAAAATAACGTAAAATTTCAAAATAAGTATGCTTTAAACATTTTACCAATACTTCCAATAAAAGTGTTACTGCCTCAGTAGAGTGATATTTGTCCAAGTTGAAATTAATAATGCTAAAAAAACCTATCTGGCTGGGCATGGTAGCTCATGCCTGCAATCCCAGCACTTTGGGAGGCCAAGGTGAACAGATTGCTTAAGCCCAGGAGTTTGAGACCAGCCTGGGAGCCATGGTGAAACCCCATCTCTACTAAAAATATAAAAATTAGCCAAATGCGGTGGCATGCACCTGTAGTCTCAGCTTCTCAGGAGGCAGAGGTGGGAGGATCTCTTAAGCCTGGGAGGTCGAGGCTGCAGTGAGTTGTGATGGCACCACTGCAATCCAGCCTCTGCTACAGAGAGAGACCCTGTCTTGAAACAAAACAAAAAACGATCTAAAAATTACAATGAATCAAAAAGTTGTTAAGAACATTTGGCATTACCATCAATAGAAGTTATGTGAAAATCTTGATTATAGCAATAGGATTAATGATTTTTCTGGAGTAAACATCAAGAAAAATAAGAAAAAATATGTATAATTAGTTATGAATTATGAAATGCTTTTATTTTACTATGTATTTGAACATTGCTGGTTCACCAGCACATGCTATTTTGCCAACTTTTATTTATGCAAGAAACATAACTTGCTGGGCATGGTGGCTCATGCTTGTAATCCCAGTACATTGCGAGGCCAAGGCAGGAGGATTACTTGAGCCCAGGAGCTTGAGACCAGCCTGGGTAACATGGTGAAACCTCATCTTTACCAAAAATATGAAAATTAACCAGGTGTGGTGACACACGTCTGTAGTCCCATCTACTCAGGAGGCTGAGATGGGAGGATCAATTGAATCCAGGAGTTTGAGGTTGCAGTGGAGTACACTGCTGCACTCCAGTCTGGGTAACAGAATGAGACCCTGTCTCTATTAAAAAAAAAAAAAAAAACTAAAATAACTTTACATGTATTTATTTCAAAATTTTGTCATCATAAAGGTATTTGTAATATAGAAGGATAGAACACACTTTGATTTAACAATTTGTCATTTGACTTATTTTAAACATTGAGACTTATGGTATGTGGACCTTCATTTGTATGCTTGCCCTGGGGTCTCTCAATGTTGCTTTTAACCCAGGGTGCTAGTGGCTTCCTGCTGTCAACTTACTGTTGCCTACTTGGCTTTTTACCCTTTGATTTTGCACAAATAAGTAGATACATGTATATTTTCTTATGCTCCCTTTTTTTTCTGTATGAAAAGTAGAGTTATGGGTTGAAGTCCTAACCCCCAGTTCCTCAGAATGTGATCTTCTTTAGAAATAGTGTCATCATGGCAGGGTGCAGTGGCTCACGCTTATAATCCCAGCACTTTGGGAGGCCGAGGCGGGTGGATCACGAGGTGAAGAGATCAAGATCATCCTGGCCAACATGGTAAAACCCCGTCTGTGCTAAAAATACAAAAATTAGCTGGGCGTGGTGGTGTGCGCCTGTAGTCCCAGCTACTCGGGAGGCTGAGGCAGGAGAATCACTTGAACCTGGGAGGTAGAGCTTGCAGTGAGCCGAGATTGAGCCATAGCACTCCAGCCTGGCGGCAGAGCAAGACTCTGTCTCAAAAAAAAAAAAAAAAATCGCATAATCGTAGATGTAATTAATTAAGATAATTAAGATAGGTCAAACTGGAGTAGGGTAGGTCTCTATAGCAATATGACTGTTGTCCCCATAAGAAGAGGGAAATTTGGAGATGGAGATGCACAGAGGAGTGATGTGAAGATACACAAGAGGAGATAGTTATGTGATGACATGGGCAGACAAGTACAGAAGGATATCTGCTGGGTCATAGAGACATGTCTTTTTCATCTTAACAGTGACTCCAAATTGCCCTCTAGAGTGGCTCTATCAGCTCATGCTCCCACCAGAAGTGCATGAGAGCATGTTTCTCTATGCCCCAGCCAACACTTGATATTAACAGACATGTACATTTTTTTCCCCATCTGGTGGGTAAACAACAGTATTTTAAAAACATTTGCATTCTGTAGATTACTAGTGAGGTTTTTTTCGTATGTTAATTTTCCATCTCAATTTCTTCTTCTGTAAATTGTCTTTTTATAAACTTTGCACATTTTTTTCTCTTGTGTTGTTTTATTCCTACTAGTTTGAAATATTTCTTTATGTAGGAGATGATCTTATTCATTTAAAATTATCTCTAGTTTAGGAACACCTTTTACATATCAAGAATGTTTGTTGGGTTTAATTGGTGGTCTTTTTAGCTTCTAGTGAGATGATCAAATGATGTTTATTTGACCTGTTGATATGAGGCACCTGTAATTGTAAGGATCTTAAAAACCAGAGCAGTGAGATATTATGTGGGCAAGAGGAATGATACCAATGTGGAGCTTTCAAAACATGTTTAGAGGGTGTTTCTTTGAGAGTGAGGAAGTCATCGTTAGAGGCTAGGCTGAAGCCCTGGGCAGAGTCTTATAGAGATGTAAAAGGTCTGAACTTTACCGTACAGACAAGGTGAAACTACTGCAGAATTTTATTTTATTTTATTTTTAAGACAGACTCTCATTCTGTCACCCAGGCTGGAGTACAGCAGCATGATCTCCGCTCACTGCAGTCTCTACCTCCTGGATTCAAGTGATTCGCGTGCCTCAGCCTCCCGAATAGCTGGGATTGCAGGCCTGCACCACCATGCCTGGCTTATTTTTGTATTTTTAGCAGAGACGGGGTTTTGCCATGTTGGCCAGGCTGGTCTCGAACTCCCGGACTCAAGTGATCTGCCCTCCTTGGCCTCCCAAAGCTGGGATTCCAGGTGTGAGCCACTGTGCCCAACCCTACTACAGGATTTTAAAGGATAACTGTGGAATTTAAGAAGATTAATATGGTGGTGGGGTGGAGGAAGATGAGGAAGAAGAGAAGGAAGGTAGTTAAACTAATATGACTCTCTAAAGCTGACTTTTTTTTTTTTTTTTTTGATACTGAGTCTCACTCTGTCACCCAAGCTGGAGTGCAGTGGTGTGATCTTGGCTCACTGCAACCTCTACCTCCTGGGTTCAAGTGATTCTCCTGCCTCAGCCTCCCAAGTAGCTGGGATAACAGGCACCTGCCACCATGCCTGGCTAATTTTTGTATTTTTAGTAGAGATGGGGTTTCAACATGTTGGCCAGGCTGGTTTCAAACTCCTGACCTCAAGTGATACCCTGCCTCGGCCTCCCAAAGTGCTGGGATTACAGCCATGAGCCACCCTGCCCAGTCTTAAAACTGAGATTTAGAAAGAAGATCTGCATGAGAAAAGAAAGATACCTGTTCGCCCATAAATACTAGCATGTCATTGACCTGGGAACTGTGTCAGGAGGGCTAGAGCTCAAAATAACTTTTGGGTTACAAATAATGTCCAAATTGTGCAAAGTTAATTATGAAAAAAGAAATAAGAATATGTAGGGAAACTTTGCTCTAGACAAATGATGTATTTTTTTTTTTTTTTTGAGGCAGGGTCTCTCACTCTGTTTTCCAGGCTGCAGTACAGTGGTGCCATCATGGCTCACCACAGCTACGACCTCCCAGGCTCAAGTGATCCTCCTACCTCAGCCTCCTGAGTAGCTGGGACCACAGGTGCATGCCGCCACACCCAGCTTTGTAGACATAGGATCCCACTATGTTGCCCAGGCTTGTCCAAACTCCTGGGCTCAAGCAATCCTCCCACTTTGGTCTCCCAAAGTGCTGTGATTAGAGGTGTGAGCCACTGCACCTGGCCAAATTGTGTAATATTAATATTGATATGTGGCAGAGAGAAAGAACATCTCATCAACTTATTTTGCTTTCAATTGACAATGTCAAAGAGAGATTTTCAGGCCGAAGGTGTGGTATAGTGTAGAACAATATGGTAACTGAAGGCAGTTCAGAAGGGGTGAAGAAATTGGAGGAAAACATCTGTCTGCTCCAGGTGAACTGTGTTCCAGGAAATGGAGAGAACTTTGAATGATGTCTCAACCTTTGTCGGTGACTTTAGAGAGAGCTTGCAGAATGTTAATGTTGCTTTAAAAAAGGGAGTGGGTGGGTGTGAACAAATGAAACGCCAAATTTGAAAAATGCAGATTTCACAAATCACAGATCAATGACCTTAATGCCATTTTGGAGCAAGATTCTAGGAATGGCTTAAGAAGGGGATGACTTATGGGCTCCCAGAAGAGGAAGTGAGGATCATTAGAACTCCACAAAGGTCATATAAGAACATGACAGACTTACCAAATTTTCTTCATAGGTTTACATGACTTCTAGATGAAGGAGGTATTAGCTAAAAGGAACACTAACAACCAGAAAGTATCAGAAACCAGAGAAGAGCAATCACAAGAATGAACAAGGGGTATTTAGTCTGGAGGAAAGAAGGTGTAGGAAGAACATGATGACTGATGTCAAGGGCAAGAAGGACCACTAAATGGAAGACAAATCAGGCCTCATCTGTGGGCCTCTAGAAAGCAAAAACAAAAGCCAATGAGTATAATTATACAGACTTAGGAGAAAGCTCAGTATAGGGAAGAACTGTGTAGCTACTTTCACTGTCTGAAGTGGAGTGGGCTGCTTGCAGACAAAGTGATTCCCCCATCACTTCAAGTGTGCAAGCAGAAGCTGGTCATTCACTCTTTGGAAAATGTTGTAAAAGAGATTCATGCATTATTACATGTGTGTTTGACTCTAAAGACTCTTCTGATTTTGAGATCCTATGATCTGGGATGGTGTTGGTGCAAATGGGAAGAAATAGGTTGGAAACACAAAGATGGTGATGCTATAGCTAGCAGAGTGGAAGGAATCGGAAGCAGGCAGTAGGAAGAAACTTAGATCACCCAATTAAGAAAAGATAGTCATGCAACCGTCTTAGCCCCGAGGACCAGGATCATCCCGTAATAATATAGGGCTGCCCAAGGTAATTGCACTTCAAAGGAGGCCATGAATCAATAACTTTATAGGATTTTTGGGATTTCATCAAGGACAAACATTTCAAAATAGAATTTTAATGATGTTCAGTAAAGAGGAGGATAGTGTACCATTTGGGTTGCCACTGCAAGCAGGGCCCGAAATACAGGACTGCTGAGGACCTTGGGGAGTGGGCCAGGCACATCCTTGGAAGCAGGCCTCAGGTACAGGCCAGGAGAAACTAGATGGGTGGCACAATGGAAGAGGAAGGAAAGATAAGGACAAAATAAACAGGTACATTTACTAGGAATGAACAACTGCCTGGACTGCCAGTGGTCTCAGGGGCACCCCCTTCAGCCGGGTTTAAGAAGAGAGGAAAGCTGGAAACCAGGAGACTGGGGCTTGAAGGCCCCCTGTGCCCTGATTTCGCGAGTGACCTTGTAGATGTCATTTCACCCCTTTTCTACCTCCCTGTTATCAAATGCAGGCAGCTTGTTAGCCTAAAAGTGCTCTCGACTTTAGTGAAGAAGATAACTTTAGAAATTTAAGATGTTGTCTGCATGAGTGCAAAGTGTTTGCGCTTATTTGTTTCTCTATTTTCAAGGTTGGGGGAGGGTGCACTGGTTAAGGGGGGTGGGTAGAAAGGAAGATTAGAAGACACTGGGGCCAAAGTCACTTGACTCCATCTCGACATCCTAGGGCAGCCAGAGGGCAGAGATCTGGCCAAGGGCGCATGCCTGCAGTCCCTCGACCAGCCGGGCACCAGAGAATCCAGCGGGCCTCCTCAGGCTCTGCTGTCCCTTGGGCAAATCCCATTGCAGAATCCAGGGGTGAAAAGCGAAAGCGAGGCACGCCCCTCCCCCACTAGATGGCACTGAAACGCCTCGTTCGCGCTTTTCAAAATGCAGGAAGGGCGGGGGAGAGAGAGAGAGAGAGAGGGAAAAAAAAAAAAAGACAAAAAGAATATGGTGGAGGTGCGCTCATTTTGGCTCACAAGCCCCGTTGTGCAAAGCAGGGTATCAGACACTCTCTTTTTCCCCAGGGCAACTCTTTACCCGGCAATGCCGTACCTCGACTTTGGGGTGAGGGTGAAAACGAGGGGTGAGCGTTAGAGTGAAAAACCCAGCGTTTGATGCCGGGAGGGAGGGTCCCAGCCTTTGCGGCGCCGTCTCACGTGAGCAGAGCAGGGGGGCTGAAGTTGGGATGAAGCGGGGCTTGCCTGGGGCCCACCCGCTCAAGGTCTGGGGTCCGGCGCTACCTGCCAGAGCCCCTGCAGAGCCTAAATCCAGCGGCCACCCTTACAAAATGACAAACCCTGCATCGAGGTTTCTTTTAACCCCACCTTCCCTCAACGCTCGAGCTCTCCAGCGTTTTCAAAATATCTACTAACCGACCATCCCCCATCCACCATTAAATTTCTCTCCTTGTCTTGAGTCGATCAGCCAAATTTCTTCTTTCTGTTCCTGCCGAGGAGGGAGGGCAGGTGGAGGTGGGTGTGTGTCGGGGTGCCTGGCTCTGGCTTGGGACTGGACTGGGGCTGGCCGGATAACTCCGCAGCCGCTCTCAGCTCAGTCCTGGGTGGAAACGCCTGTAGCTTGCAAGGTAGCGCCTGTGGCTTTCTGGGGAAAAAAAGATCAAATGCCTCCCAAGACACCAGCGACCCAAACCGGGGATGCAGGGAGCTCGCTTGGCCCCTTTGAAGGCCGACTCCGCAATAAGCAGTTTTTCCTTTAAATAACTGTAGTGGATTTGAGAGAATTTTCCATGGCTGAAAAGAGAAACAGGAGCTGTAGGCAACATCCCTAAATTTATAATAATGCATGTAAACATGCTACATACCACATATATGTATATGTGCATAAATATGGATGTGGTTGGGCACATACCTATCTAGACACCATTGACTTGCCTGGTCAAAGAATAAGACTTAGACATTTCGTGCCTGGGAAATGGTGCAGTTTATCTTTAAGGAGACTAGAAAAATAAGAGATGAGGCTCACGTTGCACGGATGACATCACTAGCTTTTGGCTGCGCGCTCGGTGTTCTCGTCTGTGGGTTTTAGCCAAGGCTGCAGCTACCCGCGCCCGACGAGAGAGCGCGGCAGCGGCTTCCTCCGGCGCCCGCACCCGGGCAATGCGATTTCCCCAGTCCCCTGGGCGCAGCCTGGGCTCTCGCGCCTCCCGGGCACCAGCCGAGCCTGCGAGGCCTCGGAGCCGCCGCGGCTAGAGGAGGAGGCGACGAGGGGAAGCCGAGTGACCCAGCCTCCCTCCCCCATCCTCTCCCCATTCATCTCGGCGACCACCGCGCGCCGGGAGCCGGATCGTGGGACGCCGAGGCCAGGACGGGATTCTCTGCACGCTGTCGAGTGAACCGGCATCTCGGCGCCCGGGTGGGCTGCGAAGAAAATGGTGCAATCTGAGAGCGACTGAGCCCAGCTGGGCAGAGCAGACGGGGTGCCAGAGTGCCAAGGGCTCAGGTGGCTGGAGAAAGGGGCGGATTGTTTGGAGGGGCCGGGACCGGGGTTTTCTTCGGTGCCTGCGGCATTTTCTTTGCACCTGGGCGGCAGGCTCCCGGGGCTCCCGGGTGCCAGATGAAGTGAGGCGGAGGCGTCGCGGGAGAGCCGGAGGCGTCGCGGGAGAGCCGGAGGCGTCGCGGGAGAGCCGGGTCCGGAGGCGGCCGGGTGGACACTCCAGGCAGAAGACGGCGCTGGGAAGAGCTGCGTGACGCTCGGGGGCTGGCGGCTGGGCCGGCAGCGCGCCGTGGCGGCGTGACCTGTCCATGGTGTTGAAGGCGCGGTGGGCCGAGCCCCTAGCGCCGCGCGCAGTGAGCGCTGCCTGCTGCGCCCTCCGCCGCGCAGCCCGCCCCTCGCGTCCGCCAGCAGCCGCCCAGTCTCCGCAGACCCCAGGCCGGGTCTCGTCCGGTAACGCCGCCCGGGTGAACACGCTGTCGGCCCGAGGGGCCGTCTGAATGGCGATGCCAGAAGCAGGGCACCGGGGAGCTCGCGGGGAAAGGTCGGCCGAGAGCGTGCGTCCGCGGGGAGTGCGCCTCTGAGCGCAGCACGCGGGTCAGAAGGAGCAACCGACCTGCTGGTGACCAGAGAACGGAGATTTTAAGAGGACCCTACCCAAAGAGGAAGAACATTTCTGGGTGCGCGCCCCAGGTCTTTGCTTGCAGACGGGCAGGGGGAGAGGCTCTGAGCCAGAGACCTAGGAGGGACTCCGAGAAGCCGGCCCCAGCACCTGGAGGTTTCTTTCGCCCGCCGGCCGCATCCGGGGCGTTCTACTTCACCCGGTGGTCCAGTGGCGCCTCCTGACAGCACCCCCCGTCCCCCTCAGAGAGACAGGCGAGTTCTGTCCCGTCACCATCCTGCACAAAGAAGCCCCACCGCAGCCGAGGACACTTGGCATTTAGTTTCCGGCCCGAGGGCAGCGGCGCCCGAAGCCGGGCTGGGAGCCGAGGCGGCTGCTTCGGGGCAGTCGCTTCCTGCGGGGCGGGGAGGGGGCGGGAGGCGGCCGCGCTGGGTTCGCCGCCGCCGGAGGCTGCACCTGCCTCAGAGGATGCCCAGGAACCCGCGGGAGCCTCTCCGGATCAGAACTTTTTAGGCCGCCCGCCCCCATCCCCGCAGTCCCCGGGCCGTGCTCCGGTAGGCGGGGGCCGAGAGGGCGCCGCGGCGCGAGTCCCTTTCCTGCCCCCTCCCCCAGCTCGGCCGCCCGCCGCTTTGTTCCGGGTGCGGCGAGGGAAGGCGAGGCTGCGGCGGATCATGCCCATGGTGTAGCCGCCAAGCGGAGGCATGGCTGCCGGAAGGTTACTGCTCTACACTGGCCTCTCGCTAGCGCTCTGCGCCCTCGGCATGCTGGCCGTGGCCATCTGCTCGGACCACTGGTACGAGACGGACGCCAGGAAGCACAGGGACAGGTGCAAGGCCTTCAACACCCGCCGGGTCGACCCCGGCTTCATTTACAACAATAACAACAACTTGCCGCTCCGGGCGAGCCGCTCGCGCCTGGACCGCTGGGAGGGCAAACTCCTCCGGGCCCGGAATCGCCGGCAGCTGTTCGCCATGAGCCCCGCGGACGAGTGCAGCCGGCAGTACAACTCCACCAACATGGGCCTCTGGAGGAAGTGCCACCGGCAGGGTTTCGACCCCGAGATCGCCGCCCTCATTCGGAGAGGTAAGCGCCGGGCGCAAGGCGTGGCGCTGCGGAGAGCCCGGCGCCTTTAGGCCCCGCAGCCCCTCGCGTCTCCTTCCCAGGCCACAGGCTATCAGGTCTCTGGGTTCCAGGCGGTCCGGTTATCCAGGCCTGGCTGAGCCTCGGGGCCAGGACTTGCCTCCCAATAGCTGTTAATGAAGCTTGGTACAGGCTTAACTCTCTCCCCTGCCTCTCCTTTCGCGCGTCTCTGTCGGGATTCGAGTGGAACCTCATGGTCCAGGGTTCTTATCCAGGATAATGCTTCATCAGCCTCTGAGAAGAAGGGAATCTGGAACGTTGTTTGTGGTCTTAAAGGAAGCCCTTTAGGAGTCATGTGTCAGGGGTAGACAGGTCCCTAATTTTTGCTGAACTGATTTAATCAAGGAAAATTGGGGGAAACATTTCACAGAGAAGGCCTTATTCATACCAGAAACGTTTGCTGAGCGCTATACTATACCAGATATGGTGTAGGCACTGGTCATATAAACATCAATAAATCACAGCCCCTGTCCTGTAAGCAGCTCCAAGCCAGCTGACCAGCAGCATCATATCACAATTCTTTATGTCTCCTTCTGAAACAGTGGTTGACTGTAGTGACTTCTGTGCATCGAATATCAACAAGGTCTAATAAGTAAAAAAAAAAAAAAAAAATAGTTCTTTCAGTAACATCAAAGTGGGCATGTCAGAGAAAAAAAAATAAGATTTTCAGAAAATGTATATAAAAATTCCCAAAGTGTACGTCAAAACACAAAACAAGCTGCATTTGCTAATGATAAAAATTTATTTGATACTTTAATATGATCACATTACTTAAAAAATTCTGCTTATCTGATGGAATTTGTAAACCTTGTGTGATTTATACTTTGGAAACCATCCTGTTGTCAACCCACTGGAATATTGCTTGAATGTGTATTAAAACTGCTCTGGAGAAAGGAATATGTTCTCTTCTATGGTAGCTACATCCTAGGAAGATGTGCAGATTTTATGAGTCTGGTTTTTTTCCCCTTGTGTTTCATTCTCTTTAACTATTAAATGGTGATGTCAAGGTGACAAAGATACTATTATTTGCAAAGTTTTTAAGGCCAAGATATAAAAGCAGTTCTTAGTGTCTCATTATAATGCTGTGAGGTTTGCTGCTGTATTAAAATAATATTTATGAGAACTGATGTTCTTTGATGGATACAAGTGTGCAATTGATCAGAAAAAATTGTTAATTTGCAAAAAAGTCAAGTGTTTAAGAATGACAAGCAGTGGGTCTGGTCTAGGTGGCCAGCTCAGATTTAGGTGAGGTGGCTTCAGAGACAGAATCTATCTGTTTGTTTTGTAGCTTCTTTAGAATGACTAGGGATTTTAGCTGATTTTGTCATTGGTGTGTTAATACAACCAATATCCCATTTGCTTCACAATTGGGTTCTTATTGGAACCAGGTGACCCATTTGGAGCACTACCACTTTGTAAAGATGTACAGAATATTAGGGGAGTCCAGAAGAGACCAACTTGGGTTTGGCTGCCAAGGCAGGAAAACAAGAGGGCCTAGAATAGTTTTTGACAATGAGTGACCTTATAACAGTGTTGAGATTCTCAGATTTATAAAGTGTTATTTTATCCATGATTTTCTGCTTTCTTTAAAATTGAAATGAGAGGAAGTTAGCTGAAATGTGAGGGAGAATTCATGTTAATAATGAACAGCAAACACTGGGAGAATTTGTTGAAGGATATTCTTACTTTTCCTTCCTTGAGTGCCTTCTAGAATAAGAGAGGTATCCCTTCTTGTGTTGGTTAACCCCACTTAGAGAAAGGGGGATGGAATTCATGGTTTCTGGCGGTTCCATTCAGAGCTTTGATTCCCTGTTGCTCTGCTTGGCAGTCTGACTAGAAAGGTTGACTTGGTCTGTGCACCGGAGGGGTTGGTTGCCATAGTGACATGTTCTTCCGGTGAAGCTGGAAACAGAGACAGGGAAAGGGATAGGGGAAGAATGTACAACATTTTGATTTTGTATCGACTGATTTTTAATTGCAGCAACAGAAAATGGACATGGCACAGCAGGGGTATTGAATACACTGATACCTAGAGTTGGCAGGGCATTGTATTTCACTTGAACTAATGGAAATGGTGTTCCCCATCGCCCAAAATACAGCAATCACTGTCAGCGGCAAGCACCCGCTTACCATGGCTGTTTCTGTCCATTTGACATTCTTGTTAGGTATTATTGAGATAGATGACATGCCAACCTTACAAATCTTGAGAGAGTTAAGGTCACTATCTTCATTTTTAACCTCAAAACACACTCTTTGAAAACCAGATCTTCCTTTTCTGAGCAGCAATAGACACATTTTGGAAATAAGTGCATGTTATATTAGTAGAATTCACAAGCAATTCCAATAACATATAGAACACAATTTTTACACTTAGTGTTCCTCTTAGATGGGCAGATTTTATAAGGAAGTTAAAAAGAGAAACTGATATCCCTATATTTAAATGAGACATTTTAGAAAAAGATGTTTATCTCACATTATTCATTAGAAACCGCAAAAGAGATCTCAGACCTCTGTCTTCTTTGAAATATCTACTTTGATTAAAATTCTGGAAGATATGTAATGGGCAAGGGAAAAAGAAAACCAGAGAAAAGACTTTAAAATCTGTTAATATATAGGAAAATTAGAGACTTATCTAAATGATCTAAAGAACTTAGTTATTTGTTAAATCGATGTTCATTACATTAGAAAGTGCTATTTGTGCATTTCAACATAAAACCACATAATTAATAAGAAAACGAACATCAAATCTATGTCTGATTTGAAGGTAAAGTCCTCTGGATTCATATTCATTCTGAAATCCATTCCCCTCCAGGACCTTCTGTCATGCTGTACCCACACGTATGCATTTCTCATCACTGTGTATTCATTTGTTTGCATTATTAAACTGTAAGTTCCTAGAGGTCAGGAAAGACCATCATTTGTTAAATACATTCACCAGATGCTTGGTATTTGGGAAATATTTCATACAAATTAGGTTCACAGAAATGTATCCATCCGAGCTTATTCTAATTATAGAAACACTTGTGTGAGAATTTAAGTAAAAAATTAGAAAATCGTGATTGGAAAATATGAAACAGTGTGGCTGTCAGGCCCGGTTAATATTGCAACAAATGCTACATAATCTATGAAGGGACGATTTCTTGAGCTTTGCCAAAGAATAAGGAAAACAGACAATTCTGTTTTGGATAACATGTCACTAAGCAGACACATATCACTTGTGGACATTATTTTTTATCATGGATAAGGTTTTAATTATTTCCTTCTTGGGGGTAAGATTGGATATAGGGTACAGCAAGGGTAGATTACCCTGAATTCCCATTTGTTGGCATCCATGACAAGTCTTAAATCAGGTCCTTTTGTCTTCTTGCTTTTAAATCTCATCCATGTCTCCCTAGTAAGTGACTGCAGGCACTGGGGACAGATCAGTGACAAGATCAGTTTCTGAAATCCAAGAGACTTCCAGACCCTTAGGAGGAGGAGTTATAGGTAGGATTTTGTTCTAGGGAACTCTAAGGGGAAAATTATATTATTTGGTTTGTACTAAAATATTATATTGATATAGTTTGAAATAAGTAGAACTTCAACTGATACTCTAAGAACTTTTTATTATTTGAAAATTGGCCTTATAATAGACTTTGACTTAAAGAGTTCCCATAATCACAGAGTGGTTGTCAATACTCCAAAAGTAATTTTAAGAAAACATTCACATATTTAAAAATTAATAATGGGATCAGCAAATATTTACTACACATGTATTGTGTTATGGGCACACATCGCTAGGATGAAGAAATGCATAAGATCTGGTCCTCAGAATTTGCATAGTCTGTTAGTGTCAGAGAAAATAGGTTACAACTACAGGATGATGAGAGCAGCAACAGAAACAGATGCAGAGGAACACAGAGAAAGTGATGGTGGATTGTGTCGGCAGTAGCGGGAGGTAGGCAGGAGGAGGTTAGGGAAAGTTGTCCTGAGGAAATGAAATCTGAACAAGATGTTTGATAAGGTTTGGAGGTGGATGTGGAGGAAGGATATTTCAGGCAATGGGCCAGCATATGCACAGCCATAGAGGTGTGGAACAGCAGTTTGGCCTTGTGAGTGTTGATTTCTGGGGCAAGGAGAAGGAGCAGACCAGGAGCTGGAGAGCAGCCATGGACCAAGTCAGGGAGCTCGTATATCAAATCCCCTACAGCTATGCTGCCCAGCTGGGGAGCCACAACCCACATGTGGCTGTTCAAGTTAACAATAACCAAAGTTAAATAAAATAGGCTGGGCACAGTGGTTCACGCCTGTAATCCCAGCACTTTGGGAGGCCGAGGCAGGTGAATCACTTGAGGTCAGGAGTTCGAGACCAGCCTCGCCAACATGGTGAAACCCCATCTCTAGTAAAAATACAAAAATTAGCTGGGCATGGTGGTGTGTGTCTGTAATGCCAGCTACTCAGGAGGCTGAGGCAGGAGAATCTGCCTGCTTGATACAGCTTGAACCTACGAGGTAGAGGTTGCAGTGATCTGGTATCATGCCATTGCACTCCAGCCTGGGTGACAGAGCGAGACTCTGTCTCAAAAAACAAACAAACAAAAATTATTTCCTTAGTTATATTGGCCACATTTCAAATGTTCAGTAGCCGTATGTGCCTACTGGCTATTGTATGGGACAGTGCAGATTACAGTGAACATTCCCACCATCGGAGAAAATTCTGTTGGACAGCGCCACGCAGAGCCTATAGCCTCTAAAAGAACCAAGCACATAACTTTGTTTCACATGAGTATAATTCCATGATAACTTGGGTTTAAATTTAAGTATATCATTCTACACTTTAAGAAACTTTGCTACTTGAATATATTGGGCAGAAGGCTTTAGTTCATGGTCAATTATGGTAAATCTATATTTTAATTTTCTATCATCAACTCACAGAATTCTCACAAGCTTCTCCCTTCTTCCCTCCTGCCCTCTCCATCTCCATTAAACATCACTTGCAAAGTTGGTGGGGTGGGAAAGAGATTAATGATAATTATAGCCAATCTTGATGACAGGTCTCTCCTAAAAGTTTTATATGTATTAGCTAATTTATTGTTCATAATAACCCTAGGAAGTATAAGTATTATTTTAAATTCTCATCCTAAAGTTGAGGGAACTGAGGCACAGAAAGGTAAGATAACTTGTGAATTCTCACAGTTAGGAAACAAACGTGTCAGAATTTGAATTCTGGCTCCGGATGTGGGAACTCACCCACCACACTCTACCATCATCTTAGAATCTATCGGGGCAGGAGTGAGGTGGAGAAGAAACTGGGATATTGATTCCACAAATTGAGAATAAAAAGGAAATAATACTCTTGGAATCTCAATTCTAAATTGAAGTAATGAGAGTGGCTCACACACCCTGTTTTGAAGCTCACTGACCAAAGTGCATACACATTTTGTCATATAACTTTTGCTTATTTACTTCGCTTGCTGTGGTAGATGCTGAAATTATAGACATGAAGGACACATTCATTCATTCAACAAGTATTTATTGAGGGCCTTTGGGCTGTGCATCAGGTACAGTGTTGGACCAAATGGAGAAGCTTACATTCCAGAGGGGAGAGACAGACAATAAATAAATACTCACGGCTGGGCACGGTGGCGCACGCCTGTAATCCCAGAATTTTGGGAGGCTGAGGAGGGCGGATTACGAGGTCAAGAGATTGAGACCATCCTGGCCAACATGGTTGAAACCCTGTGTCTACAGAAAATACAAAAATTAGCTGGGTGTGGTGGCGCATGCCTGTAATCCCAGCTACTCGAGAGGCTGAGGCAGGAGAATGGCTTGAATCCAGGAAGCGGAGGTTGCAGTGAGCCGAGATCGTGCTACTGCACCCCAGCCTGGGTGATAGAGTGAGACTCCATCTGAAAAAAAATACTCATAGAGTAAAAATAATATCTAATATATGAATCGTGTAATATAGCACAGGGTAATGGGCACCATGAAGGTCTGCCCTTACTAAGCGCAAAGGGGAAGAATGACAAGTAAGGCAAAAATGAAATGCAGTCATGTGCCCCGTAACATTTTGGTTAAAGACAGACTGCAGTGGTCTCATAAGGTTATCATGGAGCTGAAAAATTCTTATGGCCTAATGACATCATAGATGTCACAGTGCAGCAACCCATTACTCCTGTGTTTGGGTTGAGGCTGGTGTAAACAAAGCTACTGCACTGCCGGCGGTATAGAAGTCTAGCACAAACAATTATGTACAGTATGTAATACTTGATAATAAAATGACTGTTACCGGTTTATATATTTACTATGCTATACTTCTAATCATTGTTTTAGAGTGTACTCCTTCTGCTTATAAAAAAAAGTTAACTGTAAAACAGCCCCAGGCGGGTCCTTCAGGAGGGATTCCAGAAGAAGGCATTGTTATCATAGGAGGTGACAGCTCCATGTGCGCCATTGCCCCTGAAGACTTTCCAGTGGGCTAAGATGTGGAGGTGGAAGACAGCGAGATTGATGATCCCAACCCTCTGCAGGCTTAGGCTAATGTGTGTGTGTGTGTCTTAGTTTTTAACAAAAACGTTTCAAAAGTTGAAAAATAAAAAATTTTATAAACAGAAAAAAGCTTATAGGATAAGGATATAAAGAAAGAGGCTGGGTGCAGTGGCTCACACCTGTAATCCCAGCACTTTGGAGGTTGAGGTGGGCAGATCACCTGAGGTCAGGAGTTCGAAACCAGCCTGGCCAACATGGTGAAACCCCGTCTCTACTAAAAATACAAAAAATTAACCAGGCATGGTGGCACATGCCTGTAATCCCAGCTACTTGGGAGGCTGAGGCAGGAGAATTGCTTGAACTTGGGAGGTGGAGGTTGTAGTGAGCTGAGATTGCGCCATTGCGCTCCAGCCTGGGTAACAATAGTGAAACTCCATCTCAAAAAAAGAAAAAAAAAAGAAAGAAAATATTTCATACAGTTGTAAAGTTAAAAGAATTAAAAAGTATATAAAGTAAAAAATCTACAGTGAGCTGAGGTTATTGTTGAAGAAAGAAAAATATTTTGTATACGTTTGGTGTAGCCTAAGTGTACAGTATTTATAAGGTCTACAGTAGTGTACAGTAATGTCCTAGGACCTCACTTTCACTCGCCACTCACCTCTCACTCACTGACTCACCCAAAGCAACTCCCAGTTTTCTAAGCTGCATTCATGGTAAGAGTCTCCACAGGTGTATCATTTTATGTCTTCTCTACTGCATTTCGACTGCATCTTTCCTATGTTTAGAAACACAAATACTTACCATTGTGTTATAATTGCCTACAGTATTCAGTACAGTAACATGCTGTTCAGGTTTATAGCCTTGGAGCAATAGGCTATACCACATAACCTTGGTGTGTACTAGGCTACACCATCTAGGTTGTGGAAGTACACTCTGATGTCTGCATGATGACAAAATTGCCTAACGATGCATTTCTCAGAACATATCCCTGTTGTTCAGTGACATGTGACTGTAGTTCCATACAAGGAGGCTTTGGGTGTTGCAGGGAAAGGAGGTGGTAAACCTAATATAGACTGGAGTTCAGGGGGTTTCATTAGCTGAGGGGCCTCCACAGGCTCTTTCTTTCTGCATTCTTTATTGAATTCCTAGAGGGCAGGAACTGTTTAATGTCTAAAACACACTTGGGGTCCTGTACTTAGTAGGTTCTGAGAAACTGTTTGCTGATTAAAAAACTTAAGACATACTCACCTTCAAAGAAACACATGCAAACATCCATAGTCTTGTATACATGATGTGCACCTCCTTGTGTATACGCCATGTGTATGCCCATATGTAATAAATAAACACTCATAGTCCCACCTCTCCTCCTCAATCATCCTAAAACTCAACTAACCAGTGAGAGTCAATGATTCAAGAAGAAAACCTGTGACTTACTGGGCAAATGAATGGATGGAGTAAAGAGATGTGTTTTGAGCACCTGCTGTGTGCAGAGCTCTTTGCTACGTGTGGAGGGAGAACAAAAAGGCATGGTTGGTTCCTGTCCTAAGGGAGCTTACACTCCAGCTTATGGTTTCCCAAGTTCATTGTCATGTGCAGTGGTATCAGGTGCTTCCTCAGGAGGTCTTACCTGCATCAATTGGATAAGGAATCAACTAGTCAGAGAATGCAGGAGTGAGCTCTTTTTATTGAGTCAACAAAGTCTAGAGCCTTTTTTTCTGTTGAAGAGGTCAGTTTATTTATTCTTTTACTGTAGGGTCAATTAGAGGATCAATACTGTATATTCCACTTCGGATTGTCCGTTGAAAACATTTCCCCCTCTTTGCTATTAGTAAGTAATCCTAGGCCTTCAGGCAGAATGCTAAACACACTCTGGGTTAGTTTGACCCATCATACACAGACACGCACACCTCCCCCCACACACATCGAGATGTTAGATGTTACAATCACAAGCGTCTATTTAGATGCAGATATGTTTGTAACTTACTACTCCCAAACAATCCACAGAGAGAGGAGGAAGGGTGTGACTTGGTGAATGAATAGATGGAAAAATCATCCTAATGTCTTGATTGCTGTTTTCGAGAGAATTCATATATTCTCTTATATGACTTATTTTCTCATATGTAAAATAATGTGTTTAGATTCTATAAACTCCAAGCCCTTTCATACTTTTACATTTGATGAGAAAGTTAGATTTAGGTGTCAAAGAGTAGATAATAGGTACATGGTTGAGGGAGGGTGAAAAGAGGGGCAAGGCAAAAGTTGATGGGGGGTGGGAAGAGAAAGAGGGAGGGAGGGAGAGAGAGAGACAGACAGACAGACAGACAGACAGACAGATGTGAGAGACAAAGCAATTTCTAAAGAGATCATCCTGGGTTCTAGTTTGCAATAGGAATAGCTAATTTCTTACCGCTCTAAAAACATGTAATAAAAACGAACTTTTCCTCTTTCAAATGGCTTGAAATGTGATTTGCAGTTCAGGGTTTAAAATGAAAAACCTAAGAGAAAGGTGATGACAGGTGCACAACACTGTCAATGTACTTAATGCCACTGGACTTTAAAAGTGGTTAAAATGGTAAATTACCCCCAGGAAAAAAAAATACATTTAAACACTCAATAGAGAAAGGAACTGGATTCTGTTTAGTGTGTGGAATAATTCGTAGCCAAGGCTCTTCATTCATTCAGCAGATTTTTTTTTTTTTTTTGAGACAGAGTCTCGCTCTTGTTGCCCAGGCTATGTAGCTGGGATTACAGGCACATGCCGCCATGCCTGGCTAATTTTTGTATTTTTAGTAGAGATGGGGCTTTGCCATTTTGGCCAGGCTGGTCTCGAATTCCTGACCTCAGGTGATATGCCTGCCTCGGCCTCCAAAAGTGCTGGGATTACAGGTATAAACCACCACGCCCAGCCTATTCAGCACATTTATTGAGCACCTACTATGTATTAGGCACAGCCAAAGTATGCTTGGGATGCAGAAGTTAGTAAAACATGAAATTCCTGCCCTCGTAGGGCTTACAGCTAAACATTTTTGAGCCTTAGATTTTTTTTGCTTTTTCTGAACAGAGCTTTTAGGGAGTACCAATATATAAAACAAGGAAAACTAATGAATACATCCCTTGGGCCATTTAAAAATCATTGAATGGTGAAGAACATTTCACTGAACTTATTTAAAAAATGTCTATTAAGCACCAACAATGCCAGGCACATTACTTGAGGTGAAAGATTTTGAGTGAAATCTGTTGTTTCTGTCCTCATGGAGCTAAAAAGTGAGGAGATAGGTAAACTCACAAGTACAAGCCCCCTGGTTGGTTCTATGGGAGATTTCTGTGCTGGGAGCCTGGATGGCTGGGCCCCATCTGGGAGCTGTCAGCGCATGTTTTGCAGAAAAGCGGACATGTGATCCTAAGATGTTCTTAGAGAGAGATTTGTGGATTGATAAGGTGGAATCTCAGCCTCCCTTAAAAGTTATGAGCCCTGACTAGGTAATGCTTGTCTAGTCTCCCTGCCACCCCTGCTTGTCCCCCAGATGCCTGTCCTTCTCCTAAAAGGCAGCCATTGCTGCCCAAATTTTATAAATCATATCATATCAGAGATCATATATTCATGATGTTTAAAAACAGCAAGTATAAATATAAGCCGGGCAGCGAACAGGTGATTCAAAGATGAAAAAAGTTTATTGTTTTGTAATTTTTTTTTTGTTTGAGACCGAGTCTTACTCTATTGCCCAGGCTTGAGTGCAATGGCACGATCTCGGCTCACCACAACCTCCGCCTCCCAGGTTCAAGTGATTCTGCTGCCTCAGCTTTCTGAGTAGCTGGGATTACAGGTGCGCACTGCCACATCACGATCTCGGCTCACTGCAGTCTCTGCCTCCCAGGTTCAAGTGATTTTCCTGCCTCAGCCTGCTGAGTAGCTGGGATTACAGGCACCTGTCAGCACTCTCGGCTAATTTGTATTTTTTTTTTTTTTTTAGTAGAGATGGGGTTTCACCATGTTGGCCAGGCTGGTCTCGAATTCCTGATCTCAGGTGATCCACCAGCCTCAGCCTCCCAAAGTGCTGGGATTACAGGTGTGAGCCACCATGCCTGGCCTATTTTTTGTAAATTTGTATGCACAGAGATGGCATTTAAATGACCTTCCAGGAGTCACTAGGATTCATCTACAGGTGATGTTTCATCTGAGTAGAAGCTGCTGTGAGCATTCACAGAAGTTTGACAGATTTGCTGCTTTTATGGGAGACTGCAGTATCTGAATTATTTCAATTGATTTTTTTTTTGGCGTCAAAGTATTTTGCCAAGAAAAGGCAATTTACTTTATATTAGGTCATCGTCATGCATTTATATCATTTCCTGCTTTTTAAAATGCCCTGCTGTTCTATATTCTGGAGCTCACTCTGCTGGACACTTTATTTGCTCTGGAGTCCCTCTCATTCAGTTTTGCCCTCAATTTCTCTTCATCTTTATAATAGTGATTCTATTTAGGCAATGCAGCTCCATTTCCCCAAGGGCCTGGAGTATTCGCAGGCCTGGATGGGCTAGGGTTGTTTTTACCTGAAAGAAGCTCCATGCTCAGGCGATGCTGCCTGCTCACTGGCACAACACTGGAGAGAGATGAGGTACTCTCTCATGAGGTTGAAGACGTGCGTGCCTGTGGCCCGGCCCTTCCACTTATGAGCACGTGAAGCCCATCCAAGAATGTCCATGGCACCACTGTTTGTGACGGTATCACAAAATAAACAAAAGATGTAAATGTTCATTAATAAGATAATGATGTATGGTATATTCATACAATAGAAATGATCATGGTATATTTGAAATACATGTATTCATATTAATTATTATTATTTTTTGAGACCGAGTCTTACCCTGTCGCTCAGGCTGGAGTGCAGTGGTGTGATCTTGGCTCACTGCAACCTCCATCTCCTGGGTTCAGATGATTCTTGTGCCTCAGCCTGCTGAGTAGCTGGGACTACAGGCGCCTGCCACCACTGCTGGCTAATTTTTATACAGCAGGGATGGGGTTTCACCATGTTGGCCAGGCTGGTCTCGAACTCTTGACCTCAAGTGATCCGCCTGCCTTGGGCCTTCCAAAGTGCTGGGATTACAGGCATGAGCCATCATGCCTGATCCAATTAATATTAACATTAAAACATGTATTTCAAATATACTGTAATCATTTCTATTGTATAACACATGTATGTTAATATTATTACATGAAGCATAGGTATATATTTCCAAATGGATAAACACAACTTTGAGTAAGAAAGGTAGGGTGCAGAATGAAATATAGAATAGGACGCCATTTATACAAAGTTCAAAAACAGGTAAAACAATATTAGATATTCTCTAAAGAAACATATTTGCATTGTATGCATAAAAATATGCATGAGACTAATAAACACAAAATGAAGGATGGTATTTACTTTTCTCAAGAAAGGGAAAGAAATGGAATTGGGAAGGGTGCCAGGGAACTTCCAAAGCATCTGTGATACTTTATTTATTTATTTATTTTTTGAGATGGAGTCTTGCTGTGTCACCCACGCTGGAGTGCAGTGGTATGATTTCTGCTCACTGCAACCTCCATCTTCTGGGTTCAAATGATTCTTGTGCCTCAGCCTCGATTACAGGCACCTGCCACCACGCCCAGCTGATTTTTATATTTTCAATAGCAACAGGGTTTCACCATGTTGGCCGGGCTCTTATCGAACTCCTGACCTCAAGTGATCTGCCTTCCTTGGCCTCCCAAGATGCTAGGATTACCGGTGTGAGCCACCGCATCTGGCCTGATATTTTGTTTTTTAAAAACAAAAAAACAGAAGATCTGAAGCAAATATTCACATGCATGCACATTCAAGCCACATGAGCGATTGTTACAATTCTGATAAAAAAGGTAAAATTTTATTCAGATTGTGTTGTTCAGTGTGCAGGATGCAGGTTCTTTAAGGAAAATTACCAGAAAACTTTGTCCCTGGGGCAGTCTGTGGTTGACTTTTGTAAGTAGGAACAAGAAGCATTTAGAAAAAAGGGGAATCAGTTCATCCCTAACCAACAGTTTTCCTTGAAATTAGCTGTTAGAGAAGAGTGTAGACAGAATAACATTTTGCTTTATTCCCTTCTGATGTGTAAGAGGAGGAAATCAGGGCTTTACAATGATTGATTACTGAGATGGAGACTAATGGACGAGTCATTCCAGCCCCTTTTAAATTTCCTGCTGCTTGTGGAGAAAAAAAATCAAGAATTCCAAGAGCCACTAAAGTCACTTTTTCAATTAACTTGATCATAGATTGAACTTTAAATAGATAGAGCACTGAGACAGAGAGTAACCAGCTATTGAGGGTGTGAGACAAACCCAGAATTGAGCACAGACCTCTCAGAAGGCATTTTAACCCCAGGGAAGATAATTCAGCGAGAACTAGTAAAGAAAAGGTGAGAATTGATAAAAAAGAAATAGAATATATTTGTCTTCTTTAGCAGTTTTCATATCATTTTTGAAACTGAGTAGAGAGTGTTAGTAAAACTTTAAGGTATTGATCATTTATTCTGAAGATTATGAAGGTGGCTTCAGCCAAGAGTCCTTATGTTAAGATCACGTGTTTCTGCCTTCCCTATTTATACAAACTATAGCTGGAATAGAAAAATCCCCTCAGAATTATAGCAAGAACTCCATTTTTCAGTTTATAATGCTTTGAAAAAACCAAAGCTGGCCTCTCATTACCAAGGGATCATGAAAGTTCCAAGGGATTTCAGGGGTGTTGAAGCAGAATAACTTCAGTGCTCATGTTTTGGTAACCACAGGGCTGGAAGAGATGCCCAGATGCAGCCCTGGACAGGCCTGGGCTGAAGGTCCCAGGTGGGTGTTCTGCTTGGTTCTTGATGCTCTGCAGGGAGGGAGACATGTTGCACTTCATGAGGTGAATGACCTTCCACTTTGGGAAAGCCTGGCCTCTGTGTCTTCAACCTCTTCTCTCTCACTCCTTCCTCAATGTCAACATCAGTGGAGTGGAAGGTGACTTGCTTGGCCCTTGTTCTTTTTAGTTGTGGCTTCTCTGCTTGCCTGGCTTTCTTTCCTTCCTCGTGTGCACCTCCCATGCACTCCCATGTGCTAGGTTTCCTCACCCATCCCCCTCCTGAGACTGCTCCTGAAAAACCTCACTCCCTGGCTTTCCAGACACTGTTCTCTACCAGATCTGTGTGTAGCTCTATTCTTATTCCTTCTTCTTTGCCAGTTTTTCTTCCTCAGACTGTGTAGATATCCTTCAGAATTCCACTTCTCTTTCTCACTCTCCACCTTCTCCTGGATCAGTCTCAGCCACGTCTAGGGCCATTTTCTTTTATGCTCATGACTAGTTGCACCGGGAATCTCTAGCCAGTCTTTCCATCTGAGCATCTTGCCTATTGGATATCTCCACTAGGATCACCCATGGGTCCAAAGGAATCTATTTCATCTTTTTCCTCCAGACTCATCTCTTCTTCATTTTCCTCTGTCTTGGAGAACATGGCTCACTGCCATAAATGTGTTCTTTTGAGAATTGTGTGTTCATATCCTTTGCCCACTTTTTGATGGGGTTGTTTGTTTAAATTACTTTGTGAATTGGGGATATGGAGGCTTTAAGAAAAAAAATAAACCTTAAAAAAGAAAATAAATTGAAGTTTATTATATGCATTATAAAACAATTCACATCATTGTTCCTTTTAATAGTGAATCCCCCACCCTAGCCCAATGAAGTTATGAATCTTTTTAAAATGAGATTTCCAGATCTAGTGCATAAACTGAGATAAACTTTCATTCATTCAACAAATATTTACTAAGTACCTATTATGGCCCATGCATTATATCCATGCATTATGCAAAACCCTGTGGATAAAAAGGTGAATAGGAAATAGTTCCAAAATGGTCTCAAAAGGGAGGGAAACATATGGGTAAGCAAATAAATACAACAAAATGTCACTATTGCTGGAAAGAATGTATGTTTGGTGTGTCCAGAAGCCTAAAGGAGGCAGAAAGCACTTCGACCTGGTATTTGGGGATGAGGGGACATCCAGCAAGACTGGGAGGAAGGGCTTTAGGCTGATTCCTAAGGGATTAGCAGGCACTGGACAGGCAGACTTGGAGGTAGGGGGCCGAGATGGGGAGGAGGCTTCCAGACAAAGGAAGCATCATGAGCAAAGGCTCCCAAGGGATAAATAGGAACACTTTTACACTGTTGATGGGACTGTAAACTAGTTTAACCATTGTGGAAGACAGTGGCGATTCCTCATGGATCTAGAACTAGAAATACCATTTGAGCCAGCCATCCCATTACTGGGTATATACCCAAAGGATTATAAATCATGCTGCTATAAAGACACATGCACACATATGTTTATTGCGGCACTATTCACAATAGCAAAGACTTGGAACTAACCCAAATGTGCATCAATGATAGACTGGATTAAGAAAATGTGGCACATATACACCATGGAATACTATGCAGCCATAAAAAATGATGAGTTCATGTCTTTTGTAGGGACATGGATGAAGCTGGAAACCATCATTCTGAGCAAACTATTGCAAGGACAAAAAACCAAACGCTGCATGTTCTCAGTCATAGGTGGGAATTGAACAGTGAGAACACTTGGACACAGGAAGGGGAACATCACACACCAGGGCCTGTTGTGGGGTTGGGGGAGGGGGAGGGATAGCATTAGGAGATATACCTAATGTAAATGACGAGTTAATGGGTGCAGCATATCAACATGGCATATGTATACATATGTAACATACCTGCACGTTGTGCATGTGTACCCTAGAACTTAAAGTATAGTAAAAAAAAAAGTCTAGCCACCACTTCATGATAATCTTGTCCACTTTTGCTACCCTTCTTGCCTTTCCCAGACTCTTCCTCTCATCAGCATACTTGGATACAGAGAAGCCTACTGCCATTCTTGTTCCTATCATGAATCTAAGAATTTCCAAATCTGCTTCTGGACCTTTAAATTTTTTTTAAAAATTTAATTTTAGAGACAGGGTCTCACTCTGTGGCCCCGGCTGGAGTGCAATTGTGTAATCATAGCTCACTGCAGCTTTGAACTATGACCTCAAGGGGTCCTCCCACCTCAGCATCCCAAACCCCAGAGTGTTGGAGTTACAGGAGTGAGCCACTGCACCCAGCCTACTTCTAAGTCTTTTACTGGCATATCCAACTATTTCCTCAGCATCCATTTCCAAGTTTCTCAATGTTAATCAGCAGTAATGTCCTCGGGTTGTCTTGATGAAGCCTCTCTCTCAAACGTTGTTGAGAGCAGCCTCCTCATATCTCCTCTGATAATGACTTTGGTCAGATAATGAGAACAGACTGATGAAGGAAAGCAGACTGTGCTTTCTGTAATTTCCTCTTCTTTGGTTTATTCCTCAGTTCACTTTTCATGACTTTCAAAATGAGTGGGTCAGTGATGTTGGGAAAACATGGTGGGTATCTGCCTCTGATTCTCTGATGTATCTGTCCCTATTGTGGTAGGTGAACATTACAGAAAGCATTTGTCCCCCATAGGGGGATTCAGGGACAGAGAGATGTCATGGCCAGCCAACACATCTTTTCTTACAAAGACCACCAAATTCCAGGTTAACAATATGTGAGAGAGTTTCACTCCTTAGGGTCTCACCGAGAAGCAGATTCTCTTTGGAAATGCCAGTGACTGTTGTTCAGTCCAGGTCATCTCACAGTCAGGGTTTTAAGGACTTCTCCTTTAGCCATAATATCTGAAGGGCACAGCCCATTGCCACCTAACTCAGATAAGTAGAGTAATTATTTTGCTTTTAGCAGATAAATATAGATATGGCTGCATTGCTTGGCTCTCTAAACTAGGTTGAATAAATGATTCATATCAAGGAAATATTTCCTATGACCCCCATAACTCCTGGATTTATATTAGGAGTTAATTATGCTAGGTTAAGCTGGAAAATGATTTCCAGCACTTTCTGCCCAAGTTGTATAAAGTGCTGTAGGTCAAAATTCAGTAATAACCATTGGGTAGGCATTTCTGTTAAATTTGTGTTTTGAAGAGCTGGCTTTAATTTAAAAAAATTGTAAATATTATTAATGAGTTATACAGTAATTCAGGTTTCATAAAATGGTGGGTAACCCTTTCACTGGAAAACTGTCTCTTGTTATATATATATTTATTTAAAAACCTGTAGGAACCCAGTGGTCTATTTCAAACTGAAGGTGGCATTTCTTCTCTTTGGGTCAGCAGAGTTGTTAACATTTCAAAGAAGGACATTTGTGCTCCTCTGCCAGCAGCATGCCTGTATCAGCTTTTATTACACATATCTTTAGTGGTGTGGTGGCTGGCTGGGTGCTTGTAGATCAATAAGCTGCTAAAAAGGGAGCTGCATCAGAGACCATAATGGCTTCTTCATAGGAGATAGATTGTCTCCAGGTAGTGAAGTGCATTTAGGAATAACAACAAGAATATCCCTGCATTGAGATCCTTATTATTTAGAAGAAAGAAATAGATCCTTTCAAGGTGATGAGTCCTAGAATGTACTTTGTTAATTTTTTGAGACGGAGTCTTGCTCTGTCTCCCAGGCTGGAGTGCAGCAGCGCGATCTCGGCTCACTGAAACCTCTGCCTCCCAGGCTCAAGTGATTCTCCTGCCTCAACCTCCTGAGTTGCTGAGACTACGGGCGTGTGCCACCATGCCTGGCTACTTTTTGTATTTTTAGTAGAGACAAGGTTTCACCATGTTGGCCAGACTGGCCTCGAACTCCTGACCTCAAGTGATCCACCCACCTCGGCCTCCCAAAGTGCTGGGATTATAAGTGTGAGCTACCACGCCCCACCTAATGTACTTTAACATGCTAAAGATACATTCCAGGAGGTCTTGTGTCCACTGTTATAGCTGAATTCCATACAAATTCAGCTTCTGTTAATGGAAGAATTCCCAGACCGAGAAAGACAGGATTAGTTCCCTTGGCCTCAAATATTTCTTGATTATAGTAATTCTTGGTTACCCTACCAATTTAAAAAAATCTTGTAATCTGAACACTGATTTTTAAGAGACTTGGGTGGGCTTGGATATAGCATCAGTGAGGAACTAGGAAAAGTAAAGGCCCTGGAAATAAAGTGATATAGATGGAAGTGGAGGGTAATGGAAACCTGCAGAAGACAGCATGAACCTCCTTGGCTGAGTTTCTTGACTTGAAGGCTGGGGACACTTACAGTCTACCTGTGCAAAATGTACTTATGTACAGGTGAGGTCCTAGGTCCATATGAACTGAGGGAGGATGGTGACTTTTTCCAGTGGGGTAACAATTTCTACTTTATGCTTCTCCTTCATGATGCATGGGTAAATTATATAGATTATATATTCGCTTGTTCAACAAATATTTGATGAATACTTACATGTCATAATTTGTACAGGGGGCTTAGGATGCAGTAGTTCACTAAATAGGCAAAATCTTTTGCCTATATGGAGCTCATATTCCACTGAGAAAATGGACAATAATCAGATAAATAAGTAAAACATATAATACATTAGATAAAGCTTAGTGCTAAGGAGAAGAAAACAAAGCATGGAAAAGGGATAGGAAGT
The DNA here is from genome assembly GCF_029289425.2 of Pan paniscus. Lineage (NCBI taxonomy): Eukaryota > Metazoa > Chordata > Mammalia > Primates > Hominidae > Pan > Pan paniscus. The sequence continues at coordinate 177,874,358 of NC_073255.2, forward strand.
GTGAGGTGGTGAGTTGAAATTGCAGATGGGATGGCCAGAGAAGAGTGCACCAATAAGCAGACATTTGAGTCAAGGTCTGAAGAACATGAGGAACTAGCTATGGGGCTCTCTGAGGAAGAGGATTTCAAGTGGAGGGAATAACAAGGGCAGTGACTTTGATGTCAGAGAATGGTGGCATGTTATAGAAATAGCAAAGGTGGCAGAATGAATGGGGCAGAGCAGGTGAGGGGCTTGTAGTCAGATGTCAGGGAATTAAAGATCCATGTTACGTAGTGTTTGAAGGTCATAGGAAGCACTGTAGGATTTTGAGAAGAGGAGCGATGTGATTAAATTTATGGCTCAAAAGGATCCCTTGGGTAGCTGAATTGGTAATAGATTATAGAAGGGCATATATAGAAGCCAGGAGACCAGCCAGCAAAGATGGTGACTAGAACCAGAGTACAGGGAGAAGAGACTGGATTCTGGATGTATTTTGAATGGAAAGTTATCAGGATTGGCGGAGGGATCAGATGCAGGGCAGATGAGAAAAAGAAGTCAAAGATGGCACCAATATTTCAACAGGAGCTGGCAGAGCAGAGCTGCCATTTACCATGATGGATAGGACTGCAGGATCTTGTTTTGAAGATCTACTATTTTGTGTATGATAATCTTTGAGTGCCTTTTTAGTTGCTCAAGGGGAGATATCAAGAGTTAGCTGGATATATAGGACCGAGTTTGGGGGAGAAGTCTCACTGGGGATGTAAACAGAGGAGTCATCAGCTCATGGTACTGGAAGTTGTGAGACTGAAAGAGATCACCTAGAGAGGGATTGATTGTAAACTTGGAAGAGAAAATATCCAAAGATTAAGCCCTGGGGCACTCCAGCTTGATAGAGCTCAGGGAGATGAGTTGGAATCTGCAAAAGAGACTGTGAGGGACAGTCAGTGAGTTAAGAGAACATTCGGGAAAGTGTGCTGTCCTAGAAGCCAAATGAAGAAAATATGTTAAGGAGGAGGAAGTGGTCACCGCTGTGAAGTGCTGTCAATGGGTCAAGTTCAATGAGGCCTGAGACTTGAATTTTGGATTTCACAATGCAGAGGTCATTGATTTCAGTGTTGGGGGTAAAAACTTGACCAACATGGGTCCAAGAGTGAATGGAAGGAGAGGAATTGGAGACGGTGAGCAAAGACAAATTTTTAAAGGAGTTTTGGTATAAATATAAAGAAAGAAATGGTAACTGGACTGAGAAAGTTAGGTCAAGAGAGACTTAAGTTTTTCTTTTTAAATTAGAGAAATAAAAGCATAGGTGTAGGCTGATGGGAATGGTTCATAGATAGGGACAAAACTGATGGTGCAGAAAAAACAAAAAGGAGAGAATAGAATTGCAGGAGCAACTGCTGGATAGGGTTGAAGTAGGAAGGAAGGTGGGAAAAAAAAGATGGAAGGAAATGAACATGGCCCAGGAAGAAACACATGTTTTAGGTGAGGCAGGAAGAAAAAATTGGAGATGGCCTTTCTTGATGCAAGGCATCAATTATTTTACTCACATTACAACCTAATGGGAAAATAGAGCAAAGAGCTTTATGCTTTTTAGAAGAGAGTTTCTATAGTATTTTAGCATCTTTTTATTATTGAGTAATTAATGGGAGTTCTCTGAAGAAAGCAGGATTGGAAAGTGAACCTTACTCTATTCTATTTGGGTATGGTGGTTTGCATTTGCTTTATAAAAAGGATCTCTGGTCAGAGTAGCCTAGCTATTCTAAGCACTGGGTGGCTGGTGATTGGTTGGACATTCTGAGACATTTTGGCCTCAGTTAGTTGGAATGTGACACGCTGTGTCTTGAAGTATGGTGCTCTGAAAAGCATAAACAGGTTTCATTTTTTAAAAGAGAGGACAGTGCATCCTCAAACCTCTCTTTCTAGTTGCTATCTCCTGTAGGGATCCTTTAGCCAATGGTTTCTGCAGTTTTTAATTTAATAGCATCACTCTAATTAGAATTTAGGGTGCTTTGGCTCTGATGACATTCAGGTCATTTTTTGAGATAAAGCTGCTTTATTTTCAGGCTGAATAGCCACATTCTTGCCTTGTCATCCTAAAAATGCTTCACTGTGTCTGCATTTCAGAGCCTCTGATTAAATGACTGAAGACCTATAGTGATGCAGAATCAATTTCTTTGTTATTATACTGTTAAGTTCTTTTTAAAAATGAAGTGCAATAATTCCTTGTAACCTCCCCACAACAAGTATTTTCTACATTAATATAGAAATTACGGTCACAAAACCTTCCTTTCTTGGAAAAAAGAGTCTGGCTATTGTGTGAAAATTATTGGCCACATTTATAGGCAGCCACTTTGTAGGTTTTTTGAGAAGGTATGGATGTCATTAGCCTTTTTTATTTCTTCAGTGGGGTTTGTAAGGACTCAAAATTCTAAGAAAAGCTGTGTATGTTCTGGAGACAAGGAATAACAGGTGCAAGTTAGTGGAGCAGGTGGTGTGTCATTTTCCCCGTTGCCTTCTACTCAGAAACGGTGGGATACTAGTTTCCAGTTTGGAAACCATGTGAGAAATGCCATTTAGTTCCACCTGTAATTTGCCTTTAACTTTTGACTTTTTCTTTACCCTTCTGATGTGTGTCTGGGAATATGATGAGTTCTACCTGTAAACAAGTAGATTCTTAATTTCCATAAAATGTTTTTTGGAATGTGTGTCATGACCAATTTTATTTTTTCAAACTCTTGGGAATTTTTTAGCTTATGATTTTTCTCTGTTACGTTATTGCTGCTTTCTTCCACAACTATCCCAGTACATAGCCTTATTGAATAGATTGCTCTCCTCCATAATCTTTGGTTGCCCATTTGCTTTCTGTCTTTCAGCAGCTGTGTATTCTCTCAATCAGATCATTTCAACAGTACTTTTATTTTCACCAATCAAACCCTGAGCCACCTCACCAATGTGTGTGGCATGCAGAAGATGTATGATTATTCTCATTTTACATACAGAAGACCTGAGGCTCAAAAATGTTTACCATCTGTTGCCTGGCTAATAAAGAGTGGAAGCAGATCAGAACCATTGCCTTTTCCAGTGATCTTTCAACCACTGCACTCCAGGATGCTGCCTCATGGTGCTGTGTTGAATTGGGGGTGTGCCTGTGTGTTTTCCTGTTTTGTACTTTTACCTGTCTTTCATCACCTGGTATCCATAGGAGTGGCCAGGTGGGTGAAGAGAAGTATAAATGCTGATGGTAACGTAGGCAACCAACCATATCCTACAAGGCCACTACTGGCATTGATGGCCTCGCCCATGGTATCCAGAGGGGACTATACAACATGATCAGCCTCTTGCTCTGTCTCCTCATAACTGGCATTCTTCCAGCTTTGAGGGGTAAATATTTAATAGAGTAGTATTCTAGTCATAGATATTTTGTTACACTATGCTTTAAATTGCATTGCAGGTCAAATGTTTGCCCACTGAACAGACAGTGCCTTTCCTTATGGGTGTATAGCCAGGCTATTTTCCTCAGCATTCTCTGCAGTTAGAGTTAGGTGTGGCTATGTGACTGGGTTCTGGACAGTGATATGTGAGTATAAGTGGTATATTCCACTTCCATGTCTGTCCCATAAAATAATTCTGTGTGATTGCCTATTTTCTTCTATCTTCTCTCTGGATGCTAATATTCTGGGTGATGTTAGAAGGCAAGGACTGAAGATGGCAAAGCCTTGAGAAGCCTGAGTCCTCGAATGTCAGAAAACAGTGACCTCCCCTGTGTTGGTGGCCAATTGGACTTTAGTGAACAAGAAATAATCTTCTGGAGCTTCTGGATAGCTGACCATGTGGAGGTTCCTAGAAGGCGGTGTAACCAGGGAGGGCAGGGAAGCTCCATACCCCTTCCCTTATACTGCACTCTATAGTCTCTTCTGTATCTTTTGTAATATCCCTTATAATAAACTACAAAATGTAAGTAAGTGTTTCTCTGAATTCTGTGAGCTGCCTCAGCAAATTAATCAAATCCAAAAGGGGATCATGGGAACCTTAACTTCAAGGTAGTCAGACAGAAGTTCCAGAGAGGCTGGGTGGGTGGCTCACACCTGTTATCCCAGCACTTTGGGAAGCAGAAGGATCACTCGAGCCCAGGAGTGTGAGACCAGCCTGGGCAACATAGCAAGATCTCATCTCTACAAAAAATTTAAAAAAGTTAACTGGGCATGGTGGCACGTGCCTGTAGTCCCAGCTACTCAGGAGGCTGAGGTGGGAGGATCATCTGAGTCCAGAAGATCAAGGCTGCAGTGAGCTATGATTGCACAGCTGCACTCCAGCTTGGGTGACAGAGTGAGTAGTTGTCTCAAAAAAAAAAAAAATTCTTAGCGAAGTTACAGAGATTTTAAAGTTACAGTAGCTGGTATTCCATTAGTTATACATGTATATAATAATGCATCCCCTTTCAACTGTAATATGAATCCTATATCGCAGCTAACATTGTGGCGGGCGCCTGTAGTCCCAGCTACTCGGGAGGCTGAGGCAGGAGAATGGCGTGAACCCGGGAGGAGTTTGCAGTGAGCCGAGATAGCACCACTGCAGTCCGGCCTGGGCGAAAGAGTGAGACTCCGTCTCAAAAAAAAAAAAAAAAAAAAAAGACAAAATGTAAACTGTCTACATCTAGGTTAACACAATACATGTTATATTAATCTGTATGTATTTATAACAAGATTTGAAGAAATGAAGAATAAATTCAGTACTTTTTTCCCTCTCAAAAATGTTAAGAATGGTCAAGGGTCTCTTAACCTCATCCTGGTTACTATTCAAAAATTGAAGAGAATCAGTCCACCTTGACCCATTTTGGCCAATAGAGCGATACGGGGTCTGTCCATGGTCCTGAAATCTTTAGCATTTTCATCAAGTGCTAAATTTGCAAACTTCCCCAAACCTCATCATCTTTGATGTGTACAGTACTTCTTATATAACTTATTCATCATATACTTATTTTTCTCCTTCAACAAATTGCCATTCGCTTTATTTTTCTTTTCTTTTTCTTTCTTTTTTTTTTTTTTTTTTGAGACAAAGTCTCACTTTGTCACCCAGGATGGAGTGCAGTGGCACGATCTCTCTCACTGCAGCTTCGACCTCCCTGGTTCCAGTGATCCTCCCACCTCAGCCCACCAAGTAGCTGGGACTACAGGTGTGTGCCAGCATGCCTGGCTAATTTTTGTATTTTTTGTAGAGATGGGGTTTCGCCATGTTGCCCAGGCTGGTCTCGAACTCCTGGGCTCAAGTGATCCACCTGCCTCGGCCTCCCAAAGTGCTAAGATTACAGGCATAAGCCATCACACCCAGCCAGATTTTCTACTGTGATTCATGACATTACCAAAAGTCCACCATTCTACATGTTCCCTTACCAAAAATATGAAGCCTTACAACTTTTTCCCAGTGAGAAGGTATCTTTCCAATTTATTATCTCTTTTACTCACTTGATGTTAGAGTCTGTGCCACTTGAAACTTTTGGTACTGGAAAATGTCCCCAGTGTCAATGGAAGAATGTTCTTCTAACCATAATTCCTCATACCAGATTAAATACAGAACTGCCCTCTTGAAGGGCTTAATGTTTTGGATCCCAGATTTATCAGATTTGTCAGGACACAATTACAAATATTTTTTGTCTTAACCCAATTTAAAGGCATTTGTATGTAAAGTGGTTTGTCTAGGCTACTGTTTTAAGTAGCTTCTGTAGAGAGTGAGCAGTGAAGAGTGTAGACCCTGAAGTTATACTGCCTTCAGATCTCAGCTTTACCGTTTACCAGCTGTGTGACCCTGAGCAGATTACTTAAGCTTTCTATGCCTCAGTTTCCTTATCTATAAAATGGAGATTATATTTGAATTCTATCTTAGAGATTTATTGTGAAGGTTGAGTGAGTTCATACAAGTAAATGCCATAGAATAGTACCTGGCACATAGTAAGTGTAGGCTATTGTTATTATCTTTAAAACTCATAAGAAAATAGAATGGGTTGACAAGGCCATTTCCATGTGCGTATCTGCATTAGATAACTGCCAAAATGATTTCTCTTGTCAGAAGTGCTGTATGTGCAAGTGCATATCTGAAAGTCTCCAGTTGTGATTTCTTTGGGGCTTTGCCTTCACCTTTCCGATGAAGTTTACCCTTTTAATAATCTGTCTGGCTCCATCTCGGCCATTGTTATTTACAAAAACCAAACCCAAAACAAAACAAACAAACAAACATGTTTAGAGAAACCGAAAACAAAAGTCTTCTAACTTTGCTAAAGCCAATTAGACCATACATTATCAACCAGGGCAGAATGGAATCTAGGGACAGCTGTGAAGTTTGTCTTTGGAGATCCCAGCCTCCTCCTTCAGAATATTTTCCTCCTTGATATGAATTTTCCTCCCTTTTCTATGAATGAAGTCATTTCTCTACCTTCCTTCCTATTGGCAGACCCTTTATTATTTTCAGTTGTAAATGACTAATAAAGTTCAATTCCTGGCCCTTCCCAGGAGAACATGCCACAGATATGGAGACTAAGCTTTAGGGCAAAAGGATACATTTCTAATGTGAAATTTAAACTATTAGGTAAGATGAGTATTTTGTGGCCACACTTCCCTTTTAAACATTATTATAAATAGCTACTTTTGAAAACTTTCTTACATGTCTGGGTCTGATTAAGGGTTTGCACATTAATTCATCCTGAATTGAATTGTCAATGTGCTGAATGGACTCATATGTAGCCAGCAATGTATTGTTAAAGAACCATAAGCTGCAGCCTCTCAAAGAGGGATGCAGATCAGAATAGACCTCCACACTCAGTAATGTTCTAATCTCTTGATTTGGCACAGGAGCTTGGTTTGCACTATTATAGACCTATAGCAAATCACAGTTTCTTATGTATCAACTGCATTCATGCATTATGGTCCTTAATCACAGCTTTGGTGACATTTAATGGAAAGATCACTGTGCTAGGTTGAGTCAAAGCATTGACTCCTATATCCAGCTCTGCTGTTTACCTGGGTCACTGGCCCCTTTGGAGCTTGTGTCTGTAAAATGAAAACGGTGTCTCTTTTTTTTTTTTTTTTTTTTTTTTTTGAGACGGAGTCTGGCTTTGTCGTCCAGGCTGGAGTGCAGTGGCGTGATCTTGGCTCACTGCAAGCTCCGCATCCCGGGTTCACGCCATTCTCCTCCCTCGTAGCTGGGACTACAGGCACCCGCCACCACACCCGGCTAATTTTTTGTATTGTTAGTAGAGATGGGGTTTCACCGTGTTAGCCAGGATGGTCTCGATCTCCTGACCTCGTGATCCGCCCGCCTTGGCCTCCCAAAGTGCTGGGATTACAGGCGTGAGCCACTGCGCCCAACCAAAATGGTGTCTCTTAATTCAGACTGCAATCCTAATCACCTGGGCAGTTTTAGAATAAGCAGATTCTCAGACCCCACATCTGTAACGTCTTTTTTTTTTTTTTTTTTAATAAGTAACTTGTAATTCAGCATGTTTGGTTGGGCCATGCATTCTATAATATAGCTGGATTGGGAATTACTGGATACGTCCATCTTTTAGTTCCTTTGGAACTTTTGATTGAGTGGTCGTTTTCTTCCTGAAAATTCTCACTTTGCTCTCTGTATAAGTGCAAACACTCATACACATTTCTTTTTGGAAAGTATGAGAGATGCTAGCATTTTCTATAACCAGCTTGGAGTAGATAGCATGCTGTATTTTGTGGAGGAGAGACAGGAAAACTAGTCAATCTCCCAGATATTCCTGATTCAGTCTGGCTCCCTAATCATCATGTGTTTGTATTATTTTAATTAACATAAATTTACAGAAGTTCCAATACACCTATTTCTTACAATAAATAGAAAAGCATGCTTCATCAAATATTAAATAGAAATTATTTTTAGACTCTTTGCTCTGAGGCTCTTCTGTAGATATAAACAAGGGCTGACTGTATTGCACACAGATACATATATGAATGTAGAATACATATATGCAGAATGTATACATATTCTACATATATATGTAGAATGTGTGACAATAAACTGATTTTCTTATGTGGCTCATAAACTAATTCAAAATTTATTCCGAAAGAGGCATTCCAAATGTCTTCTGAGTAATGGAATAATTATATAGGCCCAAATGTAAAGTACTAAAGGGCTTTGAGGAATGAAACTGAGTGTATACATTTTGGTGTTTGTTCTGTAAAGAAACAGATGCCGTCAAAGAATCTGGCTACTTCATAGATACACATATTTTGACTTATGTGCCCTCAAGCTATTACACCACTCCCTGGATCTTTGGAAAGGAGATAATGTAAATTTCCACAGGCTCGATTTGATTACTTTTCTAAGTTATTAAAATAATTCTTTCAGATATATCCTCTGGAGCATTAGATAAGCCACCAAATTCTGAGTGTAACCTGTAAATCTGGGAAAAAATATTTTGGCTCTTTTGAACCTAATTTGGGTTTGGCAGAAGTTACTCTAAATCTGTTGCTTGTTGTCTAACTCTTGATTAATTAATTAATGAATGACAATAAAATGTTTCATGCAGTCTTTCTGTTTTTCCCTTTAACCTTTAAAAACTGGAATAATAGATTTTTACCTCTTTCTGTCTTTTTGCCTATGGTCATGTGGTAAACATTGATTTCTTCAGCAACAAACCTCACCAGTGATTATACAGCCCTAGTTGTAATGGTTGAAGTGATTAACTCCTGTTTTCTCTGGTACAGGTGAAGACGCCCTTGTGGACACAGGGTGTGTTAAGCTACTCTGAGATGATTTGAACTTGGAAGCTGCCATAATGGTAATAATCCTGAAACAAACATGTCTCATGATGCATTAGTGCTTCCCTCTATTTTGTGTGGTGGCAGCAGCCGGAGAGACTGATGGATAACAGATAACTATCTATAAATAAAAATACACGCAGCATATTCTGGTACAGTCAACTCCATTAGGTATCACATATTTTTGTTGTGGTAGAGTTTAGTTTTAATGGCCTATTACTAAAAATTACATGTCCAGTGTGTAGTGAGCTGAAGCCCTGCTCTTCATGAATTAGCCAGTGCAAAGGAATAATCGGAACATGGGGATCTTCTAGGATGTTTGTCAGTACCCTCTATTTTTTTTCTTCAGGTGCCTGGATAGTGTGTGTTAACGTGTGTGTGTGTGTGTGTGTGTGTGTGTATACATACATGCTCATACTGTATGCTTAGTTATGTGTATGAGTAGATTTTGGTTTTTTTCAGTAGGTTTGATTAGGATGTTTGAGGTGAGACTCAGCGAAAAACAGGGAGGCCTGTTGAAGAGTAATTGCTACTTGATGGCAGAACTAAAGCACTGTAAAGAGGTTAGCAACCCTATTTTATTGCCTGCAATGCAGAGATTTTGTAATTAGTAGTTTCATTAGAGAGTGCGAATGACTATTAAAGGGTTCAGCCAAACAAAGCATTCATTGTATTGGAAAATTTACTGTAATCCGATAGAGAAAGTACTGTTTTTGTGAATCATTTGTTAGGGTGGGTAAAGAGTTTCACTATCTAAAACCTTTCTCTTATGAAGAAAGGTTTTTATTCATAGGCTTTGACCTATATAGGACAGTGGTCACTTTGCTAGAGACCTTATTTGCATTTATCATGCTTGTGTCTGGCTGCATGGGGTTCCCTGGTCTAATTGCAGGGTATATTTTATTCAATTGACAGGGGTTGGTGTTCAACATGTTTTTTGGGAGTTGGGACAGTTGTGTTTGGCAGTGGTGTTGCCTGCTACAGATTTAATTTTTCGAGCTCTCCTACACTGCTGCTATAAGGCCAACAGAAACGTGCTAGTTTCTAAGCATATGCAGGTTTCCTGGCATAGAAAATGCTTATGGGGATGTGCCCACACACCAACTGTCTCTGTTTAGGAGTAGCTGTCCCTATTTTTTAACCACATTCACACTTTGTCAATCTAGAGGAGTACAGTGTATTTTAATCAAGCCCTAAGGCAGCTCTGTGGCTAGGTTAATTATAACCCTCTCTTATATTTGCACAGTGTTTTTGAAGCTTAGGAGCATTTCCACTGATCATGGTTCCTTTGATTTCCCAAGCTTTCTGTGAGGCAGGCAGGGTAGCTGGTATGACCCCATTTCACAGAGGAGAAAGTTGAAGTTTATGAGATTGAATGAAATGTGTCCAGTTAAGTGGCTAAGGCGGGTGGAGCCAGGCCTCTGGAACCACCATCTGGATCTCTCTCCATCACAGGCAGCCACACTCACTGACATCCCAAGGCTTGTGCTCTAAGGGGCAGTTAAATCCAGGAGCCCAAAGATACCCAGAGTAGCACTTCATGTCATTTGTGGGTTTTCCCTACTGCTATATCTGTCATTTTCCAGCTACCTAGTCTTCTTTCAAATGCGGAAAGGAAAAAAATTATTGCTCCCCAGGTGGGGTCAACTCATCTCTTCTGAGAACGTTGAAAGGAAGAAACCAGTCTAGACCTGCTGAATCACAATTGTGGTTGTAGATCACCGGGGTAGGAAAGAGAGGGGCAGTTGATAGTGGACATATATTGTCAGGCTGAGTTGAGAGTATAAAGCATTGTAACCAGCATGTTTTCTCTCTCGTATCCTCTTTGATTGGAAGTTGAAATTCAAGTGCCTTCAGAATCCCATGTACAATGATCACCTTTCTGAGTTTCCCTGTCTTCTTTCACTTTGCCTCTGTTGGAGCACATATCATATTACACTATAATCTATTGATTTTTGTGTGTCTACTTTACCTGATAATGAGTTTTTTAAGGGCTCTATCTCATTTGTCTGTTTATTCTCATTTCTGTCACCCTGCCTGGCTCATAGTCAGTCCATGGGAAATGCTGGTTGACTGAGTGAATTTTTAACATTGGTTTTAGAAGGAGGATTAGGACTATCTTTGGGCTTCTATGTAGCTTTAGGGAACAAAATTTGACCTGGAAGAAACCTGAATTTGTGCAATAATGAGATGTGGTTTTTGAATTTGTACCACATAATATGTTTTTTCTATTTATTTAAAACACTATTGCTGACATTTTCTCTGAAGATTTATTGGCAGATTTTACTAAGACTGTATTAGTGGTGGAATTATGGATTTTCCCTGGTAAGCCCTTATCATTGCAAAGAAAACAGGGTTGATTGGATTCAGGATCCTTTCAGGAACCAATTCCTCTGCATAATCACTGTTGACAGAAGAGTATCTTCCCTTGGGGTCACTGGGTATCATTTGAAAAAATAGAAACTATTTTCTTCCGTTCTCACCTACCCCCTGCCATGCACAACCGAAAAAACCATTCATGCATTTTCAGAGTGACCAGTTATTTTAGTTGAATCTGAGCCAGGTCAGAAATTTTATGAGTTTTGAATGTAAAACAAACATGATTTGCTTTTCCCCGACCTCCTGAGATGCAGGAGCTTCATCCTGGGCAGCTGGTAAAGCCTTTACCTCACTTGGAGACTGACGGCATGTGGGCTGTCCTGGCCCCTGCTGTAGAGGTGAAGGATCCTCTGTTTTCAGCCTGTATTTCGAGCACAGTGACCTATGGAAGGCTGAGGTGGGCCTCCTGTGGAGCTCTAGAAAACATTCTACTGCCAGCAGGAGAGATGACACTCCTCTCCAGGTGCAAGAATATATTAGAAGATGTGAGGAGGGAACTACTGCAGGGCAAAGCTGGGATTCTTTCTAGGGCTAAAAATGCAATTTGGCATTCAGAGTTTTATCCTCCCTCTATCTGCTGCTCTGTCTCTGCCCTCTCAGCCCTGTCATCAGCTACCTCTGCTGCTTTCTACTCTCTCGCTCATTGAGACTGAATCATGTCTCTTATTTATGGGCTATATTAGTTTGCTTGGACTGCTGTACCACAGACTGGGTGGCTTAAACACAAAAATGTATTTTCTCACAATTTTGGAGGCTAGGAGTCTGAGATCAAGGTGTTGGCAGGGCCGGTTTCTCCAGAGGCCTCTCTCCTGGGCTTGTAGATGCTGTCTTCTCCCTGTGCCTTCACGTGGTCTTTCCTCTGCACCTGTGTGGTCTTCATCTCCTCTTATAAGGACACCAGTCGTATTGGATTAGTGCTCCTTTAATGACCTGGCTTTACCTTAACTACCTCTGTAAAGACCCAAATACAGTCAGATCCTGAGGTCTCCGGGGGTAGGGGTTCAACATGGGAGTTTTAGGAGAATACAATTTGGCCATAACATGGCCTGAAAGTCAGAACTGTTTGTGAACTTTGAAGACAGTTGCATTGAATGAGAGTCACAGATCTGACTTAAACCACCACAGCAGAGAATTACCCCAACCCCAGTGTGGCCTTTCATCCCAAAGTTGACATGATGGACGTGTGAGGTGGGAGAGGAAAGAGGGGCAAAGAGCAGGGGTCACTGTGGGAAAAAGGAAGGGCCAGCTGGCTAAACTGTCATTGTATGAGCAAACCCCTACTCCACCCCAAGATTTTATTTAAAAGAGGGAACATTGGCTGCCGCGGTGGCTCACGCCTGTAATCCCAGCACTTTGGAGGCCGAGGTGGGCGGATCACTTGAGGTCAGGAGTTCAAGACCAGCCTGGCCAATGTGGTGAAACCCTGTCTCTACTAAAAATACAAAAATTAGCTGGCGTGGTGATGTGTGCCTATAGTCCTAGCTACTTGGGAGGCTGAGACATGAGAATTGCTTGAACCCAGGAGACGGAGGTTGCAGTGAGCTGAGATCGTGCCACTGTATTCTAGCCTGGGCAACACAGTGAGACTCCATCTCAAAAACTAAACAAAACAAAACACAAAAAACATATTTCTTTTGTTTTATTTAGCTACAAATAGAAATGCACATTAATATCATTTTCATTAAAAGCACTCTTCTCCCTAATTTCACTCATCATTCATAATGACTTCTTCCAAGTTCGAGCTGCTAAAGATGTTAGGGGAAAACCTAAAATGCTCTAAATAGCTCTAGAACAAAGTGTTTGGTCATTAGAAGACTATGAAAGCAAAGCCAGAAGTTTGCACAAGGTTCACATAATTCAAAAGAGCCTTTTAATAGAGCCTTTAAAAATGATTAGTTTGGGGCCAGGCATGGTGGCTCATGCCTGTAATCCCAGCACTTTGGGAGGCCAAGGTGGGTGGATCCCTTGAGCTCAGGAGTTAGAGACCAGCCTGGGCAACATAGTGAAACCCTGTGTCTACTAAAAATATAAAAATTAGCCGGGCGTGGTAGTGCACGCCTCTGGTCCCAGCTACTTGGGAGACTGAGGCATGAGAATTGCTTGAGCCTGGGAGACAGAGGTTGCAGTGGGCTGAGATCTCAGTCAGTCTGGGCAACAGAGTGAGACCCTGTCTCAAAAAAAAAAAAAAAAGAAAAAAGGGTCATTTTGGGTCAGCCAAGGCAGAATTGTGAAAAGGTGAGTTTGTATTTATACTTCCATTTGACTTTGCATTCTTCATAGTTGTTTTCTGACAGTTCCAAAGTGCCCAGTGATTCTAAAACTGGGGTTCCCCTGCTTCCTAGGGAGTGCATGATGCCCAGGGCAGACATGGCACTCTTTTTCTAGCTTGTGCATTTTAAGATTGTTTAGGAAATCAATTAAATCGTTAAATAATTTAACAGTATTTGTATATTAAAACACATAGATATATTACAGAGAGGAACATAAAATGCATCTAACTTTTAAAGTGAAAACATGATTCTTTAAAGACATTTAGGTTTTGGTGGGCCACGCCCACCCTTCATTTCCCCTAGGAGTACAAGCTCACAGTTATTTCCTCTTTGGAGTAGGTTGACGGGTTGTGAGAAAGTTTTAGAAATACTTAAACTCTCTCTGAGATACCAGATATCTGGAGCCTTCTTTCTTCCTCAGGCCACTTTCTGAAGTAACAACTAGATAATTTGATAAACACATTTGTGTAAATGTGCTAATAAATGCTAACCTGTTCCTGGGAACCCAGTGGTCCTCCCCCATCATCACCATCTTCACTCCTGGATAAACTATGTATATTCTAATTGTTACTTTTAGTAATCTTGTCTCTGCCTCTCATTTACTGTATTCACTTAACACATATTTCATATTTATTGGGTGCTCATAGTGTGCCAGGCACTGTTCTAGGCATCCAAAATTCATGAGTCAAAAATAAACAAAATCCCTGTTCTGCCTGAGCCTAGTATTCCAATGGGGAGACAACAATCGGAGGCTGATGAATGTTTTGGGAAAAGATGGATCAAGGTAAAGAACATGGGGAGTGTGAAGTTGGGGTGTTGGTTTGCAATTTCAAATAGACTGGACAGGGAAGAAGAACTCACTAAGAAGATGACACTGAGGGAGATACAGGACTAAGAAATATTTTTCTGGAGTAGGAGGGGGAAGAGTGAGGAAGCAGCCTGTGCAAAGTATCTAAAGCTGGAGTATGCCCAGTGTGTTTGAGAAACAGCCAGAAGGCTGGTGGCATGGAGTAGAGTGAGTGAGGGATAGAGCAGTAGAAGATGTGGTCACATAGGGCCACTGTCAGGTCCTGGCTTTTACTCTGAGATGAGAGGTTGTTGGACCATTTTGAGCAGACCAGTGATATAATCTGCTTTATGTTTTTCAAGGATCATTCTGGGTACTGTGTTGACAAAAGACAGTAGTGGGGGAAGAGTGGATGCAGGGAGATCAGTTAGGAGCTGCGTTTCCAATGTAGGCATGGTGATGGTAGCATGGGTCACAGTGTTGGCAGTGGAGCGGGTGAAAAGTAGAGATACTTTAAAGGTACAGTGAACAGGATTTTCTGATGGATTGAGTATGTAGAGGGGATATGAGAGAAATATAGGACTCAGGGAAAGCTCCACAGTTTTGCGTGGCCAAGAATGGAGTTGCCATCAAGTAACATGGGCATTGAGATGGCTAGCACAGGCTTTAGGGAGATAAGGGCTTTGGTTTAGGGCATATTAAATTGGAGATGTCTGTTATACATCAGAGAGTAGGCACTTGGATATATGTGTCTAGAGTTTAGCAGAACAATCTGAACTGGAGATACAAATTTGAGAGTTGTCAGCGTTGATGGTATTTAAAGCTATAATTAGATGAGATCACCAAGGGAGGGGACAAGAGAAGATAAAAGGCCCATGGACTGAGGCCTGGGACACTATAACAAAAAGAGTTCCTGGAGAAGAAAAGGAATGGCAAATAAGATTGAAAAGATGTGATTGGTGATGTGCTAGAGTTTGTGGTGTTCTGGAGGTCAAGTGAAGAAAGTGTTTCCAGGAGGAGGAAGTGGTCTGTGTCAGATGTTGCTGGTCGAACAGCTGAGGACTGAGATTTGACCATTGCATTTGGCAATTTAGAGGTTATTGGTAGTATTAGCGGTGGAGGAGTAAAAGCCTGATTGGACAAGGTTCATGAGAAGATGGAAGGAGAAATATTGGAGGCCGTTAAGAGAGAGAACTCTTTAAAGATGATTTGTCATAAAGGTGGTAGAGAAATGAAGCATTAGCTGGGACAAGAAGGGATTTTGGGAGAAGGATTTTCAGAGATGGGAAAAATAACAGCATATTTGAGTGATAATGGCGTGGTCCAATGCAGAAGGAAAATTTGCTGATATGGGAGAGAGGGAGAATCATTAGAGTGATGTTATTGAATAAGCACAAGGGGATGGAACCCAGCGTGCAGGTTTGCATCCAGAAGGTTCATGGGCAATCCATCTATAGTAGCAGGAAAGAAAGCAGAGTGTGTCATGGTTAGACTCGTGCTGTTAGGTAGACAGATGTGGTACTGGGAGTTTGTGGAAATTCTTTTGATTGCATCAATTCTTGGTATTGAAGGATGCAAGATCATCACCCAAGAGTGAGATAGGGGAGCAGGTGATGGAGGGGCAAAGAGGAAGGAAGACATGTGAAATAACTCTCCAGATGCTTGAACAAGTGGGTGGACTTAGACTTCCAGTATCCCGGCAGGCAGGTTTAGGGCTCACTTGAGGGCTGTGGTCCCAGGTATAACATGAGACTAGTTTGGCATGATTGTGTGTTTTTTCTCTAGCAGTGTTCTGCTGTGTTAGCAAAAGCATGGAGAAGGCAGAGAGTTGGAGTTAACCAGGAGTGTATTAGTCCATTTTCTTGCTGCTGATAAAGACATACCTGAGACTTGGCAATTTACAAAGGAAAGAGGTTTAATGGACTTAAAGTTCCACGTGGCTAGGGAGGCCTCACAATCATGGTGGGAGGTGAAAGGCACTTCTTACATGGTGGCGGCAAGAGAGAGAATGAGAGCCAAGTGAAACGGATTTCCCCTTATCAAACCATCAAATCTCATGAGACTTATTCACTACCATGAGAACAGTATAGGAGAAACCGCCCCCATGATTCAATTATCTCCAACTGGGTCCCTCCCACAACATGTGGGAATTATGGGAGTACAACTCAAGATGAGAGTTGGGTGGGGGACACAGAGCCAAACCATATCAAGGAGTTAGTTGGAAGTGAATGAGAGGCATGGGAATGGAGTGATATAGCGCCTGGTGATGGATTCTAGGCTGAGATATGTGGACCAAAAGGACAGGAAAAGGTAAGGGGTGGTGAAAGGGTGATGGGATCAATGTGTTGTAAGTCTTCGTGGAGTTAAATGATTGATGGAGAAATGGATATTAGAGAGAGTAAGCTGGAAACTCAGGGGGTGGTGGACAGAGTGTGACACATGAAATTGTGATTATGGAGGAGTTGCAGTTATTGGCAATGACAAAGCTTTTGGATTCTTACCTGATCTCCTGCTCTCACTTTTCAAAGGCCTGGGTTCCTTTTCTTCAGTATACTTAATTCAGTTTAATTAATGTTTATTAGTGTGATCATTTCCTTTGCTAGATTGTAAGCATTGCAAGAGGGGGGGGACCGTGTCTTTCTCCTCACCATTAACCCCCCTTGTCTAGGACGGAGGCTGGCAGATTGTAGGAGCTTGATAAATAATTGTGGAAAGAAAAGTAAGTCCCATGGTGAAGGTAGTTAATTTGGGAGAAGCCTGTGGCAGGAGATGGCTGTTGTGGCTTTTGATGACACTAACACAGGAATAAAAAACTGACTGTTGGGCTGGATGTGGAGGATCATGCCTGTAATTCCAGTGCTTTGGGAGGCATAGGCAGGAGGATTGTTTGAGTCAAGGAGTTCAAGGCTGCAGTGAGCTATGATTGTGCCATGGCACTCCAGCCTGGTGATAGAGCGAGACTCTGTCTCTGTCACTCTCTCTCTCTCTAAAAAAAAAAGACTCTTAAGCAAAAATTAAACAGGATTTTATAAAATTTATGACTTATTGATTAAAAGATAAATAAAACCCTATGCCATTTTAAAAAGCCAATTTATAGGAAAAAATGTACATGGTAGGAAAAGTAATGATTGGATTTTAGCAGCTTATTTCTTTAATAATTTTATTTAAAACCGTATCTTTTAATTTGGTGTGTGGTAATTGTTGTTTCTTTATTCATTCAACAGTTGTATGAAAGTCTATTATGTATCAAATGCTAAGTAGCTGTGGATTTCAATGGAACAAGACAAAGCCCCTTCCCCCAAGGGCTTATAGATTATAAAATTTGTTTGAAGAAATAACTTTTTTAGTAAATAAGTAGCGGAAGTCCAATAATACAATTTGGAACATATAGTTACATCAGAACTTGGGAAGAACACACAAATATTGATTCAAATTGTGCTACTTCCACCTGAAGCACCACATTAATGTATAGAGGCAGCATTTGGAGAACCAATAAATATACACTCAAAGGTTAATAGACAAAACTATAGGTATGAAGAAGAGAGGCAGCTGTTTAGATGTGAGCACTTATTCATGCTTGCCTGTTCTCCACATGTGTCCTCTCCTTTTTCTTCTCTTTCCTTTCACCATCAGGGTAATGCCTGGCACATAGGAGAGCCGAATAAATCTTGACTGAGCGAGTAACTAATTTTCCTAAATTCCAGAGAATAGCAAATTTCTCCACAGATACTGTTATAGACTGAATGTATGTGTCCCCCTAAAATTCATATGTTGAAGCCCTGACCCTAGTGTGGCTCTATCTGGGGTAAGGGAGTAATTGAGATTAAATGAGGTTGTAAGGCTGGGGCCCTGATCTGATAGCATTGGTCTCCTTGTAAGAAGAGACCTCTGAGAGCTCGCTGTCTTGTTCTCCAACTGAGAAAAGGTCATGTGAACACACGGTGAGAAGGAAGCCAGCTACAAGCCAAGAAGAGAGGCTTCACCAGAAACCAAATGCTGCTGGAACCTTGATCTCAGACTTCCAGAAATGAGAGAAAGTAAATATCTGTTGTTTAAGCCACGCAGTCTATGGTCTTTTGTTATGCCAGTGTATTAGTCGGTTCTCATGCTGCTGTAAGGACATACCCAGTAATTTATAAAGAAAAAGAGGTTTAATGGACTCACAGTTCCACATGGCTGGGAGGCCTCACAATCATGGCAGAAGATGATGGAGGAGCAAAGTCATGTCTTACATGGTGGCAGGCAAGAGAGCGTGTGCAGAGGAACTGCCCTTTTTAAAACCATCAGATTTCATGGGGCTTATTCACTATCGCAAGAACAGGACAGGAAAAACCACCCCCCCAAGATTTGGTTACCTCCCACTGGGTCCCTCCCATGACACTTGAGGATTATGGGAGCTACAATTCAAGATGAAATTTGGGTGGGGACACAGCCAAACCATATGAGGCAGCCTGAGCCAGCAAATACAGGCACTGTGGAGACTGGTGTCTACAACCTGAAGAATATGGCATCTGCTAACCTGTCCTTATCTAACATGTTAATTTGCCATTTTTGTTTTACAGGATTGCTTCAAAAATGCTTTCTTTGCTGACAATTCATTAGCCTAGGGAAAGTCCCTTAAATATAGGTGGCTTCTTCTTGTCTCAGCTGTGAAGCCAGCTTGTGTAGATCGGAGAAGATGAATGTTAAAAAGTTGGAGTGGATTTGCCAATGTTAATTCTGGATGAAGAAATAATTAAAGAGAAGGAGGAATGGTCAGAACTGAAAAGGCTCTTAATCATTTCTTCAGATAGAGGGCTAGAACACTTTATAATAATCCTGGAGGAAAAGGAGTAAGACAAATTAATGCCATTGTGAATTGTGTTTATATTTACTTTTCTATTGCCAGAAATGAGTGTTTGCCTATATCAATATTTTCATTCTGATTATACCCCTCAATAAACTGAAGTGTGTGTATTACTTTACAGTAGTTGAAGTTAACAATCTTGGCATTTCCTGACAAAGGCAGAAACATTTGTCTCTAGAAGTATTAAGGATACACAATTTACAAAGTCAATAATTATTTTTCCTGCTATTTGCTTATATTTGAACTTTAGTTTTTGCCTGTATGTATGTGTATATTAGCCTGTTCGCTGGTAGTCATGAAGAACGAACACACATAGGCCATTTTCATGCTTTTTGGGCTAATTTTAATCTGAGAGATTTATTCACCTCAAAGTGGTTTATTTTCATAAACTACCTCATGAACTCATGAAGTCTATTTTTTAATTTTTTAATTTTTTATTTTTTAACCTTTTTTAAAGGCAGAGTCTTGCTCTGTCATCATGCTAGAGTGCAATGGCATGACCACGGCTCACTGTAGCCTTGATTTCCTGGGCTCACGCAATCCTCTCACCTCAGCCTCCTGAGCAGCTGGGACAACAGGTGTTAGCCACCACAGCCTGGCTAATTTTTGTATTTTTTGCAGAGATGGAGTCTTGCTAGGTGGCTCAGGTTGGTCTCGAACTTGTGGACTCAAGTGATCCTCCTGCCTTGGCTTCCCAAAGTTCTGAGATAACAGGCATGAGCCACCACGCCTAACCGAAGTCTTTTATTACTGGATTAGAATTTAACAATCTGTTAATAGTCTCAGGCCAAAGTATCAGTAATTTCTTCTCTTCCTTGCTTTGCTGCCCTACATATTTTGCAAGGATACCTCTCCATCATCTCCAGGCATGTGACTCTAGGAAATCTAAGAGGGTAAGTATTGCTGATCACAGCAAAGAGTGGCGCTCTCTCTTTTTTATCAGAGAGAGGAGAACTCACCTGGACACCTCTCAAAACCATGCATTTTGTTCTGCAAATAGCCACTCATCCACTTGGTCAGGGTGATAAAAGGCTTTTGCTGGGTGAGTGGCCAGGAAGTGTATTTCATTTATCTTACTCCTCTAGCCCCTCATGTGGGGAAGAGGTATAAAAGGAAGTAAAATATACTGTGACTTGGGAACTTGCTTTGCATTTTAACCAGAGGCAGACCACTGGGTATCAGCAAATACTTTATCAGGCTTCCAAATATTAAGTAGATATTTGGAATATCTACTCAAGCTGTCTAACAATTCAGAGATAGCAGGAATAGTTGGAGACATTTTGAGAGATGCTGAAGGATGAGAGTGAGAAAACTCAAGGCCCTTGCTCATGTCTGTGTGGCTGATTGGTGGTGGGGTAAAGTACTCAGACTGGTGCTCTTAACTCCAAGATTGGTTTTTGGGTTTCAGATGCTTGTTTAACAGTAGAGTCCATTTTGTTCTCACTCAGCTGTTCTAGTTGAAGCAGGAGGGGTACCCTCAGAGCCCTGCGCTCTGTCCCATCTGTCCCATCACTGTCCATCTGTTCCCTGAGATCCTGAGTCTCCACATCACACAGCTTGCACACCATCAGACTTGAAAACCATTGGACTTGAAAACCATTGGACTAGACAGGCATGGAAGGTTCAGGTGAGGGCATTGCACAGCCAGATGGGACTGCTGGGACCCTTTTCCTTCCTATTCTCATACCTCTTCCTGGGAGGATCCTTTCAGACAGAATGACCAGTCAGAATGACCACCCACCTCAACACCCCATCCTTTAGGAAGCCATTCCTAATTACCCAACTGGAATGGGAGTCCCCTCCCTTTGAGCTCCTTCCGTGCATCTGTTTCTCTGGGGGTTCCTCTTGATGTCTACCTCGCAGTGAGCTGGGCCATCCTCAGTCTGAGGCCGGGGACCATGGCATGCACATCATTACATGCCAGCACCTGCAGCAGCAAGCCGTGTATCACAGGGACTCAGTGAATGTCTGTAGAATTGAGTTGAGGACAACATTTTATTTGGTTACCATTGAATGGGCATTTGAGCTATATGACCTCTGATTTATAGGCGTGGTAATTGTGCTATCTCAGACAGGGGAGAAGGTTATTTAGATAATGTGATTAGTGTACAGAAATGCTATATAGAAATCTAACATAGTGGTTATCTATTGTCTTGCTATTTTCACAGTTAAGGGCATTTTAGTATGAGAATCAAAGATGGTTTATAACTGGTATAAAGAGGAAGCCTTGAGATTTCCAGATCTGAAACCAGATGACCACAGAAGAGCATTGATTAATATGTGAAGGCCCTAAGGGAGAAATGTTTGCATTGATTCTATAGGAATTGCAACACACCTCCTTTCAGCATAGCATCGTACTGGTTGCTGAGGCAGGCAGGCATCTCTGTGTCCTGTCTCACATCCTCTTTGTCCATCTTGTACTCTGATCATTGCTGGGCAACCAGCCTCACACAGATGTAACTAGACAGCATCTCTCTTCAGCTGCACTGTATATCTGTATATCTCTCCCTTCAGCTGCACTGTATCTCCCTTCAGCTGCACTGTATCTCCCTTCAGCTGCACTGTATCTCCCTTCAGCTGCACTGTATATCTCTCCCTTTCTGCCCCAGGGTTTCTGTGAAGCATCTTTGGGAGACCTGTTGGACTTCATGCCTGTGCTACCTGGAGATGCAAAGGAGTCAACAGCTGTCAGGCCAACACTTGACCAGTGAATAGGAGCTGGTGGTAAAATGCTCTCTCCTTCTGCCCTTTGGGCAGGTGATTCTGAGGCCTATTCTATTTGTCTCTTTCCAAAGTCTCCATGGGGCTGAGCTCATTAATGTGCCGGTGCACTGGCTTTCTCCCCCTCCTGGGCTTCCCTCTCCCCCAGTTTTTCACTCCTGTTCTTTGGATCCATCCCAGATAACCTACTGCATATAAACTATTATCTCAGACTCTGCTTAAGCGGGGAATTCAGGCTAAGGCAGGGGAATAAAGAATGTAGTAAGATATTTTCCCTGTCCTCCAAGAGCTTCCCCTTTGATTGGAAAATGGTGTGGAACACTGGGGTTACTTTAGAATGTCTTGTATGGGTAAAGGCCAAAGTGGGTGACTCAGCTTGGGTAGGTGTTACCAGAGAAAGAAAAAGAGAAGGGCCGTGTACATGGAGCTTGTGGACTAGATTGATCCCAAGAAGGTCAGTTAGGATCTGTGGGATTTGTGTGTGTGTGTGTGTGTGTGTGTGTGTGTGTTTGTGACAGAGTCTCGCTTTGTCACCCAGGCTGGAATGCAGTGGCGTGATCTTGGCTCACTGCAACCTCCGCCTCCTGGGTTCAAGTGATTCTCCTGCCTCAACCTCCCGTGTAGCTGAGATTACAGGTGTGTGCTACCATGCCCAGCTAATCTTTTTTTTGTATTTTTAGTAGAGGCAGGGTTTCAGGCCAGGCTGGTTTTGAACTCCTGACCTCAGGTGATTCACCCAACCTGGCCTCCCAAAGTGCTGGGATTACAGGTGTGAGCCACCATGCCTGGCTGGATCCATGGGATTTGAATGGGCTGGGGAGAAGGACAGAGGGGACTCCAGTGTTATGTAACAGTAGGAATGAGCTGAAAAGCCGGGTGGGGCCTAGGGGTGTTATAGGGAAAGAGTGAAAGGTGTATTCGAAATTATCAGATTGTTTAAAATTTTTAACACCAGGCATAGGACTCAGAACTTTCCCTTAATTTGATGAAAAGTAGGAATTGATATGTGGAAATTTTAAAACTTAGAGGCTATTGGATGGAGAAGGGAGAGAAAGGGCTAAGAAACTGTTGAGACATAAAAGTAGGGATCAGGCGAATGAGGGGCAAAGTTCCCTGGCTCAGTCAACTGAAAACTTCACTAGCACCTGCTAGAAGCAAGGATCCCTGGGGAGGGCAAAGAGTGACCTTTCCAAGGGCATTCACCTCTGAGGGCAAAGGCCTGTCTGCAAGGTTGAGAGCTGCATTTAAAGGAAAACATTCTTCTGAACCCCCAGAGTTGACTTAGATTATTTTTATTATCATGTTATTTAAATATGTATAAAATAAAGCTAGGTATAAACTCCTAGTACTTAAAGCTCTCATATATCCATGAAACCAGATGAGATTTACACATTAAAAACAAATAAAATGACAAAACCAATAAAATGGAAATTAACAACATTAATTTAATGTGATGGATGATGTTTTTTACTCAAATGAAATTGCTCTTGGCAAATGAGTATGGCGCTGGCAGCTTCAGCTCCGAGTTCAATGTTTCATGTGTCCCACACTGACTTCATTCTCTTTGAATTTCTCTTTGAACCACTGAGAAACCTTTGTTTGAACAGCTGGCCATGACTGAATGCATTATTTACCTATCGAGGTGCCTCTGTTCTCATTAGCCAGAGACAATTTGGTGTTCTTTGTGCCAACACAGCCATAAGCCCAAAGCAAAGGTGGGTGCAGACACAGAATGGCAGAGTATGTTTCCCTCTGCCCTGTGGCCTTCCAGGAGGTGCTGGAAGAAAGCTCAGAGATGGAGGTGAAAGGGAAAAAGAGGACTCAGGAGTACAAACAGCATCTCCTGAGACCAAGAGGGATGCTAGATTCAAATGTTTAGTTCATTTAGGGAGTTGAAGTCAATTTCTTTGACTATTAAATTCCAATGAATTGAATCTCCAATGAATTGACTCTGCAATGAACTTGGAGACTTTTTTTTTTTTAAATACTTTAAGTTCTGGGATACATGTGCAGAACGTGGGGGTTTGTTACATACATATACACATGCAGTGGCGGTTTGCTGCACCCATCCTCCCATCATCTACACTAGGTATTTCTCCTAATGCTATCCCTCCCCTAGACCCCCATCCCCTGACAGGCCCCAGTGTGTGATGCTCCCCTCCCTGTGTCCATGTGTTCTCATTGTTCAACTCCTACTTACGAGTGAGAGCATGCAGTGTTTGGTTTTCTGTTCCTGTGTTAGTTTGCTGAGAATGATGGTTTCCAGCTTCATCCATGTCCCTGCAAAGGACATGAACTCATGCTTTTTTATGGCTGCATAGTATTCCATGGCATATATGTGCCACATTTTCTTTATCCAGTTTATCATTGATGGGCATTTGGGTTGGTTCCAAGTCTTTGCTATTGTCAACAGTGCTGCAATAAACTTGTGAGCATGTTGTCTTTATAGTAAAGTGATTTTTAATCCTTTGGGTATATACCCAGTAATGGAATTGCTGGGTCAAATGTATTTCTGGTTCTAGATCCTTGAGGAATCACCACACTGTCTTCCACAATGGTTGAACTAATTTACACTCCCACCAACAGTGTGAAAGCGTTCGTATTTCGCCACATCCTCTCCAGCATCTGTTGTTTCCTGACTTTTTAACGATTGCCATTCTAACTGGCGTGAGATGGTATCTCATTGTGGTTTTGGTTTGCATTTCTCTAATGACCAGTGATGATGAGCTTTTTTTCATATGTTTGTTGACCACATAAATGTCTTCTTTTGAGAAGTGTCTGTTCATATCGTTTGCCCACTTTTTGATGTTTTTTTTTTCTTCTTGTAAATCTATTTAAGTTCTTTGTAGATTCTGGATATTAGCCCTTTGTCAGGTTGATAGATTACAAAAATTTTCTCCCATTCTGTAGGTTGCCTGTTCACTCTGATGATAGTTCCTTTTGTTGTGCAGAAGCTCTTCAGTTTAATTAGTTCCCATTTGTCAATTTTGGCTTTTGTTGCCATTGCTTTTGGTGTTTTAGTCATGAAGTCTTTGCCCATGTCTATGTCCTGAATGGTATTGCCTAGGTTTTCTTCTAGGGTTTTTTATGGTTTTAGGTCTTACATTTAAGTCTTTAATCCATGTTGAGTAAATTTTTGTATAAGGTGTAAGGAAGGGGTCCAGTTTCAGTATTCTGCATATGGCTAGCCAGTTTTCCCAATACCATTTATTAAATAGGGAATCCTTTCTCCATTGCTTGTTTTTGTCAGGTTTGTCAAAGATCAGATGGTTGTAGATGTGTGGCGTTTTTTCTGAGGCTTCTGTTCTGTTCCATGGGTCTATATATCTGTTTTGGTACCAGTACCATGCTGTTTTGGTTACTGTAGCCTTGTAGTATTGTTTGAGGTCAGGTAGCGTGATGCCTGAACTTGGAGACTTTTTGGGGGGTTAAGGGACCGTTCTATGGCATCTGTGGTGGAGTAAAATATTTGTGAAATGTTACATTATTTGCTATCCCTTATACAATTTTGGGAAATTATTGTGTTGTAAAACACTCCTGTGGAAGGGAGTTTAGTTGCAAAGTTCAGATGGTGGGACTCGATCAGCACTGCAGATGTTTCTGTCTGTGGCTCATTCTTGTGCCCACAGTGGCCCCAGCTCTTTGAGAGCCTCTCTTTCAAGGCTGATTCCTGGATTTAGGTTGGCCTCCAACTCAAACTGGATTCCTTTTCGAAGCCTGGCCTGTCTGCCTTTGCTCAGGGCCCACAGGTGAGAGCCTGTGAAGAGCCCTGAGTCTAGATTCAGGCAGCTGGGTTTCAATCTTAGCTTCTCCATTTGCTATGTGACATGAGACAAGTTACTTAAACTCTGTGCCTCTGTCTCATTATCTGTACAATGGGGAGGATAATAAATAATGCCTAGTTTGCAGGATGAAATGAGTGAGTATATGTGAAGTGTTTAGAACATCCAGCGTATAGTAAGTGGTATACAATAGTGACTGATGGTGATGGTGATTATTCTAGTTAAATCAGGGATCTGTGACCCCAGCGGGGAAGCTCTGGGCCTGCTCGTTAGAGTCCTGTACAAGTATTGTAGGACGCCTGAATGGCTGACAATTTTGAAGACTCTTTGCTAAAGAGGCAACATTAGGGTAGAAAATATATCAATGATCAAGAACTCTCATTATTTCAGATCTGGTTAATTTGCCTATTTGAAAGACTTTGTGGTCAGAAGAAGTTTGCCTTCGCAAAGAAGAAAGGGTACTGAAGAAATCGTATGAAGGAAACAACGGTGTAAACAAAACCGAAAGGGTCTTGTTGAAGCCACTTCGGAAAATCTTACTTCCTAACAAAGTTTATTTTGCATTAAAAAAACAGATGTGCTAATTATGTGTTAATCTTATCTATTTAGTATAGCGGGTCCCCAAGGATAATTATTTGGCACGCGCGGCTCTCTTAAGACATTTTGCTGAGTCAGGCAGGCCTTGTATTAGTTTGAGTTCTCCCAGAAGTCCTGAAACAAGGGAGGAGGAAGACTGGAAGGGGCATGGGGGAAAGGAAGCCTGCAGAGGCTGAGCTGTTGAGCAGGTTAGTGCTGGGGGCACCTGGGGCTCCATCCCACTGGAGACTGCTGGGAGACAGAGCAGAAAATGGTTCAGGTTACTCAGCCTGACCCATGAGGGTGCTGGCCTATTTATCCATTTATCCACTGATTCTCCTCAGTCATTTGTTGAGGCCTGCTGGGGATGGGGGCATTAATTACCTGGCACTTCTGGTCTGTCCCACTTGGTCCCAGTGAGCTCTAGTGGCTAGAGGGAGCTGTCAGGCATAGGCTTGCAAGTGGAAGATGTAGAGGGCCTGCAGGGCCTGAGGAGCCCTTAGGATGGGGGCGGAACACTGATGTGGGCTACTGCCCTTCCTCAGACTAGAGTGACTTAGTGTGATTTTACAGCATGTGTACTCTCTCTGCCTAATGTCGATTGCTCACTACACAGAGACGGTTCAAGCCTGTGTTCTGTGTAACATCTACACCTCAGGGTGGCACTCAGCGCATCTTTATGCACATGCTTTGATGTATTTTGCAGGTATATTTGTTAATTGTCTTCAGTGGGGAATCCCTGTCTTTTTTGTTTGGTTCAGCCTCAGAAATAGGGAGGGTAAGGGTGAGATGGAGGAAAGGCTGGAGAAGGGAGCCGGGGTTATGTGGGTTGAGAGAAGGCGATGAGGCCCTTGGAATGTGAGAGGGCTTTGGATTGGATACCCTCTGGTGCAGCTCTCAGTGAGGCAGAATGAGACCTCAGAGGGCATTGCGGGCTCTCTTTTCCTCCTAGTGTTTGGAGGCCTGGAGCAGGGCAGAGCTCTGCCATCACCATGGGATTAAAAGTGTTATCATCAAGGCATAGTCTGCTTTTATTGGATAGTCCAACTGTAATGAGAAAGTGGCCAGATCTTAGACAAGAATGGAAGGGTGAGGTGAGGTGGAGATGTGTCTTGTAACCATAGCTTTGGGAAGGGCAATGTTTTTCTCCATATCTGTAGGCAAAATTTGGTGACTTAGCATTGAGGGATCTGGCTTAGAATAGTGAGGCGATCTCAACAGTGCGTGCCATGTGGACCTGAAGTCAGAAGCCCTGCATGGAGTCTCAACTCTTCCCTTTAGAAGTCTTGTAACCTTGGGCAAGTTCAACCTTCCTTTCTTTTTATCTGCAGAAGGAAGGAAATGGTAATATGCAATTTATCAGGTTGTTGTGAGAAAATATATCTGTTTATGAATGGATAGCATTCATATCCATGTTAGTTTTTTAAAAAATGGTGGACTACTTTAAAAGTTTCTATTCAATAAAATGCTTTTAGTAACATAATGCAATACCATACAATTGTGCAAGATTATACAAGATAATCGTAGCTTTTATAAAATGTTAATTCAGAATATATATTAATAGGACACAAGCTTTTAAATCTAGTTTTATTTTTATTAATACTTTTTAATCAAACTGCTAATAAAATACAACTAAAGGTGTCCTAAAGAAAAAAGCAGTCCCTTGCCTTCTGTTTCCTAAGCCAGTTTTTTTAGAGGCAATGACTTTGGAAGTTTTTAGTTATTTTCTCATATATCACCATGTTTAAAAATAATATACTTTGCTGGATGAAGTGTCTCACTCCTATAATCCCAATACTTTGGGAGGCAGAGGTGGGAGGATCCCTTGAGGCTAGGAGTTGGAGACTAGCCTGGGCAATATAGCAAGACCCTATCTCTACAAAAAATAAAAAAAAAATAGCTGGATATGGTGGCACGTACCTGTAGTTTCAGCTGCTTCAGGGATCAGAGGCTGAGGTGGGAGGATCACTTGAGCCCATGAGGTCAAGGCTGTAGTGAGCCATGACCATGTCACTGCACTCCAGACTGGGTGACAGAGCAAGACTCTGTCTCTAAATAATAATAATAATAATTATTATAATTATATACTCCTTCTGCTATTTCTTGGAGAGCATTGCATATTATGACTTTCTAGCATACTTGATTGGATTATAGTCCTTATACCTCATCCTTCCCCCCTTCCCTCTTATTTTCTTAATATTACTGTATCACTATTTTTGGTTAAATCCCTTGTCAGTGTTTACATTATTATGACTGTGTAAATATCATTTACTTTTAAGCCAAATTGTATTATGATGATGTTTAATTATTGTACATTGTTTTGTTTTCCTAGAGGTAATAATCACCTTTAAAATCTTTTGCTTAGCTTTTTATCTATCTATGGCTAAATTTTCCCAAAGAGTATAGTAGATCTGTGAAATACCTGTCAGTATTGTTTTCCAAACACCCACACATGTCAGATACTCTGTAAGTTCCGTTTCCCCTTTGCAGAGCCCTCTTTCTTCCAGCTTGAGTTAGTTTCTCTTTAGGCTGGGAGTGTGGTCTCAATTATCCTAGGCTTTAATTGATCACACTCCTGATTAGATCACCTCTTCCATGAGTGCTCTGTCTTCTTTTTTCTTAGTTTATTTCCTCTTTTTGTTGCAGTACATCCTGTAGTAGCCTCTTTAAAAAGGGTGTGCATTTTTGAGTCCTGTTTGCCTGAAAATGCTTTTATTCTCTCAGTCTTGCCTGATGGTTTGATTGGGAAAAGAGTTCGAAATTAATTATGCCTCAGTTTGAAAGCACAAATCTCTGGGTAATGAGAGATGCGATGTCTCTTAGATTGTTTCTTTTTATGAGACCTGATCTTTTCCTCCCCATGAACCTGGTATCATTGTCTTAGGCTTTCGTTGGGTCTCTGGAGATGAATCTCCCTTCTTTTTAGCACCCCCTTTTTGACTTGCTGAGCTTGTTAACTTCCTTTGCTCTCTTCAGTCAGCTACTCTCACCTGTTCTCTTCCTTCCAAAAGTTTGTTGCAATCTTTCATCTGTTGAAGTCTCCTTTCCCATTCTTTGTCTTTGTGGGTTGCAGGCATTTCCCCCACTTAAACCCTTTCCTTCCATTGGTAGATTTCGTGAGGGTAGGAGAAAAACAAGTGTTATTGGATTTGCTCTGTCCAATTAGAAGTCTGTTATTATTAGAAATAAATGAAAATGGCCTGAATATTTCACTGGAAAACTGGAACATAATTTATTCAAGGTCTTCTATTTAATAAATAAATAAGACTTTTGCTGGGTAAGCAAACAGAGAACAGTGAAAAGGAAAAAAAGGAATGGAAAAAGGAAGGGAGAGAGCTCAGTAGAAAAAAATATGCCTTGAGGAGGGACTTCATAAAGACTTTTCAAAAGGGGAAAAAAGCGGAAATCTAGGCCAGTTCTGTCTAATGCAGGCTATCCAGACACTGTAGATTAGGGAATTGTTATTGATAATGGATTTATCAATGGACAATTATTGTAGCATCTTTTTCAAGGGCTGTCACATGTAAGAATTTTATGCTTGTCAGTCTCAGAGCGTCTTAAGGACACAAGATTGTAAAACAAAGGGATGTTGATTCTGCAAAACAAATTCCATCCTGTCCTAGGAATGGTGGTTCACCTCTATCAGAGAGAGACCACCAGCATCGTGGGAGATGAAATGCTGGGTCCAGGGACATCTCCATGTACTGTGTGGAGACTGTGGGCCTAACTTTAAATATGATTACACAAATGTAATATTATTTATGGTATGGGAGGAACCATAATATCATGATGGTATGGGAGGAAATTATGGATAAGGGCTTTTTCCTTTTTCATCTTGCCTATTATTTTTCTTCTTTCTTTCCCACTTTTCTTCTTTGTAAATCTGAAGGCTCTGAATGAAAGATAACCATAATAGCTTGTTTGTTTGTATAGCTATGAAGATAACCATTACAGCTTGTTTGCTTCCATAGCCAAACATTATTTCCTGCCCACTTGCAGGCGGATCAAGGCTACTGGTCAGAAAAAGAAGAAAAACATTCTCAAAGCTGGAAATTCCAGTTGTGGTCAGCCAAGAGCCTCTGTCTGAATTTCAGTCCAGTTCTACACTCTGTGTTATGCCTGACATTCTGAGGCTGCTTCTGCTTCTTCTCCTTTAATTATTTTTATTGCCGTCTCTTGCTTTAAGGCTCTTCTGAGTGTCCTGCATGTTGCCTTAGCCTGTCTTTTCTCTGTCTCTTGATGCTGTATCAAGGATACATAGGAAAATAGAAATTATGCCCACTTTGTGGGAAAAGAGACTTTTGGAATCAGATAAGGCTGGGAAGACAACACTGAGCTTTAATGGACTGGGTGTTCAGGTGGCCTGGGAGTCTCTCCCTTTATATCTTCAGGCCTAGTGCCAAGACTAGTGGTGTCACTGTCTGTCATTGTGAAGATTCTCTGAGGTCTGCGTGGCTTTCCATGTCCTGCAGTAGATGTAGGAAACAACAGGAACAAGAGTGTCTTCTCCTCTCCTCCTCATCACATTATCCCCTGAAGCTCCTGGAGGAGTTCACAGGCTGAAGTGTTTGCATTCATGCAGAGGAGATGGCAGCTGTTAGTGGCTGTGCACCTGCCTCAGACCCAGGGACATGGAGTCTAATTCCGGTGTCTGTACTGGTGACCACTGTGAACTCAGGCAGACCTTGACCTCAGTGGGCTTTGGCTTCCTTCATTGGTAGTGGGGGAGCTAGAGATTGCTGCAGCCCTTTGAACTAGAACATACTCTGAAGCTCTTGGCTGATATACATGCTAGGATGGCATACTGCTTACTTCTCCTTTCTTAGAGTCATATAAACAGTTAGGTTAGGTTTTTTTTTTGAGACAGAGTCTCACTCTGTAACCCAGGCTGGAGTGCAGTTGCATGATCTAGGCTCACTGCAGCCTTGACCTCCTGGGCTCAAGTGATCCATCCACCTCAGCTTCCTGAGTAGCTGGGACCACAGGCACACACCACCATGCCTGGCTATTTTTTTTGTATTCTTTGTGGAGACAAGGTTTTGCCATGTTGCCCAGGCTGGTCTCAAACTTCTGGGCTTAAGAAATCTGCCCTCATTGGCCTCCCAAAGTGCTGGTATTACAGGTGTGAAACACCATCCCAGGCCTGAACACTCTGTTTTTAAAGGTTTCAAACAGGCTGGGTGCGGTGGCTCACACCTGTAATCCCAGTACTTTGGGAGGCCGAGGTGGGCAGATCAACTGAGGTCAGGAGTTGAAGACCAGCCTGTCCAACATGGCCAAACCCTGTCTCTACTAAAAATACAAAAATTAGTCAGGCGTGGTGGTGTGGGCCTGCAATCCCAGCTACTCGGGAGGCTGAGGCAGGAGAACAGCTGGAATCTGGGAGGCAGAGGTTGCAGTGAGCCAAGATCATGCCACTGCACTCCAGCCTGGGTGACAGAGTGAGACTCTGACTAAAAAAACACAGAAAAAAAAGTTTCAAATAAATGTGAACTTCTGCCTCAATGGACATAGGTTAGTCTATCTGGTAATGAATATCAAACATTAAGAAGTGATGATTTTTCTTGTGTCTCCTTCTGCCTCCTTTTACTATTGGCAAGCATGGTTGCCTCGACTGTAAGCTCTCTGAGGGCGGGACTCCTGGTTGTCTTATTTTGGAGATCCCTTCAGAGTATCTACTTGTCCACATTCCTGAAAGTGAAAAAGTGGGTCACATTTTATTTATTTTGTTTCCCCAGCACCTAGCAGAGTGTCAGGAATGTATAATAATAAATATTTGTTGACTCCAATGCCTAACATATGGTATTCTAAGCATGCATTGTAAATGTTTGAAATTGCAACATAAGCAAGGTAGGGATATGAGTATTATATTTTATTTTTTCTAAAAAAACATACACTGTGTGAAATAAAAACCTTTCAAAAAAAGATTACACAGCGGTTTTCTTTCTCATTACCCATCACTTTTCTCCTCCCTAGAATTTCAAGACTTATTTTCTCACCAAACAGAATCAAAAGACAAAATTGTAAGAAAGCTTCCAGAATTACCTGGGCTACCTACTATCCCCCTTTATGTTTGTTGGAAGTTAACCAAAGATAAAAGAAATATCTGAGGCCCCCTATTGGGGTGTTAATTAATTGTTTCTTGTCCAAGGAATTAAAAAAAATGCTTCAAGAGAATGTCTGTGTTTGAATTAGCAGACAATCTCTCTCCTATCTCAACCTCAGTTTTCTTAGTTGACATTCTCAAGTGTCTCCAATTAGCTTAAGGAGTGTTAAGACATTAACAAAAATTCCCAAGGCAAAATTAATTTCAATTTGCTTTGGCTTAAACAGATATGCCATACATCACCTCAGGAGGAAGAAGCCTGTTATAAAATCTGGCCAGCAACAACAATAACAGTAACAACATAAAAACTCCGCAAACTGAAACAACTCAGATTTCTCCCTGCTTGTTAAGAAGTGAAGCCCGGCACCGGATGTGGTGGCTCATACCTGTAATCCCAGCACTTTGGGAGGCCGAGGAGGGTGGATCATGAGGTCAGGAGTTTGAGACCAGCCTGGACAACATGATGAAACCCTGTCTCTACTAAAAATACAAAAATCAGCCGGGTGTGGTGGCACACACCTGTAATCCCAGCTACTTAGGAGGCTGAGGAGGAGAATTGCCTGAACCCAGGAGGTGGGGGTTGCAGTGAGCCAAGATCATGCCACTGCACTCCAGCCTGGGCGACAGAGTGAGACTCTATCTCGAAAAAAAAAAAAAAAAAAGAAAAAGAAAAAGAAAAGAAGTGAAGTCCAGTGCCACAAGCCATTTGAAACCTACCGGAAAATGAAGTTGTAGTTTTAATTGCAGTTGGCATTTGCAACCCTCCAGGTAAAAGAAGTCAGTTTGCTAGAAAATTTCTTTTGGCACTGGAAGTGCAGGAAATTAATAAGAATGAGCTGAATATAAGTTGTATTTAACCTATTAAAGCCCAGCTTTGGAATTTCTCCTGGACCCTCAAGTAACCTTGTCTTTTGTCAGTTGGTAGACTTTGTTGAGTGACTGCTAAGGGACACCACTGGCCTTTAATGCTGAGAGCTCCCTTCCCTAACAGGCTTTGTGCTAGTTAGCAGGAAGGGAGCAAGACAGTTACCAAGCGATGACCAGATTGTGTGAAATGAGTGATCAAATAGTTGGTGTGGTAGGAGTTCGGAGAAAGGAGAGGACGTCTTGGATTGGGGTGGAGGAAGAAGACATTATGGAGGAAAGGATTCGGAGAGGACATTTGGTTTGCAGGTTGGGGAGGGGATTGGGAAGAACATTCTAAGCTGAGGAATAGCATGAGTCAAGCACTGTCCTGGCATGCTGGGATAGAGGGTGGTGGGGATGGGGCCTGGAGGAGGTGAATGGGAGATGGGGCAGGAGAGGTGGGCTGGGACTGGTTTGT
This sequence comes from Pan paniscus, assembly GCF_029289425.2. Classification (NCBI taxonomy): domain Eukaryota; kingdom Metazoa; phylum Chordata; class Mammalia; order Primates; family Hominidae; genus Pan; species Pan paniscus. Next base: position 177,907,908 of record NC_073255.2, read on the forward strand.
GAAAAGCTTTGTAATTTGAGCTAAGTCTTGACGCTGTAGATCCGTGGTTTCCCACATTTATTCATTTAGCCTCAGAACCCTTTCTTAAGATGCAGTTTTACGTGGAAGGCTGTCATATAAAATGGGTAGAAGTGGAGATGTGCTGTTGAAATCTGCAATGTTACCCTCAAACCTGACCCTCTCTATTCCTTCATCCGATACTCTGCACCTTGTTCCTGCTTAGTAAGTGGAAAACCACTGGGAAAACACTGCTTTAGCAATGGGCCATCAGTGATGCTTTTTGATCAGGGGAATGACATGCCTGGAAGATAATGACACAGTAATTTTAAATTCAGTTTTCTATTGTTTTATGTCTTGTTTATATTCGTGGGCACTTGATGGACAGGCTAAGTTGGATTGGTGTTTGGTGTTAAAATCACGTGCGAGACCTTGGTCTAGAAAAACCCTGGGGGAATTTTGAGACCGAAACTAACCATCTCCTCTTTGGTATCTTCTCAAAGCGTGTGTGTGTGTGTGTGTGTGTGTGTGTGTGTGTGTGTGTGTGTATGTGTGTGTTGAGGAGTGGGCAGCTGATATTTATGGTGACCAAAAGTTGCAAAGTGTGGAGGCTGTAGGATCAGGCGGATTTGCAACAGATGCAGCTCTAACATATTCAGCCATGTGACCCTGTGTATCGCTGACCTTCCCAGGCCATCAGCAGTGAATACCAGGAAAAGCCTTGCAGGTGAGAGGTGGACATGACCAACAGTCCAGCTGTTCCTTCTTGGACACAGTGGCCATAAAATAGTGTCCCTACCTCTTGGGTATTTGGTTCTCTTAGCCCCTTTCTCCTGCAAGGGATCGAGCTCTTTTTCTTCTTACTCCAAATTTAGCTCGGATAGACCTTTTGAGTTTTTAAAAAGAATATTTGGTAAACTTTGACTCACCTGGGAACTGTTTTGTATGCATTTATAGTGGGCTGAATGTCTAAAAAGTTATGTTCATGTCCTAACCCCTAGAACCTGTGAAGGTGCTCTTATTTGGTAAAAGACTCTTTGCAGATGTAATTAAGGATTTCATGATGAGATCATCCTGGATTTGGGGTGAGCCCTAAATCAGAAGACAGGTGTCCCAATAAGAAGAAGAGAGGCCACAGAAGTACAGAGACACACAGAGGGGAGGGCCACGTGAATATGTAGGCAGAGATTGGGATGTTGGAGCACCAAAGATACTGGAGGATTACCAGAAACTGGAGAGAGGCGTGGAATAGGTTCTCCCCTACAGCCTCTGGAAGGAGTCAGTTCTGCAGAGACCTTGATTTGGGCTTCTGGCCTCCAGAACTGTGAGAGAGTAGATTTCTGTTGTTTGAAGTCACCCAGTTTGTGGAAGTTTTTTATGGGAGTCCTAGGGAACTAACACAAGCACTGTGGGTTAGAGCCTTCTCTCCCCTTTGTGGTCAGCCCTTTTAGCTTCGCTGAGAAGTCTTTGCTTCTTTAGGGGTTTTCTACTTTTCCTTTTCTGTGAGGTCTTTCATGCTGGTAGAATAAGAATTTCAAGTTTTGGGTTCAGTTCTTTTGCACCATATTACCTCTCAGATTCTGTTGGCTATGGGATCTGCACTTCTCTGAGCAGGCCCAACGCGAACCACAGGGCATAAGAGGATCTGATCCCCTTTTCCTAAAGGCTGTGTGAATTCCAGTTCACTGGCTATTTCTTCCTGTATTGATAAGGTGATTGCATAAATTATTGTCCCCTTACTGATAAGGTGAGCATATAAGTTAAGTGAGACACACTTGGACACCCTTGAGAATAAAAGGGACACTATTAATATTTATAACAGGTGTAAACTGGGACTATCCCAGGCAAACTGGGACAACTGGTCATATCTAGAACCTGAATACAGTTCCACTGGGCCTGCTTTTTGGTCTTGTCAGTATTAAGTCAGGAATAATTGCTTGCTTGGCCTTAGGAGGAATTGTTGGCCTTCCCAAGTCTCTTTTCTCTTGCTTCCTTATTCTCTCCAAAGGTTGAATATTTCTTTATAGCTAAGGAGTTATCAAACTTCTTTGGTCTTCAGACTTATTTGGCAAGGCAAAACAGCCCCTGGGCACCTTACCTGTCCTCATTTTTGCTACTCAGCATTGTAAAAATGCTTCTCTACAATGAACAAGCACATCAGGCTATTTTGGCTGTAACATCAATTAACTTGGATCCTTGAAAAAAAAAAAAACTCCAAAATATGTTAAACAAATTGTTAATTCATGCCAGGAACAAAGCACAGTTTGTCATGTTTCATACATTAATAGTGCATGGGGTTAACTCTTGAACCATCTGGAGGGCAGAATTCCGGGGCCCACGATGAGTGTGGTAGGGAGGAACTGAAGTCAGACATTGTTTCCTGATTCCCACATCACTTCTCCTGCTAAGAGAACAAAGAGTCATCTGTTGGATGTTCCTCTGGAGAGTAGAAGCCAGGCCACATTCTCTAAAATTAGCCTCTTCTCCTCTGCTGTTGTCAGAAACAAGGAGCCTTCCAGGAGGATGTTTGCCATCACCACCAAGAAAGACCTAGAAATGTCAATTGTAATTAAACACCATGATTGGAGATATATTACCCATATTGCTCCTCAGAAGAAATGGATTACCATGCATGATGTTTCAGTTACTAAATTAAAAATTAGAGTCTAAGGTTTCTCCTGTGGAAGTCAGTGAAATCCTGCAAGACCCTGTGGTCACATTTAGAGAAGCTGCCACCAGTTGCCCCAGGATAGTGGGTTACATGGCTGACTGCCCATTTCAGGGATGCCCTTGAGGGTACGGATTGTGTTGTGATGTTCATTCGTGTGTCCTGGGGAGCTAGCATGGTCCTGGCAGCTGAGAGATGCTCAGGAAATGTGGATTGAATGAATGAACTATTTATGATAGAGGAGGTCCAGCATTCTCATTTACTGCAGCCATCAGTAGCTGAAAATATCTGAGATATCATATAAGAAATATTCATATTCCCGTAGGTACATCTTTATTTTGCTTAGTTGCACTTAGATTAGTTAGAAATTTTTATATTGAGGTATAAGCTACATACAATAAAGTGCTCAGCTCTGTAGTGAACAGCTCAATCTTTACACATGTACACACCCATGTCACCAGCACTCAGATCAAGATAACGAATGCTTCTAACACTCAAGAGCATTCCCTTGTGGATCCTTCTAGTCAAAAACTCCTGCCAAATAAATATAAACACTCTCTGACTTCTATTATCATAGGTTGGTTTTGCCTATTCTTGAACTTCATATTGTTGATGAAAAGAGTCAAACTCTTAAAATTATTTGAAGAGATATATTCTGAGCCAAATGTGAGTGACCATGGCCCATGATATAGCCCTCAGGAGGGCCTGAGAACAGGTGCCCAGGGTGGTTAAGGTGCAGCTTGGTTTTCTACATTTTAGGGAAACATGGGACGTCAATCAAATACATTTGAGAAATACATTGGTTTGGCCCAGAAAGGCAGGATAATTCAAGGGGTGAGGGGCGGGGCGGCGCGGCTTCCAGGCTATAAATATTTTCCAGTTGACAATTTGTTGAGTTTTTCTAAAGACCTGGGATCAATAGAAAGGAAATGTTCAGATTAAGACAAAAGATTATGGAGACCAAGTTTCTTTTGAAGTTTCAAGTCTCATAGTGGCTGCCCTTAAAGACAATAGATGACTGATGTTTCCTATTCAGATTCCTATTCATACCTTTAAAAGGTGCTAGACTCTCAGTTAATCTCTTCAGGATTTAGAGGGCCTGAAAGAGAAAGATTTAGCTATATTAATAGAGATTCTTTAAAAATGTGAATTTTCCCCCACGAGGAACGGCTTTGCAGGGCCATTTCAAAATATGGCAAAGAAACATGTTTTGGGGTAAAATATGTAGATTTTCTTCTTTGTCACATAACATTATGCAAGTCAGATTGGAAAGTAAGTCATCATATACAGTTAAATAAAACCCATCTGATAAGAATTTACGGTTTGTAGGGCATGACTCCCCAGACCCCTTAGATAGGAATTTGGACAAGATAAGAAAAATCAGTGCTTACTCCTCAATATAAATGTAATTGTATAGTATGTGATCTTTTATGTTTGCCTTCTTTCACTCAATATTATATCATGAGAGTCATCCAAGTGGTTAATTGCTGTGTAGCAGCAGTTTGTTCTTTTTATTGCAAGGAGCTATTCCATTATATGACTATACCACAATTTATTTATCCATTCTACTGTTTGGGTAGTTTCCAGTTTTGGCTATTATGAATGAAACTTTTATGAATATTTTTGTTCATATCTTTAATTGCACATATATTCTCAAAGTTTATGTTTTTCTTATAAGAGAGGAGGGAGAGGAGGGAAATAATAATGATAATAATAATAACTGAGACTTATTGAAAGCTTACTATATTCCAGGAATTATACTAAGCAATTAACTAAATGCTCTATCACCATAGCCCATGCATGCTTTTTATTGCTATACCATTCTGCCTTCCAACTTCACACCTTAATTAGAAAAACTTAAAAGCAAGATGGCCTTTTAAGTACAAACTGAGTATGTGATCAGTCAGCATCTGAAATTATGTAATTAACTTTTTTGTTTATTTTATAGCTGACCCTCTCCCACTGCTGCCATTTCATTCCCCATTAGAATGGGAACTCATCAGTTTTAGGGTTGAATTCCCAGGCACTCAGTTCCTTGCCTGGACCTGGTAGACTCTCAGTAAATCTGCTTTTTTACAGGAGAGCTATTTTCTGAAAGATTATTTGTGACCAAGTTGTTTTTGAATCTCAGAAGGCATTTGCTGCAAAACTCTCTTGGACCAGTCCACCCAACCTGATATTATTGACCTAGAATGCTAACAGTAGCTACCAAAACTTTGTACATTCTTTAAAGAGAGCAGATCTCTCAACTCAGTTGTTTGCTGGTATTTTTGTGTGCTCTTTATTGGTAATCTTATACTAAGCAGCTTAATTTTTTTTTTAATTGAGTGTTCATTAACATACAATAAAATGTCCAGATCTGAAGTGTTCTGTTTCATATGTGTTACCAGCTGAGTGTAACTATCACCCAAAATAAGATGCAGAATGTTTCCATCAGCCCATTATTCTCTCATCAATTCTCCACCTTCTCCCAGCCCCAACCAATCACAAATCTGACTTCTTTTAGTATAGATTAGTTTTGCCCACTTTAGGGTTACGTATAATTGAAAACATACACTACATGCTCTTTGTCTACCTGGCTTCTTTTACCTATCATAGGGTTTTGAGATTCACCTTGTTCTGTTTATTTTTATTGCTGAGTAGTATCCTCATAGTATGAACATCTCACAGTTTGTTTGTCTACTATCTTGTTGATGGGCATTTGGGTAGTTTCTAGTTTTGGGCTATTTTGAATACATTTGCTATGAACATTTTTGTATAAGTCTTTTTGTGGACAGATTTTCATTTCTCTTGGGTAAATTCCTAAAAGTGGGATTATTTGGTAAGTGCATGTTTTAGCTTTATAAGAAACTGGCTGTCCTCAAAAGTGTTTGAACTATTTTATACACCCACCAACAATATAGGAAAGTTGCAGGTGCTCTGCAGCTTTACCAGCATTTAGTATTGTTATCATGTTAGTATGGTCATGAGTATGCAGTTCTGTTTGTACATGCACTCATTTCCCCCAACATTTGCTTTTATATAATTTCACTCCTCTTTCTTTCTCACCATAGACTTTGAACCTTTATTCCTAGTCCTAGGCCTTCGTTTTGAGTGCTGAGGCTGAGGATTTCCTTCACTCTGAAACTCACTGTGGATTCAGTGTTCTCTGCTTGAGAAAAGAAGACTATTAATTCCTCCTACCTATCTTTGTTTGGCAGGTCATAAGTTCCTATTGGGCTTCTAAGGGCAGACTACCATTTCTGTTGGATTTTTGGCTGTAACCAAATTTAACTAGAAAATAAGCTTTCAAGATTGGGGACCTTATCTGATTTGAGGATCATTATATTCCCAGCTTTCAGATCAGTGCTGGCACATAATAAATATTTGTTTAATGAACGCATTTTAAAGCTATGAAAGTAAACATGTTACACTTTAATCAACATTTAGCAATGTACTTATTAGGAGTTTCTGACAGTGGCAAAGTTAATATTTGAATTTTTCCTTAAAAACAAAATGTAATATGGTTTGGTGATAGGGTCTGGAAATAGCCTCTGACACCCACCTGCACGTGCCACCTGGGGGCCTGGGAACTGGTCTGCCCAGCCTGCCACTGCCACTGCTGGTGCCCACATGTGCCACTTGGGGGCTTGAGGGTTGGCTGGCTGATGCTACCACCACCACCCATACCATGCGTGCTACCTAGGGGCCTGATGACCCTCCTACACACCCAAGCCACCATTGCCACTGTAGGCACCCAAGCAAGCTGCCTGGAGGCCCAAGGAGCCACCTGCCTGAACTTGCTACCACCAGTGCCCACATACGCCACCTTGGGATCCAAGGACTGACAATTTCAGTTCACTGCCACCACCACTGGTGTCTGATGACCAGTCTGCCTGGCATCCCTGTCTCCCACAGAGCCTTGCCGTAACCTCCACTAACAACTGCAGCCTAAACCACTGAAGAATTCATAGACACCTCTGATGCTGATTATAGTTAAAGAAATCATACAGACCCTACATTACTGCACCCACCCAGAATCAAAGCCAAGGTATCCTACCCAAATAACATTATAGATATATCTATAGAAAAAGTCTTTTCTTATGAAAGCCAATTCATAAAATTGGAAGAAGCAACTGTTACACTAGATGTGCAGGTATTAATGTAAGGACACAATAAACATGAAAAAGCAAAAAGATATGACACCTATAAAAGAATACAATAATTGTTCAGCAACAGATTCTAATGAAAAGGAAATCTAAGAAATGCCTGAAAAAGAATTCAAAATAATGACATTAAAGAAACTCAATAAGATACAAGAGAACACAGATAAACAATACAGAGAAATGGGGAAAACAATTCATGATCTGAATGAGAAATTCAACAAAGATATACTTACCATAAAAAAGAACCAAACAGACATCCCATAACTGAATAATTCAATGAATGAGATAAAAAATACAATTGAGAGCCTTGATAACAGACTAAATCAAGCAGAAGAAAGATTTTCTGTTCATGAAGACAGGTCTTTTGAAATAACCCAGTCAGACTTAAAAAATAAAAATAAAAAAGAATAAAGGAAGCCTACATTCCATACAGGATGTCATAAAGCAACCAAATATTTGAATTTTGAAAGTTTCAGAGAAGAGAGAGGCAAAGGTGTAGAAAACCCATTTAACAAAATAATAGCTGAAAACTTTCCAAGTCTTGCAAGAGATATAGACAACCAGGTACATGGAAATTCAAAAATTCTCAAATAGATTCAACCCAAGAAGATCTTCTCCAAGGCAGATTGTGGTCAGACTGCTAAAAGTCAAAGACAAAGAATTCTGAAAAATAACAAGAGGAAAGTATTAAGTTACATGTGAGAGAGTTCCCATCAGACTAACAAAAGATTTCTCAACAGAAACCTTAGAGGCCAAGAGAATATATCATGGGATGATATATTCAAAATGTTGAAAGAGGTGGGTGTAATGGCTCATTCCTATAATCCTAGTGTTTTGAGAGGCTGAGATGGGAGGATTGCTTAAGGGCAGGAGTTTGAGAGTAGCCAGGGTAACAAAACAAGACCCCATTTGTACAAAAAATAAAAACATTAGGTGGACATGGTGGTGCATGCCTGTAGTCCCAGCTACTTGGGACGCTGAGGTAGGAGGATCACTTGAACCTGAAAGTTTGAGGCTGCAGTGAGTTATGATCATGCCACTGCACTTCAGCCTAGGCAACAGAGTGAGACTCTGACTTGAAGAAAACAAAACAAAATAAAACAACAACAACACAAAAACCCAACACAACAATGTGCAGAAAGGGGGGAAAAAAAGAAAAGCCATCAGCTAAGAATACTAAATCTAGTAAAGTTAGCTTTCAAAAATTAAGGAGAAATAAAGTCTTTCCCAGACAAGCAAAAACTGAGGACATCCATCACCACTAGACTGACCCTACAAGAACTGCTTAAGGGAGTCCTACATCTGGAAATGAAAGAACAATATCTACCATCATGAAAACACACAAAAGTATGAAAGCAGGTGGTAGAGCAGACACATAATGGGAAAGAGAAAGGAGTCAAATGTTACCAATACAAAAAACCACCAAACTGCAATGATAAACAATAAGAAAGAAAGGAACAAGGAATATACAAAACAACCAGAAAACAATGAACAATAATGACAGTCCTCACCTATCAATAATAACTTTGGCTGTGAATGAATTAAATGTCTCACTTAGAAGCTATAGAATGACTGAATGGATTTAAAAAATGACATAAGTTTGTGCTTCTTACAAGAAACTCACTTCACCTGTAAAGACACATATAGACTAAACATGGAGGGATGGAAAAAGATATTCCATGCTGATATGGTTTTGTTCTGTGTCCCCACCCAAATCTCATCTTACATCTCCCATAAGTCCCACATGTTTTGGGAGGGAGCCAGTGGGAGATGACTGAATCATGGGGGTAGGTCTTTCCCATGCTGTTCTTGTGATAGTGAATGAGTCTCATGAGATCTGATGGTTTTAAAAATCGGAGTTTCTGTGCACAAGCTCTCTCTTTGCCTGCTGACATCCACATAAGATGTGACTTGCTCCTTCTTGCCTTCTGCCATGATTGTGAGGCCTCCCCAGCCATGTGAAAAAGAGACAAAGAAGGTCATTATATAATGATGAAGGGATCAATTCAGCAAGAAGATATAACAATTTTAAATATATATGCACTCAACACTGGGTGCACCCAAATATATAAAGCAAATATTATTAAATTTAAAGGGAGAGAGAGGCTTCAATACAATCACAGTAGGAGACTTGAACACCCCACTCTCAGCATTGGATAGATCATCTAGACAGAAAATCAACAAAGAAACACTGGACTTAAATTGGACTTTAGACCAAATGGATGTGACAGACATTTACAGAACATTTATCCAATAGCTGCTGAATACACATTCTTCTCATCAGTACATAGAATGTTCTCCAGAATAGGCTGTATTTTAGGCCACAAACCAAGTCTCAATAAATTTTAAAAACTCAAAATCATATCAAGTATCTTCTCAGATCACCATGGAATAAAAGTAGAAATCAATAACAAGAGGAACTTTAGAAACTGTACAAATGCATGGAAATTAAACAACATGTCCCTGAACAACCATTGGACCAGTGAAGATATTAAGAAGGAAGTTAAGAAAAAATCTTGAAACAAATGAAAATTGAAACACAGCATACCCAAACCTATGGGTTACAGCAAAAGCAGTTCTAAGAGGGAAGCTTATAGCAATAAATGCCTATATCAAAAAAGTGGAATGATTTCAAATAACCTAGTGATGCAACTCAGGAAACTAGAAACACAGAAATAAACCAAATCCCAAATTAGTAAAAGGAAATAAATACCTAAGTGAAATAGAGACGAAAAAAATACAAAGGATCAGTGAAATGAGAGGTTTTTTTTGAAAAGATAAATAAAATTGATAAACTGCTAGCTAGACTAACCAAGGAAAAGGAAGAGAAGACCCATATAAATAAAATCAGAAATGAAAAAGGAGATGTCCTAGAATTCATATGGAACCACAAAAGGCCCCAAATAGACAAAGTGATACTGAGCAAAAAGAACAAAGCTGGAGGCTTCATACTACCTGTCTTCAAAATATACTACAAAACTATAGTAACCAAAACAACTTGGCGTTGGTATAAAAACAGACATATAGACCAATGTAACAGAATAGAGAACTCAGAAATAAAGCCACGTTTTTACAGCCAACTGATCTTCAACAAAGTCGACAAGAACCTACATTGGGGAAAGGACTTGCTCTTCAATAAATGGTGTTGGGAAAATTAGATAGACACATTCAGAAGAATGAAACTGGACCCCTATGTCTCACCATATACAAAAATCAATTGAAAATGGATTAAAGACATAAGACTAAAACTATAAAACTACTTGATGAAAACATAGGGGAATTGCTTCAGGACATTGGTCCAGGCAAAGATTTTATGGCCAAGACTTCAAAAGCATATGCAACAAAACAAAACCAAAAATAGACTGATAGAACTATATTAAACTAAAAAGCTTCTGCATAGAAAAGGAAACAACACTTTGAAGAGACATCCTGTAGAATGGTAGAAAAGAATTACGAACAATTAATCAGCAAGGGATTAATATCCAGAATATATAAGGAACTCAAACAACTCAACAGAAAAACAAAACAAAACAAAAAGCCCAATCCCATTAAAAAGTGGGCAATCGGCACAGTGGCTGATGCATATAATCCCAGCTACTTGGGAGGCTGAGGCAAGAGGATTGCTTGAGCCCAGGAGTTCAAGGCTGCAATGAGCTATAATTGCACCACTGTACTCCAGCCTTGGTGACAGAGTGAGACCCATCTCTACAAAAACAAAAAGTGGGCAAAGGATCTGAATACATATTTCTCAAAAGAAGACATATAAATAAATGGTCAACAGGTATATGAAAAGATGCTCAACACCACTAATCATCAGGGAAATGCAAATTTAAGCCACAGTGTGTGAAATATAATATCACCCCAGTTAGAATGGCTATGATGAAAAAGACAAAAAATAACAAATGCTGGGTTGGGGGGATGTGGAGAAAAGGGAATTCTTATATGCTGTTGGTGAGAATGTAAATTAATATAGCCATTATGGAAAACAGTATGGAGGTTTTTAAAAAAACTTAAAATAGAACTACTATATGATCCAGCAGTCCAACTACTGGGTATTTATTCAAAAGAAAAGAAATCAGTATATCAAAGGGATACCTGCACCCCTATGTGTATTGCAACACTATTCACAATAGCCAAGATACGGAATCAACTGAAGTGTCCATCAACAGATGAATGGATAAAGGAAATGTGGCATATATATGCAATGAAATACTATTCAGCCATCAAAGAAAATGAAATCTTGTCATTTTCAGCAATGTGGATGGAACTGAAGGTCATTATGTTAAGCAAAATAAGCCAGGCACAGGAAGACAAATATCACATGTTCTCATATATGAGAGCTAAAAAGTTGATCTGATGGAGGTTGAGAGTAGAATGATATTTACCAGAGACTGGGAAGGGTATGTGTGGGGCATGAAGAGAGGCTGGCTAAGTTCTAGTGTTTGAAAATATAATAGGGTGGCTATAGTTAGCCATAATTTATTGTATATTTCAAAATAGCTAGAAGAGAAGATTTTGAATATTTCCAATACAAAGAAATAATAATTGTTTGAGGTGATGGATATCCTAAATACCCTCATATGATCATACACATTGTATGCATATATCAAATATCACAGGTATCACATAGATACGTACAATTATTGTGTATCACTGAAAACAATTGTTTGAAGGATATGAAAATAGAGAAAATACACTGAAGTTATTAATAATAAAATGCAACTTCTGAGTTGACACAGTATTTAGCTGTCCATGTTGTATGATGGAAGGGGGCTGCTGTAAGTTTCCATTCTACAAAATATATCTCCCACCAGATTAGCAGAACTCCTAAAATGCATATTAGTAAAGATTTGTTTCTTGGCTTAAGGTGCTCTTATTTTCATGAGATGTCTTTTAAAATTCATTTTTTTTTTTTTTTTTTTTTTTTGAGACAGTCTCGCTCTGTCGCCTAGGCTGGAGTGCAGTGGCGCCATCTCGGCTCACTGCAAGCTCCACCTCCCGGGTTCACGCCATTGTCCTGCCTCAGCCTCCCGAATAGCTGGGACTACAGGCACCCACCACCATGCCTGGCTAATTTTTTGTATTTTTAGTAGAGATGGGGTTTCACCATGTTAGCCAGGATGGTCTCGATCTCCTGACCTCGTGATCCACCCACCTCGGCCTCCCAAAGTGCTGGGATTACAGGCATGAGCCACTGTGCCCGGCCTAAAATTCAAAATTTTAAGGGAGAGTCATATGGGTCCTTATGGAGAATTAGTTTAACAGATTTTATTGCCAGTTCCTTTGTAAGGTCTGGAGAAGCAAGACCCCAGAAGAGAGAAGATGGCCCAGGTGGGTTCATCCCAGGGCCTTGCCTTCTGAGGGTGGGGGTGGAGGTGTGTGTGGGTATGGATGGGGAGTTTAATCATCTCATGTTTTGGGAGGTGAATGTGGACTTAATGCTGGACTTGGGAAGCAGTAGGGAAGGCACTGAAAAAAAAACCTGTTTCAAAATTTAGTCAAGCTATTAAAGATAAGACTTACAGGTTGAAAGTATAAAAGTGGTGGCCGGGCGGGGTGGCTCACGCCTGTAATCCCAGCACTTTGGGAGGCCGAGGCGGGTGGATCACGAGATCAGGAGATCGAGACCATCCTGGCTAACATGGTGAAACCCCGTCTCTACTAAAAAAATACAAAAAATTAGCCGAGTGTGGTGGCACGTGCCTGTAATCCCAGCTACTCGGGAGGCTGAGGCAGGAGAATGGCGTGAACCGGGGAGGCGGAGCTTGCAGTGAGCCGAGATCGCGCCACTGCACTCCAGCCTGGGCAACAGAGTGAGACTCCATGTCAAAAAAAGAAAAAAAGAAAAAAAAAGTGGTTCCCCACTTTCTTTTTATTCCTAAAATCATGTACAAAAATGACTTACATGTTTTCAGGAGGGTTTTTTCTCAGAGATATAAAAAATTATGGACGCCAAAGTTAAACTTTATCTTTTAGACATAATCTTCAATGAAATCACCTCAACATTTTAAAGATATTTTTAAATTTTGTTCTTTTCTTTTGCCATTAATCACACAGTCAGCTGAAATACAATGAATATGCAAAGATGAGTTTGCTTTCACCTATATTTTTACCTTTTCGGCCTGCCTAATGGTTTCCATCTTTGCTCAAATGTGTTTACGAGACTTACAATTTTTATCTTCAATATTTCATTTCCCATTCACTTTAAAAAATTTTTTTAGGCAGAGTCTCACTGTTGCCCAAGCTGGAGTTCAGTGACATAATCATGGCTCACAGCAGCCTCACCCTTCTGGGCTCAAGAGATCTTCCCACCTCAGCCCCTGAGTAGCTGGGACTACAGGGACATGCCACCATGCCTGCCTAATTTTTTGTAGAGACAAGGTTTTGCCATGTTGACCAGGCTGGTCTTGAACTCCTGAGCTCAAGCGATCGTCTGCTTTGGCCTCCCAAAGTGCTGGGACTACAGGGATGAGCTGCCACACTTGAGCCCCCATTTGCTTTTATGAAATGAATGATTATAATTTCCATAGTTGCACAGACATTGCTCTGCTAAATAAGATGGCTGTACTGAGAAACTAAACTCCTGTTACTTCTTGGTGAACTTAGTATGAAGTTTTTTTTTTTGAGACAGAGTCTCACTCTTGTTGTCCAGGTTGGAGTGCAGTGGTGTGATCTTGGGTCACTGCAACCTTCACCTTTTGGGTTCAAGCGATTCTCCTGCCTCAGCCTCCCAAGTAGCTGGGATTACAGGTGGCCACCACCACACCCAGCTAATTTTTGTATTTTTAGTAGAGGCAGAGTTTCACCGTGTTGGCCAGGCTGGTCTTGAACTCCCGACTTCAGGTCATCTGCCTACCTCAGTCCCCCAAAGTGCTGGGATTACAGGCACGAGCCACTGCACCCAGCCAGAGGTTCTTCTCCTTACTATAGCCTGTAGCATCAAGGTCTTGAGTGTCTGGCGCTTGCATACCCCCTCAGCCTTATTTCCCTCTGCTCCACCTCTTGTTTATGGCACTTCAGGCATCCGGACATTCTCTCCATTCCTCAGATCTGCCAAGGTCCTTCCTGCCAGAGGGCCTTTGCATGAACTGTTTCCGAAGATCTGAAGTTTCTCCTCTCCTTACAGGACCCAGACCTTCAAGTGCAGGCTTAAAGTGAACTCCTCAGTGGGGCTTTCTTAGAACACCCTGTTTAAATTAGACTCCTCTCTCCATTTATATACTTATTTTTACTAATAGACTTTATTTTTTAGAACAGTTTTGTATTTACAGAAAAACTGAGCAGACAGTATAGAGAGTTCTTACAAATCCTGCCCATAGTTCCTCCTATTTTTAACATCTTACATTAGTGTGGTGCATTTCTTTCCATTAATGAGCCAATGTTATATCAGTATTAATGCAAGTTCATAGTTTATTCAGATTTGCTTAGTTTTTACCAGATGTCCTTTTTCTGTACCAGGATCCCATCTAGGACTCCATATTAGATTTATTTCTCATGTATCCTTGGGCTCCTCTTGGCTGTGACAGTTTCTCAGAATTTGTTTTTGGTGACTTTGACGGTTTTGAGGAGTACTGGTCAGGGATATTGTCAGATGCTCCTCTACTGGAACTTGTCTGATGTTTTTCTCATAATTAGACTGAGTTATGGGTATTTGAGAGGAAGACCACAGAGGCGAAGTGCCATTTTCATCACTGTGTATCAAGGGTGCATGCTATCAACGTGATTTATGAATGTTGACGTTGATTTTGATCACCTGAATGGGGCAGTGTTTGTCAGATTTTTCTACTGTGAAGTTATTTATTTTTCCTTCTTTTCCTACTGTACTCTTTCGAAGGAGGTCACTAGACACAGCCCACCCTAAGGAGTTGGGAGTTACACTTCCCCTCCTTTAGGATGCAGTATCTATATAAATTGTTTGGTATTTTTCTGCATAACAAATTTATTTCTTCTCCATTTATTAATATATTCAATCATTTATTCATATCAGTATCAACTCATGAATATTTATTTTACACTTTAGGTTATAATTCAGTACTACCTTGCTTATTTTGTTGCTCCAATTGTTCCAACCTTGGCCTTTGGTAGCTCTTCCAGATGGTTCCTGTGTTTCTTTGACTTTGCCCCATCAATTTTTTTTTTCATCTTCTTACTTTCTGGCAGTACAAGATACTCTAGAATCATCTTGTATTTTTCCTGCCCCAGTCTTGGAATCAGCCATTTTTCCAAGGAGCCCTGGCTCCTTTTATTGGAGAATGGCTTTAGAAACTGAGATCTGGGTGCTAGGTATGCCCATGGCTACTGGTGTGTTCCTCATTTGTTTTTTATTATAGTACCCTGATTCTTTCATCCATAGCTTAAATTATACAGTATGTTATGATTCGTTTGCTTTCCTATTTATTATCTGTCTCCCCACATATATTGTCAGCTCCATGAGTTCAGGTGCTATGTTTCACCCACAGTGCCTAATACATAGCTGGCCCTCAATCAACATTTGTTGAAGGAAGAAATGAATGAAACCTGGCCAGGAAGCAGAACTTTCATGAGAGAGCTTGCAATGTTCATTCAACACCTGATGAATTAATGCCCAAGTTTAACATATGAGCCATGGTTTAAACTTTATGGGTTTCAGTGCATAAAGTATTAAAGAAAAGTTAGACTGATTAAAAAAAGCTGAATGTATGAAATTGAGGATTCCATTTATGTATACAGTACTTAACAAGTTCATTAATTGTGTTGATGTTTATATTCTAATTCTCTAGGCAACTTAAAAAATAATTTCAACTTCTATTTTAGATTCAGGGGGTACATGTACAGGTTTGTTACCTGGGCATATTGTGTGATTCTAAGGTTTGGGGTATGATTGATCCTGTCACCCAGTTACTGAGCATAGTATCCAATAATTATTCCACCCTGTCTCCAATGTCTATTGTTGCCATCCTTATGTCCATGAGTACCCAGTGTTTAGCACCCACTTATAAGTGAGAACATGCAGTGTTTGGTTTTCTATTCCAACATTAATTTGCTTAGGATAATGGCCCCCAGCTGTATCCATGTTGCTGCAAAGGACACAATTTCAGCTTTTTCATGGCTGCATAATATTCCGTGGCATATATGTACCACATTTTCTTCATCCAATCCACTGCTGTTGGGCACCTGGACTGATTCCATGTCTTGCTATTGTGAATAGTGCTGTGAGGAACATATGAGTACATGTGTATTTTGGTAGAACAAGTTATTTTCTTTTTTCTTTTCTTTCTTTTTTTTTTTTTGAGGTGGAGTCTTGCTCTGTCGCCCAGGCTGGAGTGCAGTGGTGCATTCTCTGCTCGCTGCAAGCTCTGCCTCCCAGGTTCATGCCATTGTCCTGCCTCAGCCTCTCAAGTAGCTAGGACTACAGGTGCCCACCACCATGCCTAGCTAATTTTTTGTATTTTTAGTAGAGACGGGGTTTCACTGTGTTAGCCAGGATGGTCTCGATCTCCTGACCTCATGATCCACCCGCCTCAGCCTCCCAAAGTGCTGGGATTACAGGCGTGAGCCACCACCCCCGGCCGAACAATTTATTTTCATTTGGATGTATACCCAGTAATGGGATTGCTAGGTCAAATGGTAGCTCTCTTTTAAGTTCTTTGAGAAATCTCCGAACTGCTTTCCACAGTGGCTGAGCTAATTTATATTTCCACCAATAATGTATAAGCATTGCCTTTTCTCTGCAGCCTCTCCAGCATCTGTTGCTTTTTGACTTTTTAATAGTAGCCATTCTGAGTGGTGTGAGATAGCATCTCATTGTGGTTTCGATTTGCATTTCTTTGATGATTAGTGATGTGGAGCATTTTTTCATGTTTGTTTGTTGGCTGCAAATATGTCTCTTTTTGAGAAGTGTCTGTTTATGTTTTTTGCCTATTTTAAAATGGGATTATTTGTTTTTTGCTTGATGAATTAAGTTCCTTATAGATTTTCGATTTTAGACATTTGTTGGATGCATAGTTTGCAAATATTCTTCCATTCTGTAGGTTGTTTACACCGTTGATAGTTTATTTTGCTGTGCAGAAGCTTTTTAGTTTAATTAGGTCCCACTTGTGAATATTTGTTTTTGTAGCAATTGCTTTTGAGGACTTAGTCATACATTCTTTCCCAAGGCCGATGTCCAGAATGGTGTTTTCTAGGTTTTCTTCTAGAATTTTCATAATTTGAAGTCTTACATTTAAATCTTTCATCTATATTGAGATAATTTTTTGTATACGGTGAAAGGTAGTGGTCCAGTTTTATTTTTCTGCCTATGGCTAGCCAGCTATCCCAGCACCACTTATTGAACCAGGAGTCCTTTCCCCATTGCTTATTTTTGTTGACTTTGTCAAAGATCAGATGGTTGTAGGTGTGTGGCTCTATTTCTGGTTTCTCTATTCTGTTCCCTTGGTCTATGTGTCTGATTTTGTACTGGTACCATGCTGTTTTGGTTGCTGTAGGCTTATAATATAGTTTAAAGTCAGGTAATGTGATGCCTCTGGCTTTGTTCTTTTGCTTAGGATTGCTTTGGCTATTCATACTTTTTTTTTGGGTCCATATAAATGTTATAATAGTTTTTTTCTAGTTCTGCGAAAAATGACTTTGGTATCTTGATAGGAATAGCATTGAATCTATAGATTGCTTTAGGAAGTATGGCCATTTTAACAATATTGATTCTTCCAATTCATGGGCATGTAATGTTTTTCCATTTGTTTGTGTCATCTATGATTTCTTTCAGCAGTGTTTTATAGTTCTCCTTGTAGAGATCTTTCATCTCTTTGGTTAGATGTATTCCTAGATTTTTTAAAATTTTATTTTTGCAGCTATTGTAAATGGGATTGCATTCTTGATTTGGCTTTCAGCTTGAATGTTATTGGTGTCTAGAAATGACATGGATTTTTATACATTGATTTTGTATCCTGAAAGTTTACTACACTTGTTTAGCAGTTCCAGGAGCCTTTTGGCAGAATCTTAGGATTTTCTAGGTATAGAATCATAGCGTCAGTAAAGACAATTTGACTCCTTCTTTTCCTATTTGGATGCCTTTTATTTCTTTCTCTTTCCTGATGGCTCTGGTTAGGGCTTCCATAACTTGTTAATTAAGCTTTATGATCAGAAAAGGTATCTGTGAATTCTAGCTGAGTATTGCTTTCTGTAGGTGAGATATCTGGCTGGTATTTATTTTATTTTATTTGCTGTTAGGTATAATAAAGACTAAAGTTTTTTCCTATGCCAAAAATAAAATAAAAAGAATAGCTGAGGGCAAAGAAGTACAAATAGAGGCTCAATAAATGTGCTAATTATTTTTTCTCTGTTGAAGGTAACATTTTGGAACAAAGCTAGAGATGTGACATGGTAGAGCACAGAGGGCTGGATGGGGCTGATGGAGCGCTCTCCTTACAGTGCTGAACCCAGACACAAACGATGCTGGGAGGCCTGAGCACTGGGGGTCGGAAGTGTTTCTAAAGGATACTGGCTTGCAGAGAGCAGGACTCTAAATTCAGGCAAGGGACACAGGAATAGTCCTTTATTTAAGGATGGGCTCAGAGATTTGGGCACAAAGGAGGTAGGAGCTCCTTTCCCAGACATGCAGTTCAAGGTGGGAGCAAGAGTGAAGGGCACAATGCCAGGACTGGACCCTGCAAGCCAGACCCGAGGCTGAATTCTCAGTTGGCCCACAACACCGACGTTGCTTGTTTTCACTGACCAGGCTCAGGGTGGCTGAGGCTGCAGGGGCTCCAACTTGGGTGGGGAGGATGGTCATGTCATCCTAGCTCTAGGTTGAGGGGAAATGCTGAGTCTGATGTTGGAGTCTTTGGTTGCTATCTGACCTTTAGCTCTGGCATAATTACTTTTCTGAGGAAATTATTCTAAGGTCACTTTTGGTTGCATACTGAGTCAGTCGGCAAGACTTGCCCCAGGCCTGTGACTCAAAGTTCTGTTCCTGTGCAGCATAAATACCTGCGTCCTACCAGGCCTGGTGGACCCTCGGGTGCCCCTTGGCTCTGCTCCCTCAGGCCTTGAGCCATGCTGCTGCCCTCGGTCAGTCCCTGGTTCCTGAGGAGGGCTTGAAGAGGACTGTTAGCGTCCTGACTCTGCCACTCCAGCCAGGGGTTCTGTCCTCTAGGAACTGCTCTCTTTGGCCTCAGATCCACCTCTTCCCTCAAGGCCCAAGCCTGGTAGAGCTAACCCCGTTGTGCCTAGCTTTTCTGGCTTCTGAAATCTGGACAAGGAAGACCCAGTGACTTCCCCTGGAAAAATTCCTGGAAACTCTATTTTAAGAGGGCTCCTTCTTTCTAGGAACAGAAAGATGGCCTTTGTTTATTTCCTGTCTCCTATAAAAGAAGCATCCAAACCTGCCAGCATCATGGCTCAGTGCATTGACCCCTGAGCCAGGCATCTTGCTGGAAAACACGAAGTGTCTCTTTTACTCTTTAATTCAGTGGCTCTCACACATGAACGTGTACAAGAATTTCACCAGCAGAGTTCAGGGCCCCTTCCTGGGAAAGTCTGATTCCGTAGATCTGAAGTAGATAGTTTTAGGTCCCCTTGATGCTGATGCAGGAGTTGAGAACTGAATTGCCTTCAGGGGCTGGGGGTGGCCATCTGCAATTGCAAGAGCTGCTACTTGCTGAGCTGCTTGTCTTGTGGCCTAAATTAGGGCTCCTGCCCAGTTACTAAGCCTTTTAAAATACTTTGCTGGCCAAACACTATACATGCCAGAGGGCTGTAGTTTGCAATTTTTCGTCTAATGCTTCTGGAAAGCATTAGGTTCAGGGAGCTGAAGGGTAAGTATTTGTTGGAGTAACAAGGGGAAGGGATTTCTTATTTGTTGAGTGCTTACTATATGCTGAGCACTGTGTTCAATACTTTTATATCCTATATCCATTTAATCCTAATAAAGCTCGGCAAAGTAGGTGTTAATACCCTCACTTACGGATGAGGAAACTGACACTCAGAGAGGTGAAGTAACTTGCTAAGGTTTCCACGAGTGGGCGGCAGAGCTAGGATTTGGGTGTAGAGCCAGGATTTGA
The DNA here is from genome assembly GCF_029289425.2 of Pan paniscus. NCBI lineage: Eukaryota > Metazoa > Chordata > Mammalia > Primates > Hominidae > Pan > Pan paniscus. Next base: position 177,927,755 of record NC_073255.2, read on the forward strand.
ATGCAGAGCTAGGATTGGGTGCAAGTCCACTTGACTTTAAGGCTGGTGTCCATCCCCAGAGGGCCTGTTACTTCCTTCTATTCCATGCTGCTTTCCTGGAGGAAGAAGACATCCAATCCCCAACTTCAGCATGTGAGTGCCTAGTGGCCTGCGAATTACTCTTGGGCAGGGTCTTGTATTGCGAGGTGGATAACAGCACAGACCCTGGACTCTGACAGCCTGGGTAGGAATCCAAGTTCTGCCACTTTTTAGCTAAGTGACGTTGGATATATTACCTAACTTTCCTGCACCTTGTTACATCATGTATATATAGAGTGTAATTATAGTATCTATCATGAGATTACTATGAGGATTAAAAGAGTTAGTACAAGCACAACACTTAGTGTCTGCTATATAACAACCACTATCATTGGCTGCTATTACTATTATTATCAGTACTACCAAGGATCTTCATAGCCTTATTGTGTAGCAGCATGGCGTTTGGCCTGTCACTGGGGCTTAGTGAATGTTGGTGAATGAATATATCCCAGTTAGCTCTTCCATGGTCATTCTTCCTTTCTCCCATTTACCCATAATCCTTCTACCATCCTTTCCCACCCCTTCTCCTGCTCCCTAAGCCGCAGAAGCATGGAGGTTTGTACCTTCAGGCTGTGTCTGTGCATGAGGATTTTAAGGTTAGTTATGGGAAGGCGCTTGCAGCTGGATCACCATCTGTCTGTGTCTTCTGTATCTGTGTATTTCTATGGGTGGACATATCTATAAGAGAATGACTATTACATGCATTTGCATCTTGGAGCATGATTTTGCATTTTTGGTTGTGTCTTTAGTAATGAGAATGTATAAGAGTGGATATCTACATGTGCAGGTGTCTTATATGGAGGGGTGCTGCTACTCCCCTTGAATTGGAAATTAGTCAAATGAGGGTTTTGGAGAAGCATAGTGAGTGAAGGAAAGATTGGTAGTAAAACCAACCTTTTTTCTTTCCTCCCCTTCCCTCCCTCCGTCCCTCCTTCCCTTTCTCCTTCCCTCCCTCCCTCCCTCCTTCCCTCCCTCCTGTGTTCTAATAGAGGAGTGCATTTGGGGTAGTGGAAGCAGGGGCTGTGGTGCAGAGGAGGTGAGGCTGGGTGGTGGTGAGGCTGGGTGGTAGGGGTGGGAGGCAGGCGAGGAGAGCCTTGTAAGCCGTGTTTAGCAACTTGACTTTTATCTCAGAGGAATCTATGAAAGGAGGGATGTGTTAAGATTTTTGCATTTTAAAAAGAAAAATGCCACATGGAGGATGGACTCTAGGAGTTCAAGGATGGAGGCTGGTGGCCAGAGGGAAGGCTATTGTGGAAATCAAGGCAAGCGATGAAGAGGGGTGTGATGGAAGCAATGGAGAGGAGGGGTGAGCATATGCAATCTAAAGAGCAGGACTTGGAGATTAATTGCACATTGGGGAGAAGGAAAGGAAGTCCCTAAGGAGCCCCACGTGGGAGAATGGGCACACCATGCTGCCATCAGCTGAGACAGAGAACACAGCGAGAGAGACAGGTTGTGGGGGAGTGGGAGAGGGATTGAGCTGAGGGTGTATTGAGTTTGGGGTACCCACAGGACATCCAGTTAAAGATGTTAAGCTGTTGGATGTAGAAGTCTGAACTTTAGAGAGAAATATCCACTTATAGATGGCAATTGAAGCTAGGGATGAAGATAAAGTTGCCCAAAGAGAACATGTACAGGGGAGAAGAAGAGAACAGCATTAGGTTTCTGTGCTGCTGTAACAAACTGCCACAAACCTAGTGGCTTGAAACAGCACAAATTTATTATCTTATAGTACCAGATATCCAAAGGCTGAAATGGGTCCTAGGGGGCTAAAATCAGGGTGCGAGCAGAGCTGTGTCCCTTCTGGAGGCTCTAGGGGAGAGCCCATTCCCTGCCTTTTTCAGCTTCCAGAGGCTGCCCACATTCCTTGGCTCATGGCCCCATATCACTCCAACCACTGTTTCTATTGTCCATCATCTTCTCCAACTTTAACCTTCTTGCCTCTCTTTTACAAGGACCTTTGAGATTACATTGGGCCTACCTAGATAATTCAGTATTATTTCCTCATCACAGACCCTCAGCCATGCAAGGTAACATACTCACAGGTTCCAGCGATTAGGATGTGAACATCTTTAGAGGAGCATTATTCTGTCTACCACAAGGACCTAAAACAGAACCCCAAAGTTTACGGACATTAAAGGCACAGACAGAGGAAGAGGAGTGTGCAAAGTAGGCAGGGAAGTTATAGTTAGAGGAGCCAGGAAACCATGGCCTGGAGATTGGTCAGGGATGAGAGAAGATGGTCAAGAATTTCAAGAAGAGGGAGTGATTGTTCGTGTCAAATGCGATAGGTTCTGCAGGACAAAGATTGAAAAATGCCTATTGGACTTGAAAATCAAGAAGCAGTTTATTTATTCAACAAATATTTATTGAGCATTTATTGTGTGCCAGGCACTATTCTTGGTGCAGAGAATAGAGCAGTGATGGAGGTACAGTCCCTGCTCATATCCTACTGAGGGTGACGGGCAATCAATCAGTCACATGGTTCTAAGTGCCATGTAAGGAATCGAATTAAGAAAGGTGTGAGAAGATCTCTGGGAAGATTTCTGAAGACGTGATGTCTAAGCCTATGGCTGAATGACAAGAAGAGTGGGTCATTTGAATCTTGGGGGTGGCATCCCAGGCACAGGGAACTACTAGTGAAAAGGCCCTCACTTGGGTGGTCCTTAGCTTGTCAGAGATGGAGAGGAGCTCTATGTGGCTGTGGCATGAAGGTGAAGTGGAGGGCAGTAGAAGTTAGGTTGGGAGAGGCTGTGAGGATCATGGCTTTGGGCTTTGAATGCCAGGTAAGGAGTTCAGATTTTGTGCTAAGGTTTTGTTGTAGGAGGGGTCAAGAGTGGAACAGGGAGACTAGTAAGAGAGAAGACTGCGGTAAGAGATGATGTTGGGTTGGACTAGATTTCAGTAGTTGTTATCCTCCAAAAATATATGTTGAAGCCCTGACCCCTGGCACCTGTGAATGTGACCTTATTTAGAAATAGGGCCTTTAGGCCAGGTGCAGTGGCTCAGGCCTGTAATCTTAGCACTTTGGAAGGCCAAGGTGGGTGGATTGCTTGAGCTCAGGAGTTCAAGCTCATGGGAAAACCCCGTCTCTACTAAAAAAAATACGAAAATTAGTGGAGCATGGTGGTGTATGCCTATAATTCCAGCTACTCAGGAGGCTGAGGCAGAAGAATTGTTTGAACACTTGAGGTGGAGGTTGCAGTGAGCCGAGATCGTGCCGCTGCACTCCAGCCTGGGTAACAACAACAACAACAACAACAACAACAACAAAAATAGGTCCTTTACAGATGTAAGTTAAGATGAGGTCATACTAGATTAGCATGGGCCTAACGTAATGTGATTTGTGTCCTTATAAGCAGAGGGAAATTTGGACTCAGATACAGAGACCCCTGGGGAGAACGCCTTATGATGACTGAGGCAGAGAAGGGAGTGATGCAACTGCAAGCTAAGAGCCACCAAGGCCACCACCAGAAGCTGGGAAGAGACAAGGAAGGGTTCCGCCCTGCGGGTTATGGAGAGAACATGGCTCTGCCAACGTCTCGATTTTGTCCTTCTGGCTCTAGAACTATGTGACAATACATTTCTATTGTTTTTAGCTGCCTGGTTTGTGGTAGTTTGTTACGACAACCCTAGAAACTGATGCAGCAGTGGAGATGGGGAGAGGTGGCCTGGGGGTAGAGCTGACAGGATTTGTTGATGGGTGGAAAGTGGGAGGTGAAGGAAAGAGAGCAACTGAGGACAAACTACATTTGTGGCCTGAGCACTCGAGTGGCTGAGGAGTCTCTTTACTGGGGTCGGAAAGACTATGGATGGAGCAGATATGGGGAGGAAAATCAAGAGTTGAATATGTGAGTCAGAAGCTGAGCCAGAGGTATAAATTTGAGGGTCATTAGCATATAGATGGCATTGAAATAATGACAGTAAATGAAGTCACCCAGGGAGAGGAAGTTTCAGACAACCCTGAACGGCCTTGAAACGTCCTAGTTTGGAAAAAAGTATTTTCCAGTGTCGGATATTCTTGACTTTTTGTAGGTCCAAGTCAGGATGCAATTTTTCCCCCACAGCTACATGGGCTCAGTTATATGTATGTTTCTTTTACTTTAACTGGGTTGAAAACTGGACCAAAATATTTTGAAGCTCTATCAGTGGGTAGAGTCTGTTCTTCCCTCCAAAGTCCTCCCCAACAAAGAAACAGTTGGACTGGTCTTGGGACTTCCCTTGACCCATGAAAGTGGCAGAAGGGACGTTGAGCTAGTTTCAAGCCCAGGCTCCAGAGGTCTTTCAGCTTCTGGCTTTGGCTTCTTGGCTCACCCCTGCTGTCACGGAATGAAGCCTGGGCTGGACTTCTCTAGGATGAGAGAGAGGTCCAGCTGACAGCTGGGGCTGAGGCCATTTTGGGCCAGTCATTTCAGCTGCTGTCTGACTGCAACCAAATGAGTGAGTCCAAGTGAGACCAGCAGAACTGCCTAGTCAGCCGACAAGACTGGAAGAAATAAATAGATTGTGGTTGTTTTAAGTCACATACTTTTGGGGTGGTTGATTACACAAAGGGATACACTTGGTGTAGACCTTGTATCCAGATAAGCAGGATAATATGGAAGAAAAGAGCTACACTGTTCAGGGTCATGGAAATAAATCAGGATTTAATCTAGATGCATGATTAAATGAAAATCCAAAAGGTCACGAAATAATACATCATTCATGAAATGATAAAATACAGAAGGTACATCTCAGAGACCAAATGTCATCCATTTAATTATTCCTTCAACAAATATTTAAGGGTCTGCTCTCTACAATATGCCTGGCAGGGTGGTAGATGAAGGACACAGAGGAAAATGGGACGAACACTCAAAATACTGTCACTGACTCTCCCCTTGGCGTTTATTGTTGAGTGTACAGCATCCCTGTGTGCTAGAAATGGCCGTGGAGATAGAAAATGTGGTTAACAATAATAATGGCTGCCATTGATTGACCTCTCACCAGGTCTCAGGTACTTTATATTCATTATCTTATTTAGACCTCACCACAACCCTGTGTGGTGGGGATTATTCTTCTTCATTCCACAGCTAAAGAAACTGGGTCTTGTAAAGGATAAGTGGCTTGGCCGGGATTACACAGCTGGAAAGGGGTGGATGAGGCACCAGCTGGGTCTGACTCTCAAGTTTATATTCTTTCCACCAGGTTGCCTATTTTCCATGAGTCCCTCACCTGACTCTAAGGCAGGGGCTAGATCCAGATTGTAGGATGGGCTCGGTGGATCCTGTGGTCAGACAGAGTCCCTGACTGGGCTGGCAATTAGCATCGGGAGGATTGATGGTGAAAGTCACTGTGGAGATATAGTTCTCTCTCTGCACAAGGAGAATCAGGACCTCAGCGGGAGGGGAAGGCCATGTGAACCCACGCCATCATGATTTTAATCTGTGTGATCTTGAAAGACACCCCTCCTTCCTGCCAAATAGGTCTTAACAGGCAGGGCTACTCTAGGACATTGTCTCATTATACCAGATTCAAGACTCAGCCACATGTAGGGGGTGTGGGTCAGCTACAGGGGGGGTGCCCCTCACCTCTCAGGTCCCTTCTGGCCACGCTGTGTCCTGTGGGCTCCACAGCATGGATGCTGCAGCCAGGATTCATGGGTACAGCCTGACACGTGACGTCACAGCCATTGGACAGTGTGCTACAGTGGGGGCAGTAAGCTAAGATCCACAGAGGACTTCCCTGTCTCTGTGACTCGTAGGGAGAGAGGGGGCTCAGTGGCCAGTGAGTTGCCCTATGCTGAGAGGCATGGCACTGTGCAGGATTGGAGGAAGCCTGTGGCAGCTGCCTCCCTGGAGCACATGTGGATAAAAAACTCCCAAGCCAGGAGACCAAAGTCAGCATTCAGGATGGGATGCAGGCTGACTGAGCCCCACACTAGGAGGCTGGGAAAGACTCTTGGCCCTGGGAAAAGGCATAGAGCGCTCTTGCAGCAGCCGGGCTTTTCAGCCTCCAGCCCAGCGTGGGTTGCTCTCTGCAGGGAGGCCCTTCTTGGTGGCTCAGGACTGGTGGGCACTGTCTCTGGGAGGAAGGGCCTCAGAGTTCTGAAATGTCATGCTAGTGTGGCTTCCAGACTTCAAAAAATTGGGGTCACCTCAAAGACAGTGATCACCTCTTTTTGCTTCCTGATGCTCATTTATAGACTCCAGGTTTCTGCGAGTCCTGGAACTTGAGGGCAGAGTGTGACCCTCTGTCACTTCTACATCAAGAGACCAAGCTTTGTCCTGACTGGGATACTTAGGAGGGTTTTGAAGTTAAAGTTTTTTTCTGAGATAGCATTGTGGACTCAGGAGCAAGAACATTAGCAGGGGATTGGGAGGTGGAAAGTGGGCTCTCTCGTCCAGTGGTTCAGTGGGGGGGCCTCCAACCCGAGGGGCTGCTTCTCCCCTTGGACACAGCTGGCCTTTCCACTGGACAGGCAGTTAGGTAGACTCTATTAGACCCCCGTGGAGGCCAAGGCCAAATCTCAAAATATGTTCATTTCTCTTTTTAAATAATAGTTACTATTCATTTTCTCTAATAGCAGTAGCTAACATTTACTAGACATTTACTATGTGCCAGGAATTGTGCTAAGCACTTCACAGAGATTATTTTATTTAATTCTAGGAGATAGTACCAGAATCCTTTTTTCAACAGATGGTGAAAAGGAGGTGCAGAGAAAGTAGATATTTTGTCTTAAGTCACATGGCTGATAAATCGTGGAACCAAAAATTAAACCAAGGCCTGAATACTTAACTGTGCTTCTTCCAGATGAAAGACACATGCTTTCGGTGAAAATTTGCAAAACATAAAAAAGCCAGATTGTCTATAGTTTCTCTATTCACAGATAGCAACTGTTAATATTTTTTCCATGTACCCACGTGTATTTTTTTTAAACAAATGGATTTGTGAAAGTGCTGATTTATAGACTGCTTTCCCCCATCTCTGCAATATATTTTGAACATTTTCCAACGTTGAAGATTTTTTCAACACCTCGATTTTTAGTGGCTGCAAAGTATTTCATTATCTCAGAATCCATAATTTACTTTTAAAAATCTCTCCCTTTTGTTGGAACTTTAGTTTGCTTATAAATTTTGTTGTTATAAATAATGCCATGATAAGCAACTTTGTTCAGGCATCTTTGCAAATAGACTGCTTGAGGATAAATTCTATTAGTGCTATTTCTGCATCAAAAGGCATGTACATTTAAAAGCTTTTGGTATTATTGCAAAAACGTTTTCCTGAAGATTTACACTAATTTACTTTCCCACTAGCAGAGTATGATAATATTCATTCTTCACAACTCTGCTGACAGTGAGTATTTCATTATTTTTAAACTTTGTAAATTTTCTCATGTGAAAAATACCTTTTTAAATGACAATGGACACTTTTTATATGTATTGGTCACTTGTTTTTCTGTGAATTGCCTTTATTTTATTAGAATGTTTATCTTTTTCATATTGATTTGGATGAGCTCTTTATATAAGACATAAGCATTTTGTCCTATGTTACAGATATTTTTCCATTTATCATGTACTTTCATTTTTATCATATCTTTAACATACAGAAGTTTTAAATTTCTAGGTAATCAAATTTACCAATCTTTGGCCTTATTGTTTTTACTTTTGGTTCTATGCAGGGTGATATAGACACCTTCATTTAAAAAAATCAATTCTTTTACTCATTTTGAAGTCTTGATGAATATTTATTCAGTGCTGTTCTGTACCTGACACTTTCTAGGCATTGGGGCTACATAAGCAAGGTGGGCAACTTTCCCATTTCTATTTACTTTTGCTATCCATCTGAGATTTATTTTTAAATACGGTCAGCTGGGGGCTGATTGAATGCCTCTGTAGTGGCTCTGTCTTCCATAGGTGGAAAAGATAAAGAGGAAAATTCTTTAGACAAGGCCAGAATTTGAAGGCTTGTGCCAGAATGGCTTTCTGCCTAAAGGAAACATGTATTACCAAGAGATCAGACAGTAAAATTGCAAAGCCCTTGCCTCAGGCCAGCCCATGCCACATGGGTCGCTGAGGTCCTCATTGCTGGAACTGGTCCTCGAGGGCAGGTGTGGACCCTCATCTAGGACAGACCGAGGCTCTGCTATAGACTGGTTGGTGTCTTTGTTTGTGCAGTTAGTTCTGCAGAGGTGGCTTGGTATGGATGGGAAAACTTGACCCACTGAAGGTCATGTGGCTCCCCTAAACTGATCACACAGTAGTGTCCTTTGTCAGAATCTTGCTTTTCTGGGTCAGGGCAGCTGTTCTTGCACATGTGTTTTCCAGTAAACATTGGATCCTTTCTCCATGGAAAGGCGATGGGCCTGGATCCACGGTGGCCCTTGGATACTTATAGTTCTGTTTCTTCATGAGTTAGCTGGAGCCCTGGAGCTCTTAGTCCCTGGGGTGCAGCTGTTAACTTGTTAACTATTTTTTTTTTTTTGAGGCAGAGTCTTGCTCTGTTGCCCAGGCTGGAGTGCAGTGGTGCAATCTTGGCTCACTGCAACCTCCACTCCCCAGGTTCAAACGATTCTCCTGCCTTAGCCTCCCAAGTAGCTGGGACCACAGGCGCACACCACCATATCTAATTATTGTATTTTTAGTAGAGATGGTGGGGATCTCACCATATTGGCCAGGCTGGCCTTGAACTGCTGACCTCAAGTGATCCACCTGCTTCAGCCTCCCAAAGTGCTAGGATTACAGGTGTGAGCCGCTGCACCTGGCCCAGCTGTTGATTTTTTCAGCTCAGGTTAGGAAAGGAGAAAACAGGTTGGTTTCCTTGCTGTTGCCCAAACTCGGCCAATCTGTGGAGGACTCATAGGACACAGTGTTAGGCGGGTCCAGGGCCGAAAACAGGGGACAGGTGTGGGCAGCAAGAATCAGGATACTGGGATTTTAGGCAGAAGATTTAGACAGAGAAGTAGTTTGTAGAGATCACATTAGGCACATGTGAGTCGGGTACTCATCATACAGGGATGCAGCCCATGGGGCTTTTGCTGCCAAGGATCTGGGTAGGAGCTCTTTTTTCCTTGCTAATTCTGTTTTTCCCTCTCTGAGTATCCCTGTCTGTGGGGATGGCTCTTCTTAATTTTAGGGCAGGCCATGACTCCCTGATGGGGGCATAGCACCCCATGGTCTAAATACACCCACCATGATTTCAAGCTCTCAGCAGTTTAACAGCTGGCACACAAAATGAAGCTTTTGGTTCTGAGCTGTTGGCACAGGCTGGCTCCAGCACATCATCAGCAGTGCCCTCACCCTTCCAGTGGTGTTTGGCTTCCACGTCTGATGGAAGGGGTATGTGTGCTCAGCCATCCTTGGGTCAGGCTAGCATCTGAGGTGCCAGTAGCCCTGGCAACCTGCTGGCTCTTCAAGGAGGTCTCAGTTTCTTCCCAGGCAGGGCCATTTTCTTTTGTTATTCAACCTCTGCCCAGACTTGGGGCATGAGTCCTGGCATCAGGCATCTTAACAAATAAGGGGTCGGGCGTGGTGGCTCACATCTGTAATCCTAGCACTTTGGGAAGCTGAGGCGGGTGGATCACCTGAGGCCCGGAATTCGACACCAGCCTGGCCAAGATGGTGAAAACCCGTTGTTACTAAAAATAGAAAAAATAGCTGGGCATGGTGGTGGGCACCTGTAATCTCAACTACTTGAGAGGCTGAGGCAGGAGAATCGCTTGAACCCAGGAGGCGGAGGCTGCAGTGAGCCGAGATTGTACCACTGCACTCCAGCCTGGGTGATAGGGTGAGACTCCATCTCAAACAACCAAAAAAACCCCAAAACAAATATGGAGTGACCCATTTTCAGTGACTCCCTTAGACACTTGAGCTTATTTTGTATTTCTAGCATGATTCTGCAAATCTCACTCATAGTACTGATTGCTCTGCCAATAACCAGCTCTGTAACTGGGGGAAGATCAATTACCTTCCTTGTGCCTCAGTGTCCTTCTGTGTAAAATGACAGCTTTGGAACTGGATCTCTGAGGTCTTTTCCAGCCCTACTATGCCATGATTATAAGAATTTTTAAATGACAGCAGTATTTATAGGCAATGATATTACTAAGGCAATGTTGAGGCTGACTTGAAATCTGTGTGAAGCAGAGAACATGCAAAGTCCCTTGGGAAAAAAGCGGTTATTTTTGAGTACCATAGAGCCTAGTAATAAAACACAGATTCAAAAATGAAAAACGTCAGCCACATTTCTTAGGTACAAAAGATGGACACCTTGAAAGATGATGGGGTTAATGGATTCAGCTCTGATGCTCCCAGTGACTTCAGCAGAAGAAGAAAGGGCCTCCTGGGAAATCAACAGGAACTTGTTTAGACGGATCAACTCTAAATTATGGAGGGATTATCCAGGTTAAATCTTGCTTTCATGCTTTTTGACTGCATCTATTCTGCTTAATTACTTACTTGGTTGGCATCTCAGATTTCCTCTCTTTTCTTGCAGCCTGCAGGGAATTCCTTTGATGAGATAGGGTGGGATGGTGAAAAAGCTGTGGATTAGAAATCAGGAGACCCAATTTCTAACTGGTTGTAAGGCTCTAGCAGATCATTTCTCCAGCCTGGGTTTCAGATGCATCTGTTGATAAATGAGGGATTTAGGGTAGATCAGTGGTTTGTAACCAGGGGATGTTTCAGAATGCTGCTGATCTAAGCTGGGCTGGCCTCCCAGCTGTAGTTGGGGCTCAGGTCTTCTCCACCCAGCTCCCAGCTTTCAGTTTTCTGGGGCCAGCAGACGACCCTGAGTATATCCTTCTCTTAGCAGTGGTGAAAGTGGAAACACGCAGTACTTCTGGAGGCCTGGGGGGAGCTGAGGCTCACTGTCCCTTCTGCCCTCTTCCCACTGGCCAAGACAAGTCACATCGCCAATCTGGACAGACCTGGGACGGGGATGGATGCTCTGCCTCTCTTGGTGCAAACTACCAAGTCTCATGGTGATTTTGAGGACAGGAAAGGGTGAAGAATTGGGACAGTTGGTGCAGTCTACTGGAGAGGACCACACACTTCCTCCTCTCATGCTGGAGTCCTAGGAGAGGAGCTTCCTCATTTTATAGAACAGCTTTAAGGCAAGAAGCATAGCAAAGCAAAACAGATCCTCTCTTTCCTACTCCTGCGCGCGTGCACACACACACACGCACACACATGCACACCAGCCAACCAACAAGCAAACAAATGAAACTCAAAGCACCCAGGGACAATAGCAGAACAACAACAACGACAACACAGAGAGAGGAGGTCTGGGTCCAAGAGAGTAACAGCTGCTTCCTCATCTCTCTCAGCAGCCGGACCCCAGGTCCTGTCGCTGGCAGTCTTACTCAAAAACACTTTTAGTTATAACTAAGCCCAACTTGCACATCTGTGAAATGGGGATGATAACCCCAATCTCACTCCTCGCAGGTGACTGTGAGTTCTGAGCAAGGTAACAGTGATGACGCTTCCGGCGTGATGCCTGGCACATCATGGTGATAAGATGTTAGTTTCTCCTTCTTGCTCCTCTCTGAGATCCTCATTTCCTCACAGCTGAGTGTCATCTTAGCCTCCTGGAGGCCCTTCCACCCTGCTTCCTGTGTGCTGCTCACTGGCTCTACTGTTCCCCGCCTCTGTGCCTCTAATGAACCACTCTCCCCTGCCTGGTGCATCTTTTCCTCTCCTCTCTGCCCAAATTGGGTTTTTCCTTGTAGGCCAGCACGAGTCCCACTCTCTTTTGCTAACAGACATCAGTCTGCAACAGTCTCTTTCTCTTTACCATGCGGTATTTAAGCTTGTGTGGCCTCAGATTGCCAATTTTTTGTTTTTTGAGATGGAGTCTCACTCTGTTGCCCAGGCTGGAGTGCAGTGGCGCAATCTCGGCTCACTGCAGCCTCCACCTCCCGGGTTCAAGCGATTCTCTTGCCTCAGCCCCCCAAGTAGATAGGATTACAGCCATGCACCACCATGCCTGGCTAATTTTTGTATTTTTAATAGAGACAGGGTTTCGTCATGTTGGTCAGGCTGGTCTCGAACTCCTGACCTCAAGTGATCCACTTGCCTCAGCCTCCCAAAATGCTGGGATTACAGGCATGAGCCACCATGCTTGGCACCTCAGGTTGCCAACTGATGTCTGTCCTGAAAGTTCTTCAAGAGCAAGATCCGTGTCTGATCAATGTCTGTATCCCTTATATCCGGACATTGCTAAGAACACAATAGGTGCTTAGTAAATATTTGTTGAATGTTTAAAGACCAATCTCAGCCTCCCCAAAGCCATCCTTTATCTATAAATGTGGCAAGGACAAGAAGACCATCAGGAAGAACAAGACTCCCAGGGACTTGAGAAGAGGCCGAACCTGTGGACAGGGTCACTCTCTGCCTGGAGCCCAGCTGGGGATACCTAGATCTCACGCTGTCCTCTGAGCACTGGGATCTGCTGACAAGTGTGGATGGCTGATTGGCCAATTCTCAGGCCTCTGCTTGGAGATGCGGTCTGACTTCCTGCCAGCCTGCATGCCGAAAGAACAAGCCTGCATGCTTCAGTAATGTCTTGGTCCTGTGGGTGACCTCTTGATGAGTCACTTTCTGTTCTTGAGGAGGCAGACAGGGAGCCTGAGAGAATGAAGGTTAAATGGAAATTTAGGATTGTAAAAAAATTAGAGATGGAGAGGACAAGGGAAATGAGGAAGAGGTTAGGCAGGGCTTTGATACCTTTTGTGAACTATTTAAAGATATTTATATCCCTTGCTTTTCTCTGATTCTGTGAATGATGTCACCATGTACCCAGGGAATCAGGCATCTTCAGCGGCCCCTTCCCAACCTCTCCTGCCTGCACCCCTGTTCTATCCCCATCTGATGGTTGCTTACATCTCCTCATCTCCTCTTTCTTCCCTCTTCTCTTTCCAGGGCCTCATGATGACCTTCTAGCTGCAGTGGTCTCCCTGCAGTCACTCTTGCTCCCACAATCTATCCTATGTGTTACCAAGCCAGAGGGATGGTTTAAAAATCCAAATAAAATCATGTTACTCACCTGCTCAAAACCATCAGATGACCTCCAGTTTCACTTAGTTTAAAATCCCAGCTCCTCGCTCTGGAAAACAGTATGGTAACTCCCTCAAAAATTAAATATAGAACTGCTGTATGATCCAGCAATTCTACTTGTGGGCATACACCCCCCAAAATTGAAAGCAGGGTCTTGAAGAGATGTTTGTACACCCATGTTCATAAATGCATTATTCACAGTAGCCAAAAGGCGGAAGCAACCCACATGTTCACCGACAGACAAATGGATAAACAAAATGTGGCATATTCATAGAGTGGAATATCATTCCATCTCAGAAACGAGGAAATTCTGACGCACGCTGCAACACGGATGAACCTGGAGGACATCATGCCAAGTGAAATAAGCCAGACACAGTAAGACAAATACTGTAGGATTTCACTTATATGAGATAGAATATTCTTTCTACTTAGAATGGACAAATTCATAGAGACAGAAGGTAGAAGGGTGGTCGTCAGGGGGTTGGGGGATGGAGGAATGGGGAGTTGTTTAATGGGTGTGAAATTTCAGTTTGCATAATGAAAATAATCCTGGAGTTTGGCTGTGCAACAACATGAATGAACTGAACACTACTGAGCTGTTAAAATGGCTAAGGTGGTGAATTTTTAAAAAATTATTCAACAATGGGGGAAGCATTGTTTATTTTATATATATATAATTTTAATATATAATATATATAATTTAGATATGTAATATATAATCGATATATAATATATATATATAATTTCAATTGTTTTTGGGGAACAGGTGGTGTTTGGTTACGTGGATGTTATTTAGTGGTGATTTCTGAAATTTTGCTGCACCCATCACCCGAGCAGTGTACACTGTACCCAATGTGTTGCCTTTTATCCCTCACCCCACTCCCACCCCTTCCCCTGAATCCTCAAAGGCCACTGTATCCTTCTTATGTGAGGTGATGAATTTCAAGCTGTCTATATCTTACCTTCTGACTCGCCAGCCTCCCATGCTGGGCCCTGGTACACAGTGATACCCCGGCACCAGCTTCACTTCTCCTTGAAGGCTCCGAGCTCACTAGCTTTTGCTGTCCCACTGGCCTGAGCATCTCCTCCCAGAAGAGACTTGGTTTGGCCGGTCACTGCCTCCTCCTTGCCCCTCCTTCCCTCTGCCACATCCCCACCTATCTTGGCCTTGCTAGTGTCGTCATTCTCTAGGATGGATTACGTTGCTCTCTGCCTCCCTAACCTGCTGTCTGACTGTGCCTTGGTGGCCAGAAGAGTGCTTGCCACATGACACATGCTCCATAACTGCTTGTTAAGTGGTGTTTTCTGAGGCCTGTGTTTGAGTGACTATTGAGAGCGGGCATATGGGGCATATGTTCTGTACCATTTTCCTTATGGTGGGTCTGAGTCATCTGGAACCAGCCATGATCTCTGGTACACTGAGCTTGTGCTCAGTGATGGGAACTGGCCGGATGTGGGATTAACACAATTAATTGGCTTGCATAGAGATTCAATTATTAACCTTAAATTCAACACATTTTTATTGGATTTCTTTTTCTTTTTTCTTTTTTCTTTTTGTTTTTGAGACGGAGTTTTGCTCTTGTTGCCCAGGACGGAGTGCAATAGTGCGATCTCGGCTCACTGTAACTTCCACCTCCCAGGTTCAAGTGATTCTTCTGCCTCAGCCTCCTGAGTAGCTGGGATTACAGGCATGCACCACCACGCCTGGCTAATTTTGTATTTTTAGTAGAGATGGGGTTTCACCACATTGGTCAGGCTGGTCTTGAACTCCTGACCTCGTGATCTGCCCACCTTGGCCTCCCAAAGTGCTGGGATTACAGGCATGAACCACTGCGCCTGGCCTGGATTTCTTTTATGCTCAAAGCATGAAGGAAGGGGAAGAGAGATGTAAGGATGAATGGGACACAGGACCTGTCTCGAAGAGCTTCTGTCTGACAAGATTGGGATGAGAGTGGCCAGGGCTATGGTGGATGGCGAGGTGGTGAGTGGTCTGAGGGAGCCACAGAGGGAGGGGATTTTACTCTGAGCCTCGGGGCTGCAGAAAGCCTCGACGGGAAGGCTCTGCTGGAGGTGAGCTGGGAAAGGCAGAGGATTCTAATAAGTGGGAGGAGGCCTGGACGGTGACCCAGGAGCGAAGCCAGAGCCTTTGTGGGTCTGTTGTGTGGCCATTATTCTGTCATGCTGGGGGAATCAATGGCTTCTTAGCAGAAGAGTGACAAGATCAAAGCTGAGTTTTATGAAGGTCATTTGTGACCATGCGCAGGAAGGCCTGGGTGGGTTGAGGGACTGGCAGCAGTGGTCCCCCAGATCCAGAGGCTCTTCCAGGGGAACAGGTGGGAGGCAATGCGGGCCTGGGCGTGGGTGCCTGGGAAGAGGGTGAGAGACATTTCTGAGGTGAGCTGGACAGAACTTGACAACTCTGTGTGTGTCTGTATAGGTGAGAGAGTGGGTGGTGTGTGTGACAGTGTGTGTGTTTGTGTGTGAAGTGTGTATGAGAGAGTTTGTGAGGGTGGTGAGTGTGTGAGAGAAGCAGAGTGTGTGGCATGTGAGTGTGCAACTGTGTGGTATATGAGTGCAGCAGTGTGGTCTGAGTGTGCAAGAGCACGTGAGAATGTGTGTGTTTGTGTGAGGATTTGTGAGAGAGCGTGAGAGTGCGTGTGTCTGTGTGCACTTGCAGGCAGAAAGGGAGGCATCCTTCCCAGCGCTGAGCAGCCAGCACTCCCTTGCCAGGAGCTAATTTTCCAGATGCCCCACAGTCAGGTGCCAATAACCGCCTTTCTCCACCTGCAGGGCTTGGCCAGCTCCCCTAGGATTCCCCGTTTCCCCACAGGAACTGCAGAGAAGCCTAGAACGAAACAAGAAGCCATCTCTGATTTGGAGGCTGACGCGTGACGCCTTGCGCCCTGCAGCTCCTGCTGGCTGTCGTCCTGCTCTTTGTCTCCAGCCACTTGCCTCTCACCTTGTTCCGCTCATGTTTTACATCCCTCAGCTGTCCCTGGGCTCTGTGGCCTGACCGTCCTTTGACCCCCTGTCTGCTCATTGCTGGCATGCGATACACCCTGGGCTTTGCTGGTTCCGGATGCTGCCCACACCCAGGGCTGACACCTGAACAATGTTTACATAGAGCAAGTTGAAGCTTAATAAGTAATTGTGGAATGTTTGAAAAATAAGCAAAATGGGCCCAACTAAATACATTTGCCTTTTAGCACTACTGCCTATGGGAATAAAAGCAATATTCATCCCATTATAGGATGTTGACATCTAATTTAGTTTCTTACCAATGCATAGTTAGGAAAGAATCTCAGTCCCATGGTACCAACACTAGCATTTTATTTCATTAATCAAAATAGGCATGTTGGATTGAATTTAGGCACAGCAAAAGATGGGGTCTGGTATAAATGGTTTTTAAATCATGATTTCAAGAGGTGGTATTGTGTAGATAACTCAGCATTTGAATGTGCTTTTATGGGAGTGAAGAATAAAGCTCCAGAGAGTGTGTAGGCAGATTTCCTGATCCATTTGTGGGCAAAGGATTGATTGTGCATGTGGTGCCAAGCGTGTGTGTGGATCCCTCACTTCACTAGCAAACCAAATCCATTTCCTGTAGAACGTTTTATGGCATATATATATAGCCAGTGCTTGCCAAAAATAGATTCCCTTCAAAGTTGAGGTTTTAAAGCAGTGTATCAGCTAGCTTTTGCTGTGTGACAACCAACCACAAAGCCTCCGTGGCTTACAATGAACATTATTTCTCCAGTGTCTTCAGGGTGCAATAGATCTGTTCTGTTCTCTGCTGTGTGGTTCTGCTTCTTGGCTGGACTCATTCATGCGTCTCTAGGTTGATGAGAGCCTGCCTGAGGTGCCTTAGCTAGGGCGGTTCTTCATGTACTTATCCCCCTACCGGAACCAGCAAGCTAGCCAAAGCATGTAATTCTCATGATAATGGTGGAAGCCGCACAAGTATGGAAATACATAGGCCTTCTGGAAGCCTAGGCTTGGAACTGGCATACTGTCACTCCCACCATATGATATTGACCAAAACAAGTTATGTGGCTGAGCTCAGATTCAGGGGGCAGGGATAACGACTCTACTTCATTGGTGAGAGAAACTGTGATGTTTCATAGCAAAGAGAAGGGTGAAGAATTGGGATCATTAATGCAGTCTACAACAGATTGGTATTCTCTATTTAGCAAACAGCAATTTTTTTTTTTTTGAGACGGAGTCTTGTTCTGTGGCCCAGGCTGGTGTGCAGTGGTGCAATGCTGGCTCACTGCAACCTCTGCCTTTCAGGTTCAAGGTGGTTCCTCATGCCTCAGTCTGCCAAGTAGCTGGGATTACAGGTGAGCGCCATCAAGCCTGGCTAATTTTTTTATTTTTAGTAGAGGTGGGGTTTCACCATGTGGCCAGGCTGGCTTTGAATTTCTGGCCTCAAGTGGTGTGCCTGCCTCAACCTCCCAAAGTGCTGAGATTACAGGGTGAGCCACCATGCCTGGCCAGCAAACAGCATATTTTAAGCAGATTTAGTGAAGAATGCAAAGGTATAGACATTTGAAATAATCATTTATACATAGATAGTGAAAACTGAATTTTTTTTAGTGTTGTGAAATTATTGATTATTAGAATTACAAGGAAACCATGGGAAATCAAATCCCAGCTAATCCTCTAATTTTACAGACTAAGACATTTGTAACTCAGATTGGGGAAGTGACTTTCCCTGGGTTTTTAGGTTAGTAGTGACCGTAACTACTGAAACCTTATTTTTTTCTGAATATAATACTCTTTGATAGATACAATAGTACACATTTTCCTTTGTACAACCCCCTTTTAATGAAAACCAAGTAAATATAACAAATGCATCATTTTTAATATGTGAGTCTTTGGTTCCTGAAACTCAAAATGTGAAATTCACAAAATTATAATTTGCAGACGTGTTGCTGTGGTCAGTAATCTATTCCGAAATGTTAGATTTCAGAATGTTATCATTAGAGTGAGATAGGCGAGTCAGTGTGACAATCAGAAAAAACCTGCATTGCAGTATTTTACCCTGACTTTTATGGGTGTGATTATATTAATGCTGCAGTGCTGGTTTTTGGAATTCTCACCAACCAGTGAGACCCAGTGGAGGAAGCTGGACTGGGACAGGACTTGGGTTTCTGTGTTTGCTTTGTTGTCGGTGATGGGACCTGGGCACATGTTTCAGCTCTTTGGTTCTGTTACTCATGCGAAAAATGACAATTTGGACTAGATGGAATTTAAGACCAAGTCCAAGGCTAAGATTCTAATTTTTATATCAGTGATAGAAATTGTGCAGGTTTTCATTCTATTGCTGTTATTAACAAGGATTAGGTTTGGCTGCATTTGATAGGAAACCCCCAAATAAGTGGCTTATAGAAGATACAGGTGATTTCTCTTTTTCATAACAAAAAGAGGTTTGCAACTAGGAGTTCAGGGCTGATAAGAGGGCAATGAGTGTTGTCATTAGGGATCTAGGCATCCATCTTTCTGCTCTGTTATCCTCAGGACATGACTTCTATCCTCAAGGTGACTTCAAGGTCACCTCATGGATCAATAGGGCTGCTGGAGTTCCAGCAATCACCATCATTTAACAGGTAAGCAATAGGAAGAAATGGGAAGGGTAGCACTTGCCTCTTCCTTTTTGAAAGACATTTTATTTTGAAATAATTTTAGATTAATAGAAAATTTACAAAAATAGTACAGAGAGTTTCCGTGAATCCTTCCTTTAACTTTCCCTAATGTTAACATCTTACAAAACCATGGTACAGCTTTCAAAACGCAGAAATTAACATTGGTACAATATTATCAACCTGATAATATTATTTAATAGAATTTTGCCTATTTTTATACTAATGTCCCTTTTTGGCTCCAGGATCCAATCCTGGATCCCACGTTGCATGTAATCATTATATCTTCTTAGTCTCCTTCAACCTGTGATATTTTCTCCATCTTTTCTTGTTTTTCACGATCTTGATAGTTTTTAAGAGTATTGGTCAGGCATTGCATAGAAAGCTCTTCAATTTGGGTTTCTCTGATGTTATCTCATGGAATAGTCTGGGTTATTAGGTTTTGGGGAGAATTTCACAGAAGTGAAGCCCCCTTTCATTGCATCATATCAAAGTCCATGATATCAGCATGCCTTACTACTGGCAATGGTAACCTTGACCACTTGGCTAAGGTGGTGATTGCCAGGTTTCTCCACTGTCTAGTTATTTTATTTCCCTTTCCAGACCCTCTTGGTTAGAAGCAAGTCTCTCAGTTCAGCTCACACTCAAGGAAGGAACATTCAGCTCCACCTCCTGGAACCCCCTCCTTTTAAAGGCATGTTCCTGGAAGTTCAACACAAAACTTCTGCTTTTACAGCTGGAATTTAGTGTAGTGTAATGAGTGGTGAAGAGCTTTGACTGGGGTCAGGCCGCTTGAGTTGAAATCTCAGCGGTGGCACTCATTAACAGTATGAATTGGGCAAATTACTTAACTTCTCTGGGATGTTTGCCCTGTAAAAAGGGGATAATCACTGTGTCTCTCATAGGGTTTTTGTGAGATTAAGTGAGTTTATGTACAGAAAGGTGCTTAGCATTGTGCGCGGCACATAGTGAGGGACTGTCATTGTTAGCCATGGGCATTGTTACATGGCCACACTTAGCTATGAGACAGCCGTGGAAATGTAGTCTTTATTTGTTTTTTTCCAGGAAGCGACAAGCCTAGCTAGCTAAAAATTGGGGTGCTGTTCCTGAGGAAGAAAAGGCAGGCTGGATAGTCAAAGACAACCAGCAGCATCTGCCACAATTGCTGTACTCAGACTCTGGGCCAGTAGACCTATAGTAGGTGGGACCCAGATGAAACCTTCTTCCCAATTATGAAGTCCCCCTTGTGCAGGATCCACAGTGCTCTCTAAGGGGCCATTTTGGGCTCTAGGAGAGTGAGAAACACAGATTGCAACCAGACAGGTGCTAAGAGGTCATCAGGAATTAAGGGTCCTGCTGGGTTTATTTGATCATTGGGAACAATCAACTTTCCTCTGTGTCGGAATCCCAATGGAGGAATCCTTTTGAGTAGTTCACACCAGCGTGAGCTGGTGGAAGCAGCAGTGCATCCATGTGAGTGTTTGATATGTTTGCTTTCCTCAGAACATATTTAATCTTCATAAAGGGAAGGTAGCTCCTTTGGAAACTGCCATAAGAGATGGGGTGGGCTAGAAAGCTTTGCAAAGATCAGAGCCACCTTATATTATCTACTGACAAGAGGGGATAGGAAGAAACATTCCTGGGGATGTGGAGGGCTGCTACCCAGGAGACCCACAGGAACGGTCCCAGAACCTGCCCTAACCTTGTCTTTCATGTATCAGGTGCTCCTTTTTAGGACAAAGAGTAGCACCAGGAACCAAGAACTTTATCACTGCCAAGTCTTGCCTTTGGGTTTTTAGTTTTGAAAGATGAATGAGAAAAGACCAAGGACAGCTTCTCCTGCAGATGGGAGCTAAACACTGTGATCATGGCTGGAGTGCAGTGTGCCCTTTCTGGCTATTGCTTTTCCTCCTGAAGTTTGATACCCACAGATTCCTCTTAACAAGCATTCATTCCCCTTTCTTGTCCTTGTATGGGTGACTTGGAACAGATGGTTTCCTCTCAGTCTCATGTTAACTCTGCCAGATTCGTATCTATCACTTAATATTATGTTTGGAAAATGACAATGTTAAAGATCATAGCCAGTAGCTTCTTGTGTGGCCTATAGCTAGTCATTTAACTTCTCTGGGCTCCAGTCTTCTCATCTGTAAAATGAGGGTGTTGACCTATGTGATCTAAGGTCCCTTGCAGCAGAAGCTGCTCTGGGCTCTTTGCTTTGCTCTGAGGACACATGGAACTAGTCTCCTGACACATTATCTAGAGTTGCCTGTGAGTACTACATCTTGTCCTTCAATGCAGGACTTAAGAAATCGCCTCTTCGCCCATGCGTCTGTTACCCCAAATGCCCCTCACTGTCATTTGTCTCCCTGTATGAGTGCAAGCAGATCCAATATAGGACACTCTGTCTTGCGTATCTCAGCATCCTGGGGCCCTCAGTGGCAAGTTGGCATGAGGTAGTCACTGTGAGTGTGCGCTAATCGTGTTGCCCTCCTGCCAGTTCGTTGCTCCTCATTCCCGTCAGGTTCTATTAGGAATGACAACTCTGAAGTGGATTTGTGCCTTTAGTCACGTCACCATGTACAAAGGGCCTGGATCTATGTCACTGACATCCCTCGCTCTTTTTCGTCCCTTTGATCACAGCCCATGTCTGATGTGCCCTCTCACAAAGGGCTTCCCTTCAATCCCTTAAAATTTTGTCAAATGCTCAGGCCTGTGCTGGCCTCAAATGCATAATTAGTGAATGTAGGGTAGCTCTCTTCCTGATTCTGAGGCTGCTCTACCCTTTTAAGGCCCTGTAAAGGAATGCAGCCCTGGACAGGGCCGGTGTGCCCTGGTGGCTCCTCCCAAGGCCAATTTGCCAGCAATCTGAGAAGCCTACCCGTTGTGCCCCAGGGAAGCAGCTTTTTCCTGCTGCTCTGAACACAGAGCAGCATCCCACCTTATATTTGCCCCTACATTTTTGTAAAAATCTCATAATCATTTGGCTTCCTTTCACGCTTTCATGCACTCACTTAGCTCCAACATTTATTGTGAATTTGCTGCAGCCAGACTCTTCTATAGATAGCACTTTCAAGTTTATGCATCTTTTTCAGGCACATTTTCTTAACATGTTTGATTTTCATGACATCCCTGCGAGATGGCCAGGGCAGAGACCGGGAATCTGAGTCCCATAGTGTTTAAGTGACTTGCTTGAGCTGGTGGAGATGGATCACCTACCTAGCTGGGTTGTCTCTCTTTTCTAATCCAAAGATCTCTGATATTTCATGCCTTTGACTTGGTGTAATTTGGTTGGCTCGTGGCTTCAAGTCATTCTTCTGGTGACCTTCAATTTAATGCAAACTTCATGGCATCTCCTTCCAGAGACACATCCTGCCTTGGAGAAGGTCTCTAGGCCTTGGAGAATGGGAACCAAAGCTATTCTGTTCTTGTGCACTTGGCATTGGGGATTGTAATTTGTGGAATTACATCAAAGGGGCAAACTGAGAAATTTTTAAATCCAGCACTCTCTTCCCCAGATTTTGCTCTGATTTCCTCTTTCAAAAGATGATTCTGCCTGTAATCCTAGCACTTTGGGAGGCTGAGGTGGGTGGAACACTTGAGGTCAGGAGTTTGAGACGAGCCTGGCCAACATGGTGAAATCCCATCTCTACTAAAAATACAAATTACCTGGGTGTGGTGGCGAGCACCTCTAATCCCAGCTACTTGGGAGGCTGAGGCAGGAGAATCGCTTGAGCCCGGGAGGTGGAGGTTGCAGTGAGCTGAGATCATGCCACAGCACTCCAGCCTGGGCGACAGAGGGAGACTCTGTCTCAAAAAAAAAAAAAGAAAAAAAAGAAGATGATTCCTCCTGGATATTTTCTTTTTGTTTCATTTTGTTTCTTTTTAATTTTTATCGGGACATAATAATTGTATGTATTTATGGGATACATGTGATATTTTGATACAAGCATACAATGTGTAATGATCAAATCAGAGCAATTGGGATACCCATTACCTCAAACATTTCTCATTTCTTTGTGTTGGAAACATTCCAAATCCATTCCTCTGATCTCCTCTTTTAAAAATTAGTTCTTCCTGAATATTTTATGTGTTTAAATTTAACTTTTATTTTAAGTTCAGGGGTACATGTTTGTTATATAGGTAAACTTGTGTCATGGGGGTTGGTTGTACAGATTATTTTATCACTCGGGTATTGAGCCTAGTACCCATTAGTTATTTTTCCTGATCCTCTCCCTCCTTTCACCCTCCACCATCCGATAGGCCCCAGTGTGTTGTTCACCTCTATGTGTCCATGTATTCTCATCATTTAGCTCCTGCTTATAAGTGAGAACATGTGGTATTTGGTTTTCTGTTCCTGTTTTAGTTTGCTAAGGATGATGGCCTCCAGCTCCACCCATGTTCCTGCAAAGGACATAATATCATTATTTTTAATGGCTGCATAGTATTCTATGGTGTATATGTGCCACATTTTCTTTATCTGGTCTACCACTGATGAGCGTTTAGGTTGATTCCATGTCCTTGCTATTGTGAATAGTGCTGCAATGAATGTATGTGTGCATGTATTTTTATAATAGAACATTCATCTGGTTAATATCTAGACACATGGCTCTTGGGGTAATCAAGGCTCTGACAGGCTCTGCAAAGAATCATCCACATGCTTGCTTGTAGCATTTCCTCAGTATTTATGGAGAAAATAATCACTTGCAGAAAACTCTGGGGATACAAAGGTGAAAAAGACACTTGTCCTGGCCTCAAAAGGCTCACAGAGATTATTGGAGCTATTAGAAACCTTAGAGATTCTAGCACAATTTTCCGCGTTTTGATTTTCAGACTTTTATATTATATGCCAATAATGTTTAGCAATATTTGTGCAACTCTGGATTAAAGAAAGATAAAAAATTCACCACAATCTTTTTGGTCAAATCAAACTGTTTTCAATAGTGTATGTTCCCTTCCACTGTTTGTTCACATGAATACATAATTTCTTTTGCATAAATGAAGATTTTTCTTCAATCTTATGCAAATATTTTTCCATATTGCTACATAAATACAATCAAGTGTGTATTTCACATTCTTTGGCTTTCCATTACTATTGGATACTTAGATTTCTACATTTTTGCCATGGTACAGCTGCAATAAACATTATTTGGGTATAACTTTAAAATTCTTTGGGTTCTTTCCTTAGCCTAAGTTTTCTCAAGTGTGATTACTGGGTCAAAGACTAGGCATTTTCATGGTTTCTGGTAAGTATTTTCATATTGTTATTCATATGTTTGTATTAATTTATTCTGTCACCAAAGTGTGAGTTAATTTTCTTGATCTGAATAGTCCCTGGATAGAGTCCCTTCCATTTATAATGAGTAATTTTTGGGATTCTTACAGGACCCCCAAAATAGGTATAATCCGTCTTACAGTTGATTATACCTTGTTTCTTTCACTGCGGCTCTTCTCAGTTTTTTATTGAGTGTGTTGTGACCGGCCATGAGATCATGGGTAAGTGACTTAATATGAGTATGCCTCATACTGTTCACCTGTAGATGGGAACCATCAGTTGTTTCTCGTTGTTATAAGGATCAAACAATGGAATTTATGGAATTGCTCTGCAAATGATACAAAGGTCAGCTGTTACCGATGGTGTAACTGATTGCCCCTCAAATTCCCCCCCATATCTGCTCCAAATGACCCTTCCCAGAATGGCTGCCACTAAGTTCCCACCAGCTGACAAGGACTGTGTGCAATGCATTGCTGTATCAAAGTTGAGACTGTGGGGCGGGGACAGACATAGCCGCTAACAGGAAAATATCTGGAAGTGCCCTAGGCAGCATTAATCCTGGACCAGCCCCTGTTGGTCAGGTCTTCATTTAACTGCTGTTGCTCTGCCTTCCCAGCCGCACTATCATAAGTCCTGTGCCTGACCCTGAATACACCAAACTGCAAGGCACAGTCAGCATTCCTCTGTCAATCAATGTCATGTGACTTACATGTTCTACTTCACTCTGTGATTGATCTACAGCCTTTGAATAGTTATTACAGGTTCAGACTACACATCACACACACATACACACACACACACACACACACACACACCCTAAATATAAATTAAAATAAATGCTTGAAGTGTAACTCTTCACTTTTGAATCTTCTAGTCTACTCTTAGCTCTTCAGGGTAGGCCTGTTGTTTATTTAAAAATAGGTTGGGTGCAGTGGCTCATGCATGTAATCCCAGCACTTTGGGAGGCTGAGGACAGAGGATCCCTTGAGTTCAGGAGTTGGAGACCAGCCAAGGCAACATTGTGAAACCCTGTCTCTGGAAAAAAACCAAAATTTTATACTTTTTACTGTGTGATAGGCAGTGTTCTAAGTGCTTACACACATTATCTTACTTTGTTTATATAACAATGCTATGATGTAGGTACTTCTGTGAAATCGTTTTTACTGACTGGGAAACAGTCTGGGAGCTCAAGTAACTTGCCCACAATCACTTAGCTGGCAAGTGATGGAGACAGAATTAGAACTCAGGTCTTTTGACTGTTCTGCTAGTTGGTGTTTCCGGGCTGTGGGTTGGCCAGACTCACGCCTATAATTTATTCTGAAGTGGGGATGCATGACCACCTTGCCAGGCCTCGGTCTCCCGCATGACACTGTCTTCTGAGTGATGCATGCAAATTCCAGACAGAGGGGATGGCTGTGGTGTCACAGCAGAGAGCCAGCAGACAAAGACAGTGTCTTAGACAGGGCAGGGGGTAGAGAGGCGACAGTTAAGCAAGGCAGTGTGAACATGTGCAAATGTGGGCCAGCTTAACACCATGAACCCAGTGCCTAACACCGTGCTAGCATTTGTCAGGCTCTCAATACACATTTGTGAATGAATGAATGAAGGGCAATGGCAAGAGGCATGTGTGCCTTCAGGTCTTGTTGGAGCCTCTACACATTAATTCTCAACAGGTAATTGTTGAGTACCTATTGTGTGCTAGTGCTGTGATTGCGACCATTTATTGTGTACTTACTATGAGACAGGCACCGTAGTAGGTGCTTGATACATGGTTTCTGTATTCCTTTCACGGATGCTGTGTGTTACACATTGCCCTTTTACAGATGAGGAAACTGAGGCATATAGAGATTAAATACCTTCCCCAAGGTTACAGAGTTGGAATCAGTATTCCAACTCACAGAACAGTGAACATAAAGTAGTCTATTTCATAATTTTGCTTCATCTCATTCATTCATTCATTCACAAATGTGTATTGAGAGTCTGCCAGATGCTAGCATGGTGTTAGGCACTGGGTTCAAGAGTGAAACCTCTGATCTGCTGCTGCCTGGGAGGATATTAATCATGTTACATAGGGAGTACCAGACTCCATGTCTCTGCCCTTGATGGGGAGTGTTGGGAGTATTTTTCATCTTGAATGTAAGCTGAAAGTTATTTTTCACACCAGAAAGGAAACCAAGACCATCTTAGACATGCAGTGAAGCAGAGAAAACAAGGCTGAGGAGGGGCCCCTGGAACAGGGAACCAGAGTAAATTTCAGGGCCCTGCAACCTCAGCAAGTGGTGCTATGTCTAGCATCTACAAGGAGCAGGCTCGGTTTCAGAGCCTCTTGAGAAGTAACTGACCAGGACTCTGTTACCTCCCAGCAGCACAGGATGCCACAGAGGAGGACCTGAGGAGCAGATATAGCGGGAATGGATGAGAACAGAAATGATTGCTGGCCACATTGGCTAAGGGAGGAACAATTAGTGATTATGAGATGGTAAAGGTGTAGTACTTCTAGTCTGCTGTACTTAATTTTGTGTAAGTTCCATCTCAAAGCAAAAATCGTCATTCTCCATTAATTCTTTTGTTCTCCTTGTTAAATCCTGATTAAATTATTCCCTATAGTATTGTACAGATGAGATCTGCACAGATGTATTGTGGTGTGTGTGACTATGTGTGTGCATGAATATCAGAATATCACTGTTGAAGTCCAGATTGTACGTCCTGAACAGGGTGACCAGCTAAGTCTCCCAGAGACTGCTGAGCATTATACTTGGCTCTGGGGATCCAGGAACCCATCACTAGAATTAATGTGGTATTGAGAAAAGTGAGTAGGTACTTGAAAAATTGGTTAGTTTTGGGGTCTGAGTCTATATACCACATTGAGAATTCTATGAT
The DNA here is from genome assembly GCF_029289425.2 of Pan paniscus. NCBI lineage: Eukaryota > Metazoa > Chordata > Mammalia > Primates > Hominidae > Pan > Pan paniscus. The sequence goes on from NC_073255.2 coordinate 177,954,655, forward strand.
GGATCATGTAACGAATAGTGCAACTGGAATGAACATTATAGAGAAGTAGTCTAGTTTGAAGCACTTGAAACAGAGGTAAATACTGCAAGGTAGACTGTAAGCTCCTCGAAGGCAAGAACAATGTCATGTGTAAATTTATATCCCCAGTACCTAGTATCATGCCTGACACAAAGTAGATGCTCAGTAAATGTTTTCTGATTGAGCTGAATCAATAATATACAAAATGTTATGGAAACAGAGTTGAACCAGTCGGTTACTCCCTGACCACGCTGCCTCCAAGGAAGGCTTCACTGAGGTGGGAGTATTTGAGTCAAGACTGAAAGATTGGCCTGCAGTCACAACTGCAGGATGTGAAGATATCAAAGAAGATAGCCTATCTCACATGAGAAACTTGCAACCCTGACAATATATAAATCAAATTTAAGGTCATTGAATAATAACTTATGCCTGGGATCATTTCCTTCTGAATGTCAACCTCAATCAATCATAATATTTGTCTGAATTTGTGTTGAGGGAAGGATTCTGAAGTCTTATACTAGTTTTGGATTGATTGGCCAAGTTTGCCATAGGTGGGGGAGGATTACTTGTGTCATACATTAGCCATTGCCATATTAAGTCTCTGGACTCTTCAAAGTAACCCCTTCTCCTTTCTTTTGACTCAACTCCATATATAGAGTTAATAGGGGCCAGCATTGTGTTTTGTGCCAACTCAAGCAAGAGGAAGAGACCATGAAAGTGTGAGAAGTGATTCTCTACCTTTCTAATCAGTCAAGTCCTCCATCACAAAAACATTTTTTAAAAATTATACTTTAAGTTCTGGGGTACATGTGCAGAATGTGCATGTTTGTTACATAGGTATACATGTGGTATGGTGATTTGCTGCACCCATCAACCCATAATCTACATTAGGTATTTCTCCTAATGCTATCCCTCCCCTAGCACCACCCCCACCCCCTGACAAGCCCCAGTGTGTGACGTTCCCCTCCCTGTGTCCATGTGTTCTCATTGTTCAACTCCCACTTACGAGTGAGAACATGTGGTGTTTGGTTTACTGTTCTTGCATTAGTTTGCTGAGAATGATGGTTTCCAGCGTCATCCATGTCCCTGCAAAGGACATGAACTCATCCTTTTTTATGGCTGCATAGTGTTCCATGGCGTATATGTGCCACATTTTCTTAATCTAGTCTGTCATTGATGGGCATTTGGGTTGTTCCAAGTCTTTGCTACTGTGAACAGTGCCGCAATAAACATAAGTGCGCATGTGTCTTTATAGTAGAATGATTTATATTCCTTTGGGTATATATCCAGTAATGGGATTGCTCGGTCAAATGGTATTTCTGGTTCTAGATCCTTGAGGAATCGCCACACTGTTTTCCACAATGGTTGAACTAATTTACACTCCCACCAACAGTGTAAAAGCGTTCCTATTTCTCCACATCCCCTCCAGCATCTGTTGTTTCCTGACTTTTTAATGATCACCATTCTAACTGGCATGAGATGGTATCTCATTGTGGTTTTGATTTGCATTTCTCTGATGACCAGTAATGATGAGCTTTTTCTCATATGTTTGTTGGCCATATAAATGTCTTCTTTTGAGAAGTGTCTGTTCATATCCTTTGCCCACTTTTTGATGGGGTTGTTTGTTTTTTCATGTAAATCTGTTTAAGTTCTTTGTAGATCCTGGATATTAGCCGTTTGTCAGATGGATAGATTGCAAAAATTTTCTCCCATTCTGTAGGTCGCCTGTTCACTCTGATGATAGTTTCTTTTGCTGTGCAGAAGCTCTTTAGTTTAATCAGATCCCGTTTGTCAATTTTGGCTTTTGTTGCCATTGCTTTTGGTGTTTTAGTCATGAAGTCTTTGCCCATGCCTATGTCCTGAATAGTATTGCCTAGCTTTTCTTCTAGGGTTTTTATGGTTTTAGGTCTTACGTTTAAGTCTTTAATCCATCTTGAGTTAATTTTTGTATGGGGTGTAAGGAAGGGATCTAGTTTCAGTTTTCTGCATATGGCTAGCTAGTTTTCCCAACACCATTTATTAAATAGGGAATCCTTTCCCCATTGCTTGTTTTTGTCAGGTTTGTCAAAGATCATGTGATTGTAGATGTGTGGTATTATTTCTGAGGCCTCTGTTCTGTTCCATTGGTCTATATATCTGTTTTGGTACCAGTACCATGCTGTTTTGGTTACTGTAGCCTTGTAGTATAGTTTGACATCAGGTAGTGTGATGCCTCCAGCTTTGTTCTTTCTGCTTAGGATTGTCTTGGCTATGCATGCCCTTTTTTGGCTCCATATGAAATTTAAAGTAGTTTTTTCCAATTCTGTGAAGAAAGTCAATGGTGGCTTGATTGGGATAGCATTAAATCTATAAATTACTTTGGGCAGTATGGTCATTTTGACGATACTGGTTTTTCCTATCCGTGAGCATATAATGTTTTTCCATTTGTTTGTGTCCTCTCTTATTTCGTTGAGCATTGGTTTGTAGTTTTCCTTGAAGAGGTCCTTCACATCCCTTGTAAGTTGGATTCCTAGGTATTTTATTCTTTTTGTAGCAGTTGTGAATGGGAGTTCACTCATGATTTGGCTGTTTGTCTGTTATTGGTGTATAGGAATGCTTGTGATTTTTGTACATTGATTTGTATCCCGAGACTTTGCTGAAGTTGCTTATCAGCTTAAGGAGATATTGGGCTAAGACAATGAAGTTTTCTAAATATACAAACATGTCATCTGCAAGCAGAGACCATTTGACTTCCTCTTTTCCTACTTGAATACACTTTACTTCTTTCTCTTGCCTGACTTCCCTGGCCAGAACTTCCAATACTATGTTGAATAGGAGTGGTGAGAGAGGGCATCCTTGTTTTGTGCTGGTTTTCAAAGGGAATGCTTCCAGTTTTTGTCCATTCAGTATGATATTGGCTGTGGGCTTGTCATAAATAGCTCTTATTATTTTGAGATATGTTCCATCAATGCCCAGTTTATTGAGAGTTTTTAGCATGAAGGGTTGTTGAATTTTGTCAAAGGCCTTTTCTGCATCTATTGAGATAATCATGTGGTTTTTGTCATTGGTTCTGTTTATGCGATAGATTACGTTTATTGATTTGCATATGTTGAACCAGACTTGCATCCCAGGGATGAAGCTGACTTGATCATGGTGGATAAGCTTTTTGATGTGCTGTTGGATTCGGTTTGCCAGTATTTTATTGAGGATTTTCACATCGATGTTCATCAGGGCTATTGGCCTGAAATTTTCTTTTTTTGTTGTGTCTCTGCCAGGTTTTGGTGTCAGGATGATGCTGGCCTCATAAAATGAGTTAGGGAGGAGTCCCTCTTTTTCTATTATTTGGAGTAGTTTCAGAAGGAATGGTACCAGCTCCTCTTTGCACCTCTGGTAGAATTCGGCTGTGAATCCGTCTGGTCCTGGACTTTTTTTGGTTGGTAGGCTATTAATTGCTGCCTCAATTTCAGAACTTGTTATTGGTCTATTCAGGGATTCAATTTCTTCCTGGTTTAGTCTTGGGAGGCTGTATGTGTCCAGGAATTTATTCATTTCTTCTAGATTTTCTGGTTTATTTGCATAGAGGTGCTTACAGATTCTCCAGTGGTAGTTTGCATTTCTGTGGGATCGGTGGTGATATCCTCTTTATCATTTTTTATTGCATCTATTTTATTCTTCTCTCTTTTCTTCTTTATTAGTCTGGCTAGTGGCCTATTTTGTTGATCTTTTCAAAAAACCAGCTCCTGGATTCATTGATTTTTTTGAAGGGTTTTTTGTGTCTCTGTCTCCTTCAGTTCTGTTCTGATCTTAGTTATTTCTTGTCTTCTGCTAGCTTTTGAATTTGTTTGTTCTTTCTTCTCTAGTTCTTTTAATTGTGATGTTAGGGTTTCGATTTTAGATCTTTCTTGCTTTCTCTTGTGGGCATTTAGTGCTATAAAATTCCCTCTACACACTGCTTTAAATGTGTCCCAGAGATGCTGGTATGTTGTGTCTTTGTTCTCATTGGTTTCAAACTTCATTTCTAACTTCATTTCTTTATTTACCCAGGAGTTATTCAGGAGCAGGTTGTTCAGTTTCCATATAGTTGTGCAGTTTTGAGTGAGTTTCTTAATCCTGAGTTCTAATTTGATTGCACTGTGGTCTGAGAGACTGTTTGTTATGATTTCCGTTCTTTTGCGTTTGCTGAGGAGTGTTTCACTTTCAATTACGTGGTCAATTTTAGAATAAGTGTGATGTGGTGTGGAGAAGAATGTATATTCTGTTGATTTGGGGTGGAGAGTTCTGTAGATGTCTATTAGGTCCTCTTGGTCTGGAGCTGAGTTCAAGTCCTGGATATCCATTTTAATTTTCTGTCTCATTGATCTGTCTAATATTGACAGTGGAGTGTTAAAGTCTCCCACTATTATTGTGTGGGGGTCTAAGTTTCTTTGTAGGTCTCTAAGAACTTGCTTTATGAATCTGGGTGCTCCTTTATTGGGTGCATATATATTTAGGATAGTTAGCTCTTCTTGTTGAATTGATCCCTTTACCATTATGTAATGCCCTTTGTCTCTTTTGATCTTTGTTGGTTTAAAGTCTGTTTTATCGAGACTAGAATTGCAAACCCTGCTTTTTTTTGCTTTCCATTTTCTTGGTAAATATTCCTTCATCCCATTATTTTGAGCCTATATGTGTCTTTGCACATGAGATGGATCTCCTGAATACAGCACACGGATAGGTCTTGACTCTTTATCCAATTTGCCAGTCTGTGTCTTTTAATTGGGGCATTAAGCTCATTTACATTTAAGGTTTATATTGTTATGTGTGAATTTGGTCTTGCCATTATGATGCTAGCTGGTTATTTTGCACATTAGTTTATGCAGTTTCTTCATAGCATTGATGGCTTTACAATTTGGTATGTTTTTGCAGTGGCTTGTACCGGTTATTCCTTTCCATGTTTAGTGCTTCCTTTAGGAGCTCTTGTAGGGCAGGCCTGGTGGTGACAAAATCTCTCTGCCATTTCCTTGTCTGTAAAGGATTTTATTTCTCCTTCACTTATGAAGCTTAGTTTGGCTGGATATGACATTCTGGGTTGAAAATTCTTTTCTTTAAGAATGTTGAATATTGGCCCCCACAAAAACATTTCTTAGCAGACTGGATAGAATAGACTTTGAAGAGATTCTAGTGAAGGTGTTTCTTTAAAAATATTACTTATTGTAAAGAAATTATGCATCTGGGAAGACATAGAAGCGTTTTAGCACTGTCCACTTTAATGTAATAATCCTAATCATTTCTTCTATAATCATTGACATATGAGCTGGACCACAAAGTTTAAATTTCCAGATTACTTACGCTTTGTGTGACAACCTACACAAAGCTTAAAACAATTTCATTGACAATAACCATAGAATTGGTTGTAGAAATTATTCCTTCTTAAATGGCTTGGCTTGTTTTAGCCATGATTTAAAGTGATACGTTGGTGATACGCTGTCATCATCAAAAGGTCAAGTATTCTGTTTTGCTGTAATGCAATTATGTGCTCCCTGGTGATCCCTGCACTGAATGGCCCCAGGTTGTTCTGACTTTTGAGATCTTCTTTCTCCTGAGTCCTACTTTGACAACCACAGACAGCCTCTTGGCTGCTGTCAGTTTGCCAGCTTTTAGCAGTAGTTCTTTCTGGTTATAATTTTCCGTGGCCTCCAAAATTACACAGTTTAACTTTGCTAGACTTTTGTCTAGAGGAAGCAGCAGCAGGCTCTGAATGGAGGCCCGAGGGACTCTCCTGCGACTAAAGAATGTGCACTTTCTGTGAATGGGTGCTGGGCTTGTTCCGAACCTCTTTTCACTTGCTTTTGGGTTCTCAGCTGACTTTTGCTTAGTTGAGGTTGATCTGTAAGTGCCCTTCAGATAATTCAGGTGGAACTGTGCTGCTAGAGAGCTACTGATTTTATGGACAAGCCCTTGACATCAAACTGGAAACCACTGGTCTATAGAATAAGACTTCAGACTAGAAAGCTAAAGGTCTAGATGTACTTGCTAGAACTTGCGTAGCTTCTCTGAAATTTGGAAGAAAATGCCCTCCTCCAGCCTAGTTTAGTTTTCTGGATAAAGGGCTATATTAATATTGGAAAATTATAAAAGTTAATGCCTGATTTGAAGGGTTAATAATAATTTAGGCAAAGTAGTGGCGGCATTTGCCAATGGAAAAAAATGGATACATTTTGGAAAAAAAGGGACTTTTCTTGATAAGTTAATTTTTTTCTTTTGAGGGACAGAAGGCAAGGAGAGGCTTTCTGATAAAAAGTCATCATTTGAAATGGTTGCATAATATTAGTCAGTTGGCAAGTCCTTTAGCATGGATGCAATGTGCTGCTACTGTAATATGCAGTGTCACTGGAAGCTAATCTCTTTATTGATTTTTTTTTCCCTGTGAACTTGCTGACAGCAAAAGATTAGGTCTAGAGAAATAGTTGTAGTTCAAGTTCTATTTGAAAATATTTAGAATTTAAACTGACCTTTACAAGAGAAAGGGCTGCAGGGAGTGGGATTTAAGTGGTTAGGGACAGAGCACCGTATGAAGGGTGAGGTTGAGGGGAACGCCTTTCTAATGCCAGTGTCAGAGCAGGCCATCCTGGACAAGTGTCCTCTGTCCCGAGGGCCATGTGAGAGCCCAGGGCCAGGCTGACCCTTGGCCACACTGCAAAGAAGATGAAGTTTGATTTTGTCCCATTTAGTACTTAATGCACTTTACTCTCCCTTCTGTAGCCTTCTCCCACAGCTCCTCTGTCTCTCCTGGCCTCGCCGGTTTGTCCAAAGCTCCAACTGTCTACTCTTCTCAGGCCCTCACACTTTCAGTGCCCCATGCTCCCAAACCACCTCCATCACGTCTTCCATCTCAGCCCATTTTTAAGAGGAAAGCAATTTAATTAAACCAACTTAAGATGTAAATGGCTGGTGGTCCATAACTCTCCGTGAAACAGTATGGGGAGAAATGGTGTTTTTCTTTGTGCTTATCATCGATATGTCAAAATGGTAGAGGGGGAGAATTGATGGCTGTGTTTTAAAAAATTATGAATCTAAAGAAAACACAGGCCAGGCGTGGTGGCTCATGCCTATAATTCCAGCACAGGCTGAGGCCGGTCGATCACCTGAGGTCAGGAGTTTGAGACCAGCCTGGTCAACATGATGAAAAATGCAAAAAATTAGCCAGGCTTGGAGGCGGGCACTGTAAATCCCAGCTACTTGGGAGGCTGAGGCAGGAGAATCGCTTGAACCCAGGAGGCGTAGTTTGCAGTGAGCTGAGATCGCACCACTGCGATCTCCAGCCTGAGAGAGACAGAGAGAGAGCCCATCTCAAAAAAAAAAAAAAAAAGAAAGAAAGAAAAAGAAAATATAAATCTACAAATCCATGCAAAAGTATATCATTTGTTCCAGCCCTGTCTTCTAGTTTACCTCTGCCCAGAGGCCTCCCTTCCTTTAGTCACTTCATGGGAACAAAATTAATGTTTCACTTGTAGACTTATTGTATCACATAATTGGGAATATCCAAATTAATACAATGGGTTGTTTTGACATATTATCTTTTTAGTTTTCAATACCACCTTGCTGAGGACAGTAGTGTCTCCAAGTTCTCAAATTGTATAATTATCTATTACTTGTGGTTTGACCTAAGACTTGTCTCCTAATTCCTCTGGCACTCAGTTTCCTTATCTGTGAAATGAGAAATATAATCAGATATCTCTAAAGTCACTTCCACTTGTAAACTTCTAGGTTTTATTGTGCCCTGTCCTCTCTTGTTTCTAAATCCCATTTAAAAAAGGCTCCATGTAAGGAAAATTCCATCAACATCCATTCATCCATCCTCCTCCCCACCCATCCATCCACCCATCCACCCATCTGTCAATTCATCCATCCATCTCTCCATTCCTCATGTGCCAAGTATGATAGTGAACTGCATAGGGTAGCATGGTAAGGATTCAAAAGCCATAGAAGGTATGATTCCTTTCTCCAGAGAACTTACCTTTCAGTATTTGAGGCAAAATTAGATACATGAAACAGCCAGAGACTAGGAACAAATGCAAGTGTGTGTCATTACAATGATGTGTTCATAAATACATCTTCAAATGTGTCATTAGATTGTAAGCCCTTTGAGGCCTCAACACACAATAAGTTCTTGATACTTTTGCTAAAACTCATGATAAAGTACATACAGTGGTAATATACAATACAGGATGACCAGTGTAGACTGGCTGACTGGGGAAGGGTTGATGTAGGCTGGCTGACTAAGGAGAGGCTCAGTGTAGACAGGTTGACTCTGGAAATAGTTGGTGTAGACTAGTCGGTTCTGAAAAGGCTCCATGTAGGCTGACTGTCTCATAAAGGGCTCAGTGTAGGCTGGCTTCCCACAGAGGGAAATATTTGAGATGAGTGGATTGGGAGGTTATATCCTGTGCCCTAGTTCTGCCATTAACATTGCATTTCTTTGCAAATAAATGTACCTTTGTCACTTCAAATCTGCAATTAGCATTAACTGTCAATGACAAGACTAGGGTGACAGTGAGTTCGGGTTCACAGCCACGAGCTAGGACCAGGAGAGCCACAGCCACATATACTCCTCTTTTATCTCTGGTCCTTGAATGTTATCATGCTAAACTGCATCCCTTATTTCCTGAAAACTCTTGGTAAGTCTTCCTCCTTGGGTGCTGATCCTGTTCAGGATCCGCAGTCACTTTCTTTAGAATTATGGTGCTACTGGCTGCCCAACTAGGAGGCTCGCCTCAACCCAAAGAGTCCTGCTGCTGGAGTCCACCTACCATCTTGGATCCCTTGCCTGTGAACTAATCTAGTTTTCACTAGCGACACTGATATTTAGACTGGGGGTCATTATCATTCAGGCTAGACCTTGAGCTGAGCAGTATTTTCACCCAGCCCTGCTCATTCCCAGTGCACACCCTTTCCTATTGGCTTACTTTTGAAGTTCTCATGCCTTGAAACTAGACCTATGAGAATATGACACAGAGAAACAATATGACACAGAGAAAGATTTTGGGGGCCTGGACAGTCAGGGGTCTGGAACCAGGTAAGTGTCCTGGGCACTGGGGGAACTCATGCATGCTCGCCAGGCAGCAGCCTCAGGCCACCACGATTGAGAAGGCCTGCATAACTAAGGACATGTTGCAGCCAGGAAACTCTTTAGACTCTTCCTACTGGGTCCAAGAGGGTGGGGCCAACAGCCCTGGTCCTTGACTTGTGTGTCAAGAAGTTATTGTGTGTTAAGGTCTCAAACTTATTATACTGGCTTGTTATACTGGTCATCCCTGTATTGTATATTCCCCTTATATGTATTTAAACATGAGTTTTAACAAACATATGTCAAGAATTTATTGTGTGTTAAAGCCTCAGACAGTCCAGTTCTAGGGCACAGTCCATCTGGAATCACACAGGTAAGAGAAGAGAAGTGGGTCACCTGGCCGGAAAGAATTAGTAAGGGAAACAGAAGAGTTGATGGGGACATTGGGTTTTGATATGGCTTGGCTGTGTCCCCACCCAAATCTCACCTTGAACTGTAGTAATCCCCACTGTCAAGGGTGGGGCCAGGTGGAGATAATTGAATCGTGGGGCGGTTTCTCCCATACTGTTCTTGTGGTGGTGAATAACGCTCATGAGATCTGATGGTTTTATAAATGGGAGTTCCCCTGCACAAGCTCTCTTTTCCCTGAGCCACGTAAGATGTGCCTTTGCTTCTCCTTTGCCTTCCACCGTTTCCTTAGCCATGCTGAACTGTGAATCCATTAAGCCTCTTTCCCTTATAAATTACCCAGTCTCGAGTATGTGTTTATTAGCACTGTGAGAACGAACTAATACAGCTTTGAATAGTCAACATGTTGAAATGATGTTCATCAGACATTGAAGTAAGTATGTCAAAGTCCTGAATTTTGTCACTAATCAGACCTTTTTACTGGAGAATCATATGTGCTTGAATGAATGAAGTGCACTGCCTTAATGGCTAATATTCCTGATTGTAAAAACAATGTTGGCTATACATCCTAACACCTTGTGAGTCAGAGGACCTCAGAGTAAACATTTTGTCCTTGATCTCTTCCAGACCTAAACTCTTTCAGCAGCATGGGGTTAATAAACCAAGGGTGGGAGGGAACAGCTTGTGATCTTTGGCGGCCTTCACAGCCCACCCTGTCATTAGAATGTTCCCTCTCAAATTCTGGGTCCTCTGATTTGCCCTTAATTGTTGAAAATGCACAGGAAATTAATTTGGTAAGTGGCAAAAATTAGTGCCCTCTTAAGTCAGACCTTTTCATTCTGCAAACAGCTGGGTTTGAAATTTTTCTTTGTGTTACCTACAAAAAAGCAGTTACTTATCTGTATTAGAAATGTAAATAAGTATCATTTTCTGATTTCAAACAATTTAGAGACACCTATTTATATCCTAAACACTGATGTGTTAGTCACCACATAGTTCTTTATGTTTATTAAAGCCACAATTCCTTAGACTTGCCTTCTCTCCTCCTCCTTCTCATCTTCCTCCTCTTTGCTCCTCCAAATAGATGACATTGTTACCTGCTAAGGCCGAGACTGCATTTTCTTACTTTTCTCAACCCAGCACCTTGTGTTGTTCATGATACCTAATGACATGAATGATGGATAATTATGAATATGTATATGATTATGATGTTTGAGAAATAAGAGCATTTTCTGGAAGTGACAGGTCCTGAGCTGAGGAATGTGGGTTCATCCACGTGCTGGTTCATGGTGGAATTAGCCCCGGCATGCGGCCTCCTTGGTGTGCAGGACAGCCAGGTTGGCCTCAGCAAAGAAGCATCACGTTCAGACACGATGGAACTGGACCTCTCTGAGGTCAGACTTCAACCAGTGATGCTTCTTGGAAGCTCGTCCCTGCACTTGGTGGGTTTTTATTAAAGGAGAGACATTCTTTGTGAGTTTTCTTGGGGGATTCCTCTCCTTCGCAGAGTTCCCTGCAGAACAGCACAGGCTATCAGCCATTACCAATGAGAACAGCAATTGCTTTTGAAGCTTGAGGCAAATATCAGGGCCTAGTAATCTATGTAACATTCTGGAGGCCATATTTCTATTATCTTGAACAGTATTTTTCACAGTTGCTCGGTATTTGTTCACTGGATTTTACCTGATTGATGTGATAGATCTGCAGTTGCTTTATTGTCTTGGATCAGGTTTTAAGCCTGATTTTCAGTCCTTCCTCCGCCACTGTTACTCTTTAGGGACCCTCAAATTCTTCCCAGTGGGTTCAGAGAGTCCCCAGGAGTGTCTTACGTGTTTCTAAATGCTCTTGACTCTAGGCTACCTGGAGGGCTCTGACATTTCCTTCACCCTGTCCTCTCTGCCAGCAAGACCCACACTATGGCCTATTTAGCCCCAACTTTGAGGGTCTCCTGCCACTCCCCATGTCTTATATGTGGGAGCCTCTGCTCTCCTAGTCAATTTCACCTACTTGTGCTGCCTTGGGTGTGTGGCAATGTCTTGTGGGGACTTTTGGCTGTGGGCTCTTTGTTTATTTTGTTAAACTTCTCTTCTCTAGGGCTATGACATCAATTCCCGGAGCACGGAGCTTGGGGGAACTCCAAAGCAACACATCCCCCAGCATTTGGAATCCCCCTCTCCTCACTATGATCTATTGTCCTTGGACCAAGTTTACACGCAGTGACCCTTTTCTCAGGATGAATATTTTCCTGGCCGACTCATTGATCCTTGGTACAAATAAACTTCTGGAAGACCCAGAGAGAGGAAAACACAGGTAATCCTGGGACTAGACTTTAGATATTCTGAATTCCAATCAGCACTTCTGCTCTAAGCTGCAGCTGCCGTACTGTCCTTCTGGACGTGGCCAGACACATCTAAAGCTCAGCGCAGTTGAAACGGGAAAAGTTCCCTTGCACCCCTCGCAGGACGTGCGATGGTGATGTGGCTCACTTCTTCAATGCCCTGCTGCTCAAAGCTCTAGGGGAGCAGACAGATAGGCAGGCTGTGGGGCTCCAACCCCACGGCAGTATCTAGGGGTGAATGTTTACAGCTGAAGCCCCAGTGGGCGTGTGTTACAGGGTGCTCTTTAGTTTAGCCGTCCGTAGGTGGCTTGTGTTAGCTCAATTAGCCTCCTGCCTTATCTCCAGGACAGAGGGCTTTCTGTATCCCAGGTTTCTTGCCTTGGTGTACTGGAAGAATCAGATCACACATGGGCTTGGAGAATGAGTGCAAGGTTTTACTGAGTGGAAGTAGCTCTCAGCAGATGAGGGAGCCAGAAGGGAGATGGTGTTCCCCTGGAGTCAGGCCGCTCAGCGGCCTGGGCTCTCCTCCGACTGCCCTGGCCAAACTCCATGTCGTTCTGCTTGGTCAGTGGCCTGCTGGCATGTGGGTGCCTGTTGGTGTGCGCCCAACATCCCCTCAACGCGCAGCCGCTTGTGTGTTCCTCCACCAACGTGTTTTCTCCTATCTCCAGCTGCTTGTGTCTTCTTCCGCAGATACGTTCCTCTCGACGTCCAGCTGCTTGTGTGTCTTCTGGCTAGGGTCTCTGGGGTTTTTATAGGCACAGGATGGGGGTGTGGCAGGCCAGGGTCGTCTTGGAAAATGCAACATTTGGGCAGACAAACAAAAATGCCAGTCCTCACCTCGGTCCGTGGGGGTGGAGCCCTAACCAGGGACCATGCCCTCCTCTACCCAGCACTTCCCTTCCCCCTTTCCATATCACAGTCGTGGCTTAGGCTGTTAAGATGTTGCATTCAGGGCTTTTCTGGGGAGCTGTTATTAAATGCCTCAATCAGAGACCTGCACAGAGCAGATCTCTGTAGATGATCTTAATTGTGATATTAATGTGGACTTTGGTCTTTGATCGGCTCCTCCTGAGAATTCTCTCCTTTTGAAACTTCAATTTCTTGAAACCTTCTAGATCCTTAGTAACTTATCACCTTTCCTGCCCACTGTGACTTGATACTATAAAAAAGAAAAATGGGGTTTGGGTAGGGGTGTGTATGTGTTAGGGTGGAGAGAAAGCCATTATCAACCTGTAGCAGGTTCGGTGTGTAGTTAAAGAGGCAAGGTCATCGATAGGAAACCAGAGCTAATCCTAGAAGGTCCAGTGGGTGCCAAGAACCAAGCAGGTGGTGCCAATAGTCCTGGTCCAGAGAGGGAGTTGTGTTTTGAAAGTTGGATGCATTTTTAGGGTACCAAGTCTGTTTGGTTTGACATCAGGAAACCCACAAAGATTATGTGAAGTAAAGAGGGTGAATTTGCATGGCATGCCTGGCAGTGGTGTAAACTGCAGCAGCCCCATCCTGCCCTTCCTCTCGGGGCCTCTGCTCCTCCTTCCCCATCTGCTGTCTCTACTTAGCTTCTTCCTTGTCCATCTCCCTCCTGCCTTAACCTACATTTTATTTCATTTTATTGATGTTGTTTGTTTTCCTTGACACCAGCTTAATCTTATAGTCCCCTCTTCACTTCAGCTGCATTCTTTCAGTGTTTCTGGCATCATCTTCACTTGAGAGAGGATTTGATCAGCCTCGTTCAACATCTTGTGCTGGACCATATGGCATGGGTGGCCAAGGCATGCTTCTCTAGTTTCTAGGGGATGGAACTGTGAAAACTGTTATGTGAGTGGGTCTCTTGATTCCCAGGGACAATAAGTAGCCCCACCAGTGGCTACTAACAATGTGGCTGCCTTTTCACCAGGGCTGTTGGCCCTGCAGTGTCTTAGGGGTCACCTGGTATCTGGCACAGTGGAGCAGCACAAATCCATGTGGATGGCACAGAGCCTGTTTCTCCTAGAGAAGCTTCTTTGAGATGATGCTTTTTTAAAAAAAAATTTTATTATTATTATACTTTAAGTTCTAGGGTACATGTGCACAACGTGCAGGTTTGTTACATATGTATACATGTGCCATGTTGGTGTGCTGCACACATTAACTCGTCATTTAGCATTAGGTATATCTCCTAATGCTATCCCTCCCCCCTCCCCCCTCCCCACCACAGTCCCCAGAGTGTGATGTTCCCCTTCCTGTGTCCATGTGTTCTCATTGTTCAGTTCCCACCTATGAGTGAGAACATGCGGTGTTTGGTTTTTTGTCCTTGCGATAGTTTGCTGAGAATGATGGTTTCCAGTTTCATCCATGTCCCTACAAAGGACATGAGCTCATCATTTTTTATGGCTGCATAGTATTCCATGGTGTATATGTGCCACATTTTCTTAATCCAGTCTATCGTTATTGGACATTTAGGTTGGTTCCAAGTCTTTGCTATTGTGAATAGTGCCGCTATAAACATACGTGTGCATGTGTCTTTGTAGCAGCATGATTTATAATCCTTTGGGTATATACCCAGTAATGGGATGGCTGGGTCAAATGGTATTTCTAGTTCTAGATCCCTGAGGAATCGCCACACTGACTTCCACAATGGTTGAACTAGTTTACAGTCCCACCAACAGTGTAAAAGTGTTCTTATTTCTCCACATCCTCTCCAGCACCTGTTGTTTCCTGACTTTTTCATGATCGCCATTTTAACTGGTGTGAGATGGTATCTCATTGTGGTTTTGATTTGCATTTCTCTGATGGCCAGTGATGATGAGCATTTTTTCATGTGTTTTTTGGCTGCATAAATGTCTTCTTTTGAGAAGTGTATGTTTATATCCTTCGCCCACTTTTTGATGGGGTTGTTTGTTTTTTTCTTGTAAATTTGTTTGAGTTCATTGTAGATTCTGGATATTAGCCCTTTGTCAGATGAGTAGGTTGCAAAAATTTTCTCCCATTCTGTAGGTTGCCTGTTCACTCTGATGGTAGTTTCTTTTGCTGTGCAGAAGCTCTTTAGTTTAATTAGATCCCATTTGTCAATTTTGGCTTTTGTTGCCATTGCTTTTGGTGTTTTAGACATGAAGTCCTTGCCCGTGCCTGTGTCCTGAATGGTATTGCCTAGGTTTTCTTCTAGGGTTTTTATGGTTTTAGGTCTAACATTTAAGTCTTTAATCCATCTTGAATTAATTTTTGTATAAGGTGTAAGCAAGGGATGTTTTTAAAGTGACTTTCAGTATATCAATCTCTTTAGCTCCTGTGTTGTGTGTAATGGCTAAACCCACATCTTCACATGCCCGAACTCACTGGATCATCACAACCACCCCTTGAAGTAGGTACGGGTTGAGGATCCCTAATCCAAAAATGCAAAAATCTGAAATTATCCAAAATCTGAAGACACTCAAAGGAAATGCTCATTGGAGCATTTCAGGTTTTGGATTTTTGGATTAGGAAGGCTCAATGGTGAGTATAATGCAAGTGTTTCAAAAATCTGAAAAGATCCAAAATCCAAAACACTTCCTGTGCAAATACTCAACTTGCGTAACTGCTCTTATTAGATGTAGGACGAAACTGAGTCAGCAAGAAGTCAAGAGACTTGCCCAGTTATACACAATGAGCAAGTGAGAGACAGATCTAGCTTCCTGACTTCCAGTCCCAAACATTTTTCCTGTATGTTCTACATCTGTATGCCTGCCTTGTGCTTCCCTAGGTGTTATGAGGAGATAAAACAGAAATAAGCTTACATTCTAGTTAGGATAAGCTGCAAACAACATCCATTAAGACAGTCATTTGAGAGCTGATTGCTCTGTGCTGGTGATTGTGACCTTGAAGTACTCACACGAGAGGACACACAAAAATTACAGGCTGCTTTGCAAAGTCTGGGATGCGCTGCGGATTGAAGATAAGCCTGGAGAGAATCAAGGTCACAGACTTACCCAAACCTGAGAAACCCTGAAAAGAGCCAGCGTTATTCATTGGTAATGCTGAGCTAGAAGGTGTCCCTGAATCCAGCCGCCTGAGGAAGGTCCAAGGCCACATGGCCTGATGCTGAATTAGTTGACAAGGAATCAGGCCCAAACCGAGGAGGTCACAGTGTCCTTTGGAAAGACAGAGTGGTGGACCCAGTGTAGCTCTGAAGGTCTACAATGAAGCCATGTTTCATCTTTCAGACAGCTGTGGTACCTGGACATCATAAGAGGCTTTCTGAGCTGTTTGAATATAACCCAGAATGAACATCAAATGACAAAAGAGAATCCCTCACTGCATTGTGCTAGAATGTAGCCAGAGGGAAAGACTTGAAGGCCTGTTTCCAAGAGCAAAGCTGTAATGGATTGGCCACGCGAAGCATTGAGTGAAGGCAGAACTCTCCCATGCAGTGGCTGCAGGGGCACCCAGAGTAGAGGAAACCCTTCCAGGGCACTCTGGTGTCAGGAATGAATAGCTGAGCCCGGCCTGTGGGCCGATGCTGGTGGGCGGGCAGATAGCAGACGGGCAGAGCAGCAGGAACTTAAGGGCAGCCTGTAGACTATTGGGTCAATTCCTAGGTCTGGCAGCCAGGGACCAAGCCTCTGAAGTTCATCTGAGGCCAGGAATCCAGAAGGTGGAATCCTCAGCTTAGGGAAACTGGTGACTGAAGCGGTCATCACAGTCAGGCCCTGGTCATGGGAGAATAAAGCAGAGGCCCAGTTACCCAGTCTGGTATATAAGGTCAGGGCAGAGTTCGTGGTGGCAGTGACAGAGCTGGCTCCCACATCAGCATGAGCAGCATCCTGACTGTGTCAGCCATTCTAACGTCTCTCTAGGAAAGGTCAGCCCTGCCTTGGAGTTTAGAGAGGGGTGGCCAGAGTTGTGGGGAGAGGAGGGCTCTGAGTACCAGAAACTGGATGGTCTCGACCAAGAACCACCAGGGCTGCTGGGCCCTGTGCAGCTGTGAGTGTGGAACCCTGAAGGGCAGGGCTCAGAGTCTGAGGTTCAGAGAGGGGAATTGGCCATCCCCACATCATCCTGGGCAGAGCTGGAACAGACCCATATTCTTTTTTATGATTTTAACTTCACCTTGTTTTGTTTTTTAGCATTATAATCAACATTTAAAAAATAGGCAATACAATCACATGGTTTAATGTCTTAAAAGCAGAAAAGGATAAACAGATGTTCCTTGACTTACGACAAGGTTTTGTCCTGATCAACCCATCATAAGTTGAAAATATCAGCAGTAGAAAATGCACTTAATATACCTAACTTACCAAACATCATAGCTTAGCTTAGCCTGCCTTAAATGTGCTCAGAATACTTACATTAGCCTGCAGTTGGGCAAAATCATCTAACACAAGGCCTATTTTATAACAAAGTGCTGGATATCTCGTGTAACTTTTGTTTTTTTTTCTTTTAGACAGGGTCTTGTTCTGTTACCCAGGCTGGAGTACAGGGGTGTGATCACAGCTCACTGTAGCCTTGACCTCCTGGGCTCAAGCGATTCCCATGCTTCAGTCTCCCAAGTAGCTGGGACTACAGTCATGTGCCACTGTGGCTAATTTTTTTTTTTTTTTTATAGAGATGAAGGCTCTCTATGTTGCCCAGGCTGGTCTTGAACTCCTGGGCTCGAGTGATCCTCCCACCTCGGCCTCTCAAGGTGTTGGGATTACAGGCAGGAGCCACCATGCCCAGCTCATGTAATTTACTGAATACTGTATTGAAAGTGAAAAACAAGTTGGTCGTATGGGCACTTGACATATGGTTTCTACTGAATGTCTATCACTTTCCCACCATGGTAAAGTTGAACAATCTAAGTCAAAGTATCTTAAGTTGGGGACCATCTGTACAAGCAATGTTTCTTTCCCTCTCATTTTCGCAAACTCCCAAGTATCCTTCTGTAGACAACCAATATTACTAGTTTGCATCCAGAGATGTTTTATGCATAGGCAAGCGTATACCTATTCATCTATATTTATATTTGTCATCTCTTTCCCTTTTTTTTACATAAATGTGGTATACTGAGTCCTCACTTAACATCGTCAATAGGTTCCTGGAAACTGCAATTTTAAGTGAAGCAACATACATCAGGTCCTTGAATAACATTGTTTCATTATAATACTGATGAGAAAAAATAACTGGGTTCATTATACATCATTTCGCTTAAAGCCAGTTTCCAGGAACCTATCAATGACATTAAGTAAGAACTTATCGTATATATTACACCTTGCTTATTTTCATTTAGTTTATCTGGTAAGGCTTTCCATATCAGTTTCTAAAGCGTCTTGTCTATTTTTAAGTGGCTGTATTGCCTTCCATTGCATGCATGTACCATAATTTATTCATTCTCCTATTGATGGAAATTTAGGTTGCTCTTATGAGCAAAGTGGCAATGAATAACCTTGTACATCTGTCATTTCACACCTGTGAAACATCTCTTGGAGAAATTACTAAATGTGGAATTTCTGGGTCAAATTGAGGCTTTGTAATTTTGAGAGATCCTGATGGATTGCCCTCCAGAGAGGCTGAACAAATTTACAAAATTTACACTCCAACGGCAACTCACGACGGTGTCTGGTTCTCCACATCTCACCACTGCCATCAACCTTGCTTCCGGGCCTTGTCCAGAATGATAGTTACAAATGGCATTCAGTGTAGATTTAATCTGTTAGCTGTCTTATTTTGAGTGCTCTTGAGTATCTTTTCATATGTTTAAGTAACATTTGTATTTCCATGAACTTTCTGTTCATATCTTTTGCTCATTTTTAAATTGTATTGGTTGATCTTTTTCTTATCAGTTGTAGGTGCTTTTTTAATCTTTGCAGCAAATGAGTTCTTTGTGATGTGAGTTGCAAGTACTCCTCTCAGTTTGTTTTTTGATTTTGCTTATGGTAGGTTTTGCTATGTGAAATTTTGTATTTTTACGTGTTCAAATTTATCAGTATTTTCTTTTTTGGATTTTGGGTTATAGTTGCAAAGGCTTTCTTTCTTTTGGGCTATAAAAAGGTTTTAATCGTGTTTTCTTCCGATGCTTTGTGACTTAAATTTTTCCAAACAAATATTTGATCCATTTGGAATTTACCCTGGTTTAAGGTGCAAAGTGTGCCTTCAATTTTATCTTATTTTTCCCAGAGGGCTATCCAGTTTACTGAATATCATTTATTAAATAAACCATCATTTCCCTTACTGATTTGAGATGCCACTATTACTATATAGTAAATTCCCATATTTTAAATTGAGCTGGGTTTTCTGGATTCTGGCCCAGTTCTTCTATCACCTAGGCAACAGAGAGAGGCAGAGCCCTACTGGGAAAGAAGCACCAAGTAGCTATAGAGAGAGGACAGGCAGAGGGCTCCAGGTCTGCAGGGAGTGACCAAGATCAGCAGAGACACCAGAGGTTAGATAAGGACCATCAGGGTGTGGAGGGGGAGATAGGCCATGTACCTGGGGAAAGGAGAGGTGGGGGTGGCCGGTCCAGCAGAAAGAAGCACCAAGGCAGATGTTCCAGGAGCTAACTGGGAGCTGCTACAACTTGGGATGAGAGAAGGGAAGGAATGGGGACTCTCCATGCAGTGGTCTTTTTTTTTTTTTTTGAGACAGAGTGAGCGAGATCACCCAGGCTGGAGTGCAGTGGGGCGATCTTGGCTTGTTGCCAAGCTCTTGCCCCAGCCTCCTGAGTAGCTGCGACTACAGGCGCTTGCCACCACACCCGACTAATTTTTTGTATTTTTAGTAGAGATGGGGTTTCACCATGTTAGCCAGGATGGTCTCGATCTTCTGACCTTAGGTGATCCACCCAGCTCAGCCTCCCAAAGTGCTGGGATTACAGGCGTGAGCCACTGTGCCCAGCCAGTGATCTTCATTTTTAGGTGTTTACTTCAGTCTGTTTCAGTACTTAGACATCACTTGCTTTGGTGGTTTCATATCTGCCACTTTATTCCATAAACATCTCTGCGATGTGCGTTTTGAAGT